>NW_027069532.1:1553059-1632435 GCF_002906115.3 Quercus suber
GAGAGAGAGAGAGAGAGAGAGAGAGAGAGAGAGAGAGAGAGAGAGAGAGAGAGAGAGAGAGAGAGAGAGGAATGTATTTGTTCAATCTCCAAAGGAAAAAGCATCGTTAGCATATGGTTGTCGTTATCGTGCACACCCATTTTCTCCTCTAAAATGCTTAACCTCCACCACTCTTCTTCTTCTTCTTCCCCAATCCCATCATCATTGTTGTTATTGTTACCGTTCTCTCTCTCCTCCCCTATTATCATGCACAACCACAACTCTTCATCACTTTCTCTCTCCTCACTTCCAAAACCCTAATTCCTCACGAGCAACTCTTTCTTCTTCCCCATGGAGGTACCCTCTCTCTCTCTCTCTCTCTCTCTCTCTCTCTCTCCCCAAACAATTTCTTGTTTGATTGTACTATTTGGTTTCTAAGAAAACTTGAGAAAGTTAAACTCGCATGAACATTTTTATTAAAAATTATTAAAATTGGTGGTAGTTTTAGCCTTTGTGATTGGATAATGCTAGAAATACCAAAAAAAAAAAAAAAATTACTACTTTGATTTAACATAAAAGTGATTTTATTATGTTGTGGATGGTGTTAATTGCATTCATTGACACTTCAGTTTGTAGCAGTTTTCTTTTGGATATAATGATATTAGGGATTTTACAAATTTTACTATATCGACTTTACAAACTGAAGTGTCAATTGTTCAAAGCATAACAAAAAAGAATTTAAAAATTTTGAGTATTGTTGAAAGTTGGTGGATTTTGGAGCAATTTGGTTGTAAAAGAGAAGCACATTTGTTTGTAATGTGTTTGGAGTGTTTGTTAGTAGGTTCAACACATCATATGTTGAATGAAAAATGTTTTTTTTTTTTTTTCAAACTAGTTTGGAGATAAATCCTTAAAACTCCTCTTATATCTTTTTATTAGATGTAAATTTTGAAAAGCTAACCGTTGAATTGCACATTTTTATTATATCCTCTATGCTTGTAAAATTTCAAGAAGATCAAAAATCAATAACTATATCATCAATCAAATATTTAAATTCAAGTTTTTGAGGTCTAAAATTATGTATAAAAAGTAAGTTTATTACTCAAATAGTAAATCACATCAAATTTGAATAAAATTTGACATGTATTTTAAGAACATAAAGAATATGAAATCCAATGGTAAGATTTTCAAAATTTACATCTATAAAAAGATGTGGGAATTTAAAGGGTTTTTCTCCAAATTAATTTGGAGAAAAACTTTATCCCCTCTCACCAATGCTTTGCATCCAAATTTATGATATAAACATGTACGGTAATTTTGGGTTTAATAAAACTTTAAGGATAAGTGGAGGATAATTTTGGAAATTTACCCTTAACCAAAGGACAAATTAAGGTACAATATTTTTAACTTTAATTTAAAAAAGTTTGGTCAAATTAATGTCAATGGGGAAAATGTTTTTCCCCTTCAGGGAAGCTCAAAATGTCAATTAAAAAAAAAATCTCTTTAGTTATTTATTTATTTTTTTGGTGCACATAAAAAACTAAATTAAATTAATTAACTAATTTAAAGTTTAAACTCTTTAAATATGTTACAAATGATCAAATAAGTAAGGAAATATGTGGGGCAGTGGCTGTGCGAAGGTGTTTTGGCTATGTGACGGTGTGCGGGTTTCTGATTGCGGATCTCATGCCCAGCGAATGGTGGCTGTGTAATGGTGTGTGTGGCAGAAAATGATGAAAGGGATTGGAGATAGAAAGTGGTTTGCTGTTGGGGTTGAAAGAATAGAGGAAAAATGAATATTTAAATGAAATTGGGGACAGAGCATTGAGGCTGAGATAGGTGTGCTTGAAAAATGATTAATTACACAAGAAAAACTAGAGTTTTTTTTTTTATTTATATATATATATATATATATATATTAGTTTATTTGTCTGTAATGTGTTTGGAGTGTTTGTTAGTAGGTTCAACACATCATATGTTGAATGAAAAATGTTTTTTTTTTTTTTTTTTTTCAAACTAGTTTGGAGATAAATCCTTAAAACTCCTCTTATATCTTTTTATTGGATGTAAATTTTGAAAAGCTAACCGTTGAATTGCACATTTTTATTATATCCTCTATGCTTGTAAAATTTCAAGAAGATCAAAAATCAATAACTATATCATCAATCAAATATTTAAATTCAAGTTTTTGAGGTCTAAAATTATGTATAAAAAGTAAGTTTATTAATAAAATAGTAAATCACATCAAATTTGAACAAAATTTGACATGTATTTTAAGAACATAAAGAATATGAAATCCAATGGTAAGATTTTCAAAATTTACATTTATAAAAAGATGTGGGAATTTGAAGGGTTTTTCTCCAAACTAATTTGGAGAAAAACTTTATCCCCTCTCACCAATGCTTTGCATCCAAATTTATGATATAAACATGTACGGTAATTTTGGGTTTAATAAAACTTTAAGGATAAGTGGAGGATAATTTTGGAAATTTACCCTTAACCAAAGGACAAATTAAGGTACAATATTTTTAACTTTAATTTAAAAAAGTTTGGTCAAATTAATGTCAATGGGGAAAATGTTTTTCCCCTTCAGGGAAGCTCAAAATGTCAATAAAAAAAAAATCTCTTTAGTTATTTATTTATTTTTTTGGTGCACATAAAAAACTAAATTAAATTAATTAACTAATTTAAAGTTTAAACTCTTTAAATATGTTACAAATGATTAAATAAGTAAGGAAATATGTGAGGCAGTGGCTGTGCGAAGGTGTTTTGGCTATGTGACGGTGTGCGGGTTTCTGATTGCGGATCTCATGCCCAGCGAATGGTGGCTGAGTGATGGTGTGTGTGGCAGAAAATGATGAAAGGGATTGGAGATAGAAAGTGGTTTGCTGTTGGGGTTGAAAGAATAGAGGAAAAATGAATATTTAAATGAAATTGGGGACAGAGCATTGAGGCTGAGATAGGTGTACTTGAAAAATGATTAATTACACAAGAAAAACTAGAGTTTTTTTATTTTTTTATTTTATATATATTAGTTTAGCTAAAAAAGTGTGGAGACTTATATGAAAGATTTAATTGGGAAAAAAAAAAAGATACAACTTAGCTTATGAATGAGGTAGGTGTATTTGACTTATGTGAATTGTACATTGAACTGTCCCTGCATGGGCATAAGTTATATTTATACATGAAAGTCCATTTCAGCATTATATATGGACCGCTTCATAAAGATACAACTCACCTTTATTTAACTCAGCAAACACAAGTTAAAAATAAAGTTGCAACTTATTTTACATAAAAGAACTGTGAAGAACTGCAAAATTTTGCAGCTCTTTAACTCTTGACAGTTGTTCCTCCGAAGGCAGCATGAACATTAACCCTCTGCATTAAAAACATCAATTTATTTAGAAGCTCCTTATTATATGCAATGTCATTAAGATTTGATGGCAAAAACAAAGGATTGAGGGAATATCATATTAGTTTTCTGAGTAATTTTCAAAAAGGGAAGAAAAGAAATCTTGCACCGCTAAGTAATTTCTTGCTGTGGTATCCAGTTTCTACCTATCATATTGCCTAATCCAACTCATGGTCCACTCAAATGATGCACACTATATTTCATTCAGATTAGGCATATGTATCTATCTAATATATTCTCTTTATCTTTTAAAAAATATAGATTGGAAATTTACTTTGGAGAGTTAAAAACGATGGTATAACTCAAGAGGTTTGATGGACTACAAATTCAGCATACCTGATGTGCATTGGTAAAACAGTTGAACCAACTCTTAGCTAGCATTTTTGTTATGTAGTGTAAGACCAGTGGCTCTTTAGGAAACATGAATCACACGCATATTTAAAATCAAAAAGAAAAAAGAAAAATTGAACTACGGCAGATACAGAATGAAACTTACATGGATCGCATGCATAGTGTTACAGTTATTTGATGATAATTTCTCATTACCCAACCTTCTTCTTGCATCTTCCACAAAATCCTGCGGCATGTTTCTTAAAATCAGTTCCTTCAAGGCTGGGAGCTGATCTAATCCCTCTGAACTTCTAATTTTTTCACAAACTCTGATTTCTAATTCTCGAAGCTGTGGCACGGCACCATTCTCAACTGTCAACAGCTCTAGTTTCCCTAGGATCCACAATTTCAGGACACGGAGTTCAGGAAAGTTCTGATCAGCATGACAAGTCATTTCCTGCCCTAGATAGGAGTGATTGAAAAGATTGAGCACTCTCAGCTGAGGCAACTTCCCTAGCACCCGCATTGGATCTTCTGTGAGTCTAGACGCCGACAATGTAAGGATATTGAGGTTTCGAGGAAGGTTACCTATCCGATGATCTTCTATCCCTCCAAACAAATATAAGTTTGAGAGAGACTGATGATCTTTCATAGGACTCAACACGAGGTTTAAAGGATTACCTCTTGACGTCAACCTTAAGGTATGAAGGTTGTCGAGTCTTGAAATGCACTGGGCTGTTTTCAGCGCTGATTCTGAATGGAAGCATGTCAGACCCAATTTTCTAAGGTTAGTGCACCTATCCAAGCCATATTTCCCGGGGTCCTTATATCCAATAATGAGCCCCTTTAACACCTGAAGGTTGGTCGGAGGCTGATTTGATGGCTTCGAAATGGATACACCGACACTGATCATTTAAAGAATTCGAAGGTTATTTGCCTCCCAAATGGAACGTGGCAAAATGGTTATATTAGTGCGCTTCAAATCTAAAATCTCCAGGCGTGGTAGATCCCCAATAAATGCGGGAATTGAGTTTAAAAGAGTCCACCGCAAGTTCAAATACCTTAAATTTACCATGATACCAAGTTTCTCAGATAACACAGGTTTGAAGACACCCTCCAAATCGAGCACCTTCGGCATCAAAAACCCTCCCGTATGGATTATTTTCGTAAACACAGGTTTGATTGTATCACGTTTTCTGGTGTTGAAAGAAACAAAGGGTTGTAGAAATTCAAACGAGTCTGCAGATGTACATTCTGACTTGCCATGGTGGACAAGAAATCCTATATCTTTAGCTTTTGTCAAGAACACATCGTAGAGATAACGTGGCATATGACATGTTTTTGGGTCTCCATCTGGCTTCCATCTTACTATTTCAATCATGTTTCTACACACTAGTTCTTCCAAATATTTCTTGGCCACATCCTCGGTGACGCTCGCCTCAGGTGATGTTTGAACAAATCCGTGTGCAACCCACAGGTGAAACAACCTCCGTATGGGGATCTCATATGCTTGAGGAAATACAGCCAAATAAAGGAAACATGGCTTTAACACATATGGTAGCATTTGATAGCTCAAAACTACAAAATTTGAGAGAGGTAATTGACCTTTACCAAAGTGTGCCGCCACTACCAGATCAATCACTCTTGACCACTCACTTGATTCCATGGTTGACAACACTCTTCCCAGTAGCATGATTGCTGGAGACAAACCGTGACATATTCTCAAAATTGTCTTCTCTGAAGTTGTTTATGTCTGAGCTATTTTGTGGTCTACCTACTTTCTTCAAGAACAATGCCCAACTCCCCTCATCAGATAAACGCATAAGATTCAAACGAGAATTCCATAAATCATCATGCGACGCTACATTAGAGTCACGGGTAGTGAGGATGATCCTACTTTCATTCGAGACGTTCGCAAAGGGATATGCAAGCATGAACCACACATCAACCGTGCAGACATCATCTAAGACTATAAGAAACCTGACTTTCATTAGAATCTGGTATAGCATAGCAGACATTTCCTCCTCGCTCATTGACTCAAAATGCAATGTCACAAACTCAGGAGCCCGCGGTAAAGCCCACGATGGATATAATTCAATCTGTTTGAGTATGATAATCAACAGACCCCGATATGTGACATCCTTATATGCGAAATCCTTGGGAACATGAACCCACGCACGGCGTTCGAAATGCTGACGAATGTCTAGTCTGTTACAAACTTTCCTTGCCAGAGCTGTCTTGCCAAGTGGTTCTTCACTCACCAGTGAAATCACACGGAGGCTTTTTTCATTGTCGTCCAACAATCGGGCTACCAGCTCCTTTTCAGCATCTTCAAGTCCAACAAGTGCTGAATGCCATTCTTGATCGTATTGGTGGTTGTTCCATCCTCCTCCAAGGGCTGAATTTCTCAGTTCCAGTTCCGTGTGCTCGCCGAACAGCTTCTCTACCGCGTCCATTGCCGGGACCACCGCTGCTCCCACCCCGTCCATCAACTCTCCACCGTTGATGAGCTCAACGTTACTAACAGAGGAGACAGAGGGGGTTTCGGGCTCCCGGCCTCTCTTTCGATTGTTAGACTCGCGGCTCATATTGGGCTTTAGGGGATGTGGAAATTCAAATGCTGCGACTCAATGGAATGAGGGGAAAGACATTAGAACCGAGTTGCCGAGAGAAAAGAAAGAGAGGGTAGGTCCATAAAAACATTTACTGTAAAACATTTGCATTGAAAAAAATTTCAAGTGTTTGGAGTACAAAACACGGATCAGCCACTATCAACCCACAAATCTGAGTATTAAACCAAAAATTCAGCACAAATCCAACCAAATCTACCCCCAACAACCACCCAAAATACAGATAAAAAATAATAATAACCAAAAACCCACAACACGTTTGGCTTGTTGATCGGGGTTCTCTGCAAGAAACCCAAAACCCACGGCCTTAAAATTCGAATCGGAACTTAGAGGAACCCACTGCCATAGAGGCCAATTGGCCATGCAGGCTTACCAAAGAGAGAAACGAGAGAGAGACTGGTATAAACAGATGAAGTTGAAGGAAGCCACCATTGCGATGGCGTGATGAGAGCCGTAGGCGGCGATACAAGGGCTTCAGCCATGTGGTCATGGCTGATGAGAAGTTGGGGTGGGGGAGTGGCTTGTACTCTGTACACGAGACTGAATATGCAAGAGCAATCTTAAGAGAGTACTAAATATTTAGCAATAAGCGTATAAAAACTTATCTTTATAGCATTAAAACTACTTAACAATACTCTTAACATCAAAACTCTATTTTTTTTTTTTTTTTATCATTTCATTTAATGCTCTGTTATTTCAGCATTAACATTTTTTGAAAAATTGTTCATTTTCGAAAGAGCATTTTCTAGAAAATTGTCTCATTTTCTAGTATTTGTAACAACCTTGAAAATGAGTTGAGAATTTTTTTGGTGTTTGGTATGCAATTTTTTTAAAAATATTTCTTGTATGATTTAAAACATGTATAATTATGTAAACCAACTAATGTAATCATATAAATAAAAAACCAAGAATAAATTTGGTGTTCATACTAAAATTTTAACATAGATACAGTCAAAATTAATTAGTTGTCAAATTTTCATAATCTCTACTGCTCATTTTGCTCATATATATAAATAGTAACGTACATACGCACGTACACACACATATACATCAACAATTTGTCTATATTATATATATATATTTGACAGGAGAATGCATTTTCAATAAGTATAAATAACAATAACTTTTAATTGTCTACTCTTTTTTTTTTTTTTTTTTGGATGGGAATTGTCTACTCTTTTTTGTTGGTATACTAATTGTCTACTATGGTCAACCACAAGTTTTCAATATAACTCTAAATTGTGTATTTACATAATGTATTGCATAATACATCATCACTGCATAGTATTTGCATAAAGTATCTTCCAACAAAAAAAATATTTGCCAATGAATGCAATTCCCCTAAACAATTATCATTCATTATATAACAATATTATTAGTCTAAGGTAAAGATCGTCCCATGTAAAAGCAATTTAGAGCAATATAGGCACTATGTTTAAAATTTTCATCTTTTACTTCATTCATTCTTTCTTCTTCTTCTTCTTTTATTTTATTTTATTTTATTTTTTGCACTTTATGTACGAAAAGAAGTAACTTTTGCTTGGAATCCATCAAACTGAAAATTTCTTAGAGAAAAAATAAAATTAAGCTTGAAATTTAAGGCAAAGAATTGGGATTTTGGTAGAGAGGAATGAAATAATTACCACTACAAATTTGTTCTCCTTTGCATGTCTGAGTTGTTGACTGATCAGTGAAGGAAAAAAAAAAAAAAAAAAATCTAATCAGAGAATTGTGTTACAGAGGGGAAAAAAACATGGAGAAAAGAGAGAAGAGAGAAAGATCTATAGGAAGAGGAGAGACCAGAGTTAGTGACAGTGAGGGTGTGAGGAGAGAAAAAGTAAAGGGAAGAGAGAAAAAGTAAGAAATCTTACCATGACAGAGGAAAGACGCCAAAAAATTATGTTTTCCAAAGCTACAGACAAAGATAATATTTATAGGAGATGTAACACGTGACAGAGAGATTGTTTTCCAATTTTTTTTTGGAAAACAACCTATACAAAATAAGCCTTATTTTTATTAGAGTTTTCCGTTGACCAAAGATAGTTTGCCATTGAACAGTTTTTTTTGGTGCTACCAAACATTGGAAAATGTGAAAAGCTATCTTTACAGAAGGTTTTCTAGCGAAACAAACAGAGCTAAATATTATTTTTTTTATTCTTCCTTTCTCTCCCTCTGTCTCTCTCCCACAGCAGGGGGGAAAAAAAACCTCCATCATCAACCATTGGCCACATCCACCCACCACTATCACAAACCACAAAAAAAAAAAAAACTCCATCCTCAACCACCAGCCACATCCACCCACCACCACTATAAACCATAGCCAAAAAAATAAAAGGAATCCCACTATCGCCCTCACTAGCTTGATCCACTTGCAACCACAAACAACAGCAGAGAAAATTAGACCACTAGATCCACAATAGCCAGATCCACTTGCAACCACCACAAACAACAACAACCGGATCCATCACCCCCATGACCCATAACCCCATCACACCTACAACCATCGACCCACGACCCCATTGGACCCACTACCCCATTGGACCCACTACCATCGACCTATAACCCCATCAGACCAACGACCATCAACCCACGACCCCATCAAACCCACGACCAATACCATCGACCCATAACCCCAATGGATCCACGACCATCGATCCACAACCCCATCGAACCCATGACCCACTACCATCAACCCACAACCCCATCAAACCCACAACCCCATCGGACCCACGACCCATTACCCAACCACCTAAATCGGACCAACAAATCACTACACCATGACCTAGGAACCAATTAGTCCACAAGAGAGAGGGAGAGTTAGAAAGAGGACAGAGAATGAGAGGAAGAGTCTGAGAAAGAGAATGAGAGTGATGAAAGTGAGTCTAAGTCTGAGGAGAGAGAGAATTAAAAATATTAAAAAGTTATAACATCTTGCTACAATGTGCTCTTATTTTGAGAGCTCATTGTAGCAAGATGTCAAATTTTTTAGCATATGGCAACTTTGATGGAGTAGGTTTTTTTGGTTTTAGTTGCTAAAAATAGCATTTTAGCATTTATAACACTCTTGATGAGAATGCTCTGAAAAGCAGAAGATGTAAAAAATTTTACTTGTTTTTGGCTTGATTTTACGTTTGACTATTTTTTAATTTTTACTACAAAACAAACGTTGTGTACAATGAAACAAATATAGCATTGCAGTAATATTAATTAATTCAAATTTTTTTTTTCTTAAAATTGGATTCATATAGGTTTTTTAATCAAGCCACTTGGGCTCATTTTTTCAGACAAGTAAAACTTAGGTACTACTTTATATCACGTAGCTATCTTAGTTATGTGACTACTATCTTAGATATAGTACCTTAAATCTTATAGTTCCCTTCTGAAAATTCAGCAACGTAGCTACTTGAGATTTCGTTTGGGAGTTCATAAAGGAATGCAATGGAATGGAATTATCAAAAAGTGCAAGGGTTATATTTTTATGTATTGACATATTTGAGATTAAAATGCACTTTGTATAAATTTGAGTCTTAGTTTCTAGTGTGTTAAAGAAGACTGTGAAGTTAACAAACAACTGGTATTATTGAAGACACAAGAATACTCAAGAAACTGCTCAAGAAAATATGAAACTGCAGATCTTGACATCTGCTCGATACATGTCAATTTATCAAGATTTAATAAACCTCGATACCTTTTCAACGGCTCTAGATCTATCAAGCCTCGGGTAAATTGAATTCCAAATTCAGTTTTCAGCCCATGATGACAAGACTTTCAAAGGATTCATGTACTAAGGCTCCTGAACATATAAAAAGATATTTTATAACTGTTAGCATAGACACAGAGATACACTTGCTTAACAGGAGTTGTTGTGACATTTGTGCACCTAAAGTTTTATACCAAGCTAATTTTGGTACATCCAAGCATAAGTTGAAGAACTCTACAAAGCTACAACAATTAAAGCCTTCTAGCCATCTCCTCGGGATTAGGAGATGGTAAGGCCTTAGCCATCTCATCAGGATTAGGAGGCCCAGTATCAATATAAACAGAACTCTTTACTTTCCTAGCCTCAAGTAAGATGGTTGCTGTGGGCGCCAAGGATTGCGTGTATGTGCAAGTACTTGGGCCCTCAACTTGTTTTTTTGTGGGCTGAATCTCAATCCTACTAATGAGACTCCAACCTTGACCTGGTCAAACTCACCCAAGCTTTGAACTCTCACCAATTTCCTTGCTTTCCCCCTCTTCCTTCCCAAGTTCTTCTAGTTAAATTTTCTCTTATCACTCTCCCTCACAAGTTTTTCCAACCCCTTGAACCATGGCTTAGACCTCCTTTCATATCCCTCTGTGAGTGGGATGGCCATCAATTTTATTCCCATTCACTCACGTATTCCCATATCTCCCAGAATCCCAAGGGATCCTCACGAATTCAGAGGATTCCCTAAGAACTTGTTCCAGACGCCGGTCAAGGCTCGATAGTGGATTCCTTTCAAAATCATTGGTTCGACCTCCTAGGGACCGCCCATAGACTTGTTTCATGACTGTTTCAAATCCTCCATCCTAAAAGGACCACTAGAGAAGGGCCGCGTGAACTCTTAGTGCTCGGCTAGTAGTCGGTTGCATTATGAGGAAGCCCGGGGTAGCCATTCTGTTGTATGCCGGGCCACAACACTTAATGGGCCTTGGGCTCCATGTTAGGCTTTGCTTGTATGGTTGACCCAGTTTGTTGGGCGGTCACTTATCTATCTTTGACGGCCTACTAATGACACAAAAATCGTCCACTAAGATGGACGACCTTAATAATTTTTATGGACTCATCAATAACTAAAGTATATTTTTTGAAATAAGAAATTTTTTTATCTCTATCGTGATAATTGTTAAAGTGGTCATTTCAATCAATGAAATCATGTCATTTATGCAAGTGTATAAGTCAGCTTCCTCATCATTATAAGAAAACAAAACAATAAACCTTTAGGTAGGTGATGCCACACTTGTATAAATGACAACATTTTATTAGTTTGGGGGACTAGAAAATATCAATTCAGCAAACCTATAATGGACATAATAATTTTTGCTTAAATAAGTATGGATTGTGTTTCAAAGATGTAAATTGGGCGTGTTTCAAATTGTAGATAAAAAAACTCTAGTTTTTGTTGTCAAATTGAATCTGCCTATCTTCAAAATACAACATGGTTTTTGTTGAAGAGGCCTTGGATTCACTGATTTTTTTGGTTGTAAAATGTTATTGCTGAAGGAGAATTATTGTTTGTGCTTAGAGTTGATCAGAAGCGTGTAGCTTTAGATATTTTTTTATAGTAATTTTTTTTTTGTTAATTTTAACAAATTTAATACTTTTATTTATATTTTCCTAAAAAAATACATTTATTTATATTTTAATTTCAATATTAAATTAATTATGATGGTTTGGCTAAGTCAAACCTCAATTAATTGTGACAGTTCGACTTAATCGAACCATAATTTTGCTTCCTTCCACCAATTCAACAAACGGTCTGGTTACACTTATAAAACATACATTTATTTATATTTTAATTTAAATATTAAATTACTATTATAGTTTGACAAAGTCAAACCTCAATTAATTATGACTGTTTGACTTAAATTACGTTTTGGAGCTAATGAAAGTTTTAGCATATTTGAGTTTTTTCACCTTTTTTTTTTTATAGTATTTTTCAGTCAATTTTAAATTTTAATTTTTTTTTTTATATTTTCAACAAAAAATATTTAATTTTGATTAAAAAAATTGTTTCCAAACGAAACCTTAATACTATTTTTTTTTTGAACATTTCACATTCCAATTTTCAGTTCAACGAAGAGTTTGGTTATATTAATCTCTATCGTTGATGGCCTACCAATGACATAATGATCGTTCATTAAGATGGACAACCTTAATAATTTTTATGGACTCATCAATAACTAAAGTATATTTTTTGAAATACGAAAAATTTTTATCTTTACCGAGATAACTGTTAAAGTGGTCATTTCAATCAATGAAATAATGTCATTTATGCAAGTGTATAAGTCAGCTTCCTAATCATTATAAGAAAACAAAACAATAAACCTTTAGGTAGGTGATGTCACACTTGCATAAATGACAACATTTTATTAGTTTGGGGGACTAGAAAATATCATTTCAGTAAACCTATAATGGACCTAATAATTTTTGCTTAAATAAGTACGGATTGTGTTTTAGAGATGTAAATTAGGCGTGTTTCAAATTGTAGATAAAAAAACTCTAGTTTTTGCTGTCAAATTGAATCTGCCTAACTTCAAAATACAACATGGTTTTTGCTGAAGAGGCCTTGGATTCACTAATTTTTTTTTTTTTTTATTGTGAAATGCTGTTGCTGATGGAGAATTATTGTTTGTGCTTAGAGTTGATCAGAAGCGTGTAGCTTTAGATATTTTTTTATAGTAAATTTTTTTTGTTAATTTTAACAAATTTAATACTTTTATTTATATTTTCCTAAAAAAAGTACATTTATTTATATTTTAATTTCAATATTAAATTAATTATGATGGTTCGACTAAGTCAAACCTTAATTAATTGTGACAATTCGACTTAATCGAACCATAACTTTGCTTCCTTTCATCAATTCAACAAACGGTTTGGTTACAATCATAAAACATGCATTTATTTATATTTTAATTTAAATATTAAATTTACTATGACAGTTTGACAAAGTCAAACCTCAATTAATTATGGCTGTCTGACTTAAATTACGTCTTGGAGCTAATGAAAGTTTTAGCATATTTGAGTTTTTTAACCTTTTTTTTTATATAGTATTTGTAAGTCAATTTTTAATTTTTAATTTTTCTTACCATTTCAACAAAAAATTTTAAATTTTGATGAAAAAAATTGTTTCCAAAAAAAACCTTAATAATTTTTTTTTTGAACATTTCACTTTCGTCTTTTCAGTTCACCAAAGAGTTTGGTTGTATCAATCTTGATCTTTGATGGCCTACCAATGACACAATAATCGTCCATTAAGATGGACGACCTTAATAATTTTTATGGACTCATCAATAACAACAGTATATTTTTTGAAATAAGAAAAATTTTTATCTTTACTAGGATAATTGTTAAAGTGGTCATTTAAATCAGTGAAATAATGTCATTTATGCAAGTGTATAAGTCAGCTTCCTAATCATTATAAGAAAACAAAACAATAAATCTTTAGGTAGGTGACGTCACACTTGCATGAATGACAACATTTTATTAGTTTGGGGGACTAGAAAATATCATTTTAGCAAACCTATAATGGACCTAATAATTTTTGCTTAAATAAGTATGGATTGCATTTCAGAGATGTAAATTGGGCGAGTTTCAAATTGTAGATAAAAAAAATCTAGTTTTTGCTGTCAAATTGAATCTGCCTAACTTCAAAATACAACATGGTTTTTGTTGAGGAGGCCTTGGATTCACTGATTTTTTTGGTTGTGAAATGCAGTTGTTGAAGGAGAATTATTGTTTGTGCTTAGAGTTGATCAGAAGCGTGCAACTTTTGATATTTTTTTTTGTTAATTTTAACAAATTTAATACTTTTATATATATATTTTCATAAAAGAAACATTTATTTATATTTTAATTTCAATATTAAATTAATTATGATGGTTCGACTTAGTCAAACCTCAATTAATTGTGATAGTTCGACTTAATCGAACCATAATTTTGCTTCCTTTCACCTATTCAACAAACGGTTTGGTTACATTCATAAAACATGCATTTATTTAAATTTTAATTTAAATATTAAATGAACTATGACAGTTCGACAAAATCAAACCTCAATTTTTCAGCCAATTTTTAATTTTTAATTTTTATACATTTTCAACAAAAATTTATAATTTTGATAAAAAAAATTGTCTCCAAACAAAACCTTAATAATTTTTTTTTTGAACATTTCACTTTCCTTTTTTCAGTTCAACGAATAGTTTGGTAATATTAATCTCTATCTTTGATGGCCTACTAATGACACAACGATTGTCCATTAAGATGGACGACCTTAATAATTTTTATGGACTCATCAATAGCTAAAGTATATTTTTTGAAATAAGATAAATTTTTAACTTTACCGGGATAATAGTTAAAGTGGTCATTTCAATCAATAAAATAATGTCATTTATGCAAGTGTATAAGTCAGCTTTCTAATCATTATAAGAAAACAAAACCATAAATCTTTAGGTAGGTGATGTCACACTTGCATGAATGACAACAATTTATTAGTTTGGGGGACTAGAAAATATCATTTCAGCAAACTTATAATGGACCTAATAATTATTGCTTAAATAAGTATGGATTGCGTTTCAGAGATGTAAATAGGACGTGTTTCAAACTGTAGATAACAAAACTCGAGTTTTTGCTGTCAAATTGAATCTGCCTAACTTCAAAATACAACATGGTTTTTGCTGAAGAGGCCTTGGACTGATTGATTTTTTTGTTAGTGAAATGCTGTTGTTGAAGGAGAATTATTGTTTGTGCCCAAAGTTGATCAGAAGCGTGTAGCTTTAGATATTTTTTATAGTAAATTTTTTTTTTGTTAATTTTAACAAATTTAATACCTTTACATATATTTTCTTAAAAAAATACATTTCGTTATATTTTAATTTCAATATTAAATTAATTATGACGGTTCGACTAAGTCAAACCTCAATTAATTGTGATAGTTCAGCTTAATCAAACCATAATTTTTCTTCCTTTCACCAATTCAACAAACGGTTTGGTTACATTCATAAAACATGCATTTATTTATATTTTAATTTAAATATTAAATTAACTATGACAGTTCGACAAAATCAAACCTCAATTAATTATGACTGTTTGACTTAAATTACGTTTTGGAGCTAACAAAAGTTTTAGAATATTTGAGTTTTTTAACCATTTTTTTATTGTATTTTTAGTCAATTTTTAATTTTTAATTTTTTTACATTTTCAACAAAAAAAAATTAATTTTTATTAAAAAAATTGTTTCCAAACGAAACCTTAATAATTTTTTTTCTTCTGAACATTTCACTTACCTTTTTTCAGTTCAATGAAGAGTTTGGTTATATTAATCTCTATCTTTGATGGCCTACTAATGTCACAATGATTGTCCGTTAAGATGGACGACCTTAACGGTTTGGTTCGACTTAATCGAACCACAATTTTGCTTACTTTCACCAATTCAACAAACGGTTTGGTTACATTCATAAAACATGCATTTATTTTTATTTTAATTTAAATATTAAGTTAACTACGACAGTTCGACAAAGTCAAACCTCAATTAATTATGACTGTTTGACTTAAATTACATTTTGGAGCTAACAAAAGTTTTAGCATATTTGAGTTTTTTAACCTTTTTTTTTATAGTATTTTTCAGTCAATTTTTTATTTTTAATTTTTTTACATTTTCAACAAAAAAATTTTAATTTTTATTAAAAAAATTGTTTCGAAATGAAACCTTAATATATATTTTTTTTGAACATTTCACTTTTCTTTTTTCGATTCAACGAAGAGTTTGGTTATATTAATCTCTATCTGAAAGTTTAATATGGGTATGAAACACACTTGAACGTTTAGACCCCAAATTATAAAAATACCAATTCAAGCTTTATATCAAACAATTAATGTGCAGAACATGATAATAAGCCAATAACAGAATTGATAGACAATCTAAGCCAAATATAAATACATCCACAGCAATAAATATAAGGCAAAGATAAAGGGAAGAACGATGCAAACACACGGACAACACACGATATGGGCGTAAAACCTCTCCGCCGCCCTCCAAACGGTCAATAATCCACTAGAAAATGTAGTTGGGATACATGAACAGCAATAGACCCTCCAAGCCTAATCTACCCAGGTACCTAAGCCCTCCAAGCTTCTTGCTCCAACGAGGTTGCGCCGAACCTTTTTCTGTTCTAGCTTACCGGATTCCGTTACTTGACCATAGCATCAACTAATGTATATTGGTTCCTTCCAAGCTGCTTCTCTCAGCACCAAATAAACCTTCTCACAGACGTGGGTGTGGTGAGATAAGTATTTGGTAAAAGACCTCTTCAGGGTATGACAATGGAAAGGAAGAGAGTATTGGAATTTGTAGAGTTTCTTAGATGAAGATTGGGGATGAGGCAATCTTGTTTTTCTCTAAGGTTTTCTCTCACAAAATTCTCTCTAGAAACTCTCTCTATTTAGTGGGTATAAGAGTCTATATATAGTGAGGTGAGATGAGAATACGAAGAGACAGATTTTTGCAAAACAGGGTAAATTGGCGGCTTGGTCTCGCAGCTTGTCCAAGTTGCGAAATCAAGTTGTGACGTAACGGCCTGGCTAGCTTGGGACTTTTGTCCTGTAGTGCGACAGCTAGCGCGGCCCTTCAGCTTCCCTGCGTGCATCTCACGTGCCTGAAGTTGGCGACTTGCAGCCGTGAGCCACCCGTGAGTCCTAGCTGCGAAACTCTTCTTCTTTGCACATACTTGAGCTTTTTTTCACAACTTCTCACACACTACCCTTACAACAGTCCCACCTAAATACAGGGTTACTAAGTGTTTAAAATACAAGCAAATTGGCACGGAATAAAGCCAACAAGATGGTTGATAAATTTCAACCTTACAATCTCCCCCTTTGGCTATTCCGTGACAAAACCCTAAAACAAACTCTAGACTTAACGCGTGAGTTGGGAGCAGTTGGAAAACTCACTCACACCTAACTCTAGAATCTGCGAAACTTTAGAACCATAAGAACAAGTTACTCCTGAAACACAACAACACAATAATTTCATTGTATACAGAAACTTGTAATGCATATGGAGCAAGCACAATGCGATCATGCATAATGGAATAAAGCAGTAAACCATGGCAAGACCAAAACAGGTAATCACTATAGCCAAGTGATCACAATGCTCATTTACACTTGGAATGAACATCCGGACATTCAGGACAATAAACACAAGGTAAATTGCTTGAATGACCAACACTCAACCAATGCACAGTACATGAAGTATGTGCATCTAGGAAAAATACTACAAGGGCACAAGAGTGACAGTACTTAGAGGAAAATGCAAGACATTTAGTTGGAAGTACTGATTAAACAAAGCACAAAGGCTGCATATAGCATGGCACAAACCACAAAGGCCTACAACTTATGCATAGGAACAAACCTTTAAATCTTACAGAAGCAACATGGGTACAAATCAACAACATAAAGAACTGAAGCTGAATAACATCATACTATATAAATGCTGAAATAAACAACTACCACCACAGTATTTTGAGTTATCAAAGTTTTATATACAGAAAATCAAATGAAAAAGAAATGATAAAGAAATCTCCCCCTCAAAACGAGCACTCCCCCTCAAGAGCTGCCCCAAAAGTTCTCCCCTTTTTTGACACGAATGGCCAAAGGGTCAGTGTTGCAATTTTGTGAAAATGCCATAAACTTGAGCTGCCAAGACATCAATTTGGTCCTGCATAGCGGCCAATCTCTCCGACTGCTTTCTTTGGCCATCTCTAAGGGTCTTCTTCACTTCCTTAAGATGTTTGTGGAGGTTTTCAAAGAACATTTTCAACTTGGCAGGCTGAGGAGTAGACTGTGGTTGTGTAGTGCTTGGTTGCTGTGAAGCATGGATGGCATGGACAGGTGAATCTGGCTCAGGAGTAAAAGAAGTAGCAGAAAATAGATGTGCACTCTTTGGGGTTTTGGATTAATGACTCCTGTTGGCTTGTAGAGTGAACATAGAGATTGGTCGAGGACGAGCAATCATGTTCCCAACTGAGGGAGGAGTAACACCTTCACTTAGAACGAACTTCATAATAAGACTACAGAATGGAAGGCACCCTCGTGTTACTGTTCGGGTTACTGTCTTTCTTATGATGTGAAAAATATGAGCACAGATGTCAATGGTGGTGCCTGTGATGAGATCACATAGAAATTGTACCCTTCCAAGGTTTATATACACTGTGTTAGTCAATGGATAGAGGTTTGAAAACATAATCAGCTTCAATGTTGTCAAATCAGGTGAAAACTTGGTAGTACTGATGGATGTGCCGGCACTGGAAATGTCATGGTTAGGACCAAGAACTTGGAGAATGTCCTGAATCACTGGAGTACGATCATCATACGGAGTTAGATCGGCATCCGCAAGTCGTGTGATTTTGAGAAGTTTAGCTATGGTGTCTGGACTAATGATGAACTCTGTTCCTCTTACCAGACAATGTAGTTTAGTCTCAAGATCAACTGTGTTAGCAAAACATTCCTTCACTAGTTCAATCATCGGATCAACAAAATTTCCAAATAATGCTGCCCAATCTTTTGCCTCGAAGATCCGAGGGATAAAAGTGGTGTCCAAAGTGTCAAATCTGACCTCCCGTTCCACTATAGGAGTTCCCTGGTAAAAAATGCTTGAGTAAGCATCTAGGTGTTGAGGAGTTCTGAACTACTCAATATTGAGTTCAGTAGATGGCTGTGAGGAAGACCGTGTTCTTTTTGCAACAGGTAATGTGTCCTCTTCTGTCATAACCTTTTTTCCTTTAGAGGATTGTCGAGACATCTATAAGAGAGTAAACACACAACAAAGTACTAGATGCAATACCATAGGGAACCAACATCAACTTGATTAGATTCAGTTAAGAACGTGGGGAAAATTTTCACTTAATCACAAACACAAGAATCAGATAAACATTAAGAGAACAAATGGTTAAAATGATACACACTCCACACTGAAGCACAGAAACATCCCAAGGAGCACAAACTCTCTAAAGACTATAGAACCATAGAAAAATGACCCAAGGCCACACACCGAAAGCACCACATGAACCCCAAACCCATATGTCTAATGAGTAAAGAGAAACACTATCAAACGAATAATGTTTAGACAAGAGATAAGCATACTGAAGCACAGACAAAATGCAAAATAAACTCAGCAACCAAAGACAATAACCTCAAACAAACATATTCACCATATTAGGCGAACCCATTTTTTAACATAGTATATTGCATAACACATGTGCAATGTTCAAAACAAGAAGGTAATGGTCAACATAGTAAAAATGAAATGAGGGAAAGAAAACCCATAACTTATTCTTGATGTTTGATGAAGACATGATGCAGAAAATGAGAGCTTTTTCAAAGAAAACATGGAGTGTTGAGAAAGAGATTTTGAGGAGAAGATGAACAGACACTAAACTTCGAGGGAAAAACTGAAAAACAGTTTTAAAATTTGTCTTTAAAATGCAAAATACGCATTTTTCGCGACTGGATCAAGTCGCCAGTAAGTCGCCAGGTTAAGCCGCAAAACACTGTGAAGAGAAGAAACTTGAAAATTTTCTCTAAGTGTTTTTTGCGACTAGAAGGCCTACCCGCGAGATAGTCGTGATATGAGCCGCAAAATTCTCTGAGTACCTCTCGCGACTGGATCTTCCACTTGCGAACCAGTCGCCACATTGACCCGCGAAAACAAGAAAACTCAAATTTTGGAAAAAATTTCTAAGTCTTTTTCGCGATTAGAGCATTTACTCACCAGTTAGCCGTGAAAAATCTCTAAGTGATCTCGCGACTGGGACATGCAACTGGGCCAATCCGTGACTTAGTCGCCAAAACAGGGCAACACTGTTTTTGACATTTTTGTAAAAACAAAGTACTTTCCAAAAACAAATCAAAACACTCAAAAATTTTTTTGTGTTTGGCCTACAAAGATTGAGCATGTGAAAACACATTTAATCAAGTACAATCACACAAATGAATATGACATTCATTGAACATAGACTTGTGTGTTGTGTGTGGATATAAAAAATGAGACAGTCCTTAGTCCAATGTGAAGCTTCAATGATCAATTCAATCAAGGCATGCACAACTAGCACTAGATAATATGATCTATCTCAATTATAGAAACATGTATATATGACCTCCCATAAGTACTTGAAAACAATTCTTTGAGGCTTTACATTTGGCTCCATATTCAACATATCATTTGCAATATTTGAGCAAAAAAAATCTCATTGAAAGATAGATGCCTGAAATTTTTGATATTTCAATTGATGAGTTAGCCTTTGGCTTTTTGGGCATCATTCATACATTTTATTTTGGTCGCTTTTCCTTTTTCTTAGTCGAATACTAGTTTGTGCGGCAGGCATTTACAGCTCTATATCTCTCTTTATTTGGATATTTACATTTAGAGAGCTCTTTTAAGCATAAAAAAAATAAAAGGTGGGAAGATATATAGGCATGAGTCTATGCATGTCTCAAGATCAACAAAACCATTCACTAATCATTCATGACAAGGTTGAAGATCTATTTACAACAGTCACATAGATTTCAGAATTTCTTCCACAATGATATGAGTGCATGAGAGACAAGCTAAGCTCGTTAAATGCACAAAGCCATAAGTACAAAGGTACAAGGCAAAACATGCTTTAAGACAAAAACTCAACAAAGTGATCAAACTTTTTGATTTTCTACTTTTTATGTGTTTTTCGATTTTTGACACAAAAACAGCAAAAGATTGATAAAAAACAAAACATAAAGAACAATGTAAAACATTTGAACCAAGGACAAAAAAAAAAAAAAAAAAAAATCTAAAAACTAGCACGAAGCACACAACCAAGCATATAAACAAACATGGGAAGTATTGATGCATGGACATGTTGTAATGCTTATGCATGAGTACTCTTAGTCACCCACACGTCACGTGCGTTTGGGGTGATATCCTTGACGGATCGGGTACAAGAGTTAGGGCTGTCAAACCTTCGTGTGAAGCTTTCCAAGCAATTTGTGAACGCACCGATCATCTTCATCACGTCCATCATTCCTGGATCACGTTTTTGGCTTCTTAGTTGCTCACCACCCCAAGTCCTCATATCATTTCTTCTTCCTCATGACCGAGGAGCACTTGCATTGTTGTCTGCTCTCAGCTTTTGACAGTTAGGTCTGGTATGTCCTTGCAATCCGCAATAATGACAAACATACTCCATTCTAGGACCCTGCTGCTGTCTTGGGAGTGATCTTCCTCTAGCTCCATATCTGGATTCTGATTGATTACTGGACTTATGTAATACCCGTTGATCAGCCACATTCTTCTTCTTCTCAGCTTTAATTTTCTCAGGACTGGACCTATCCACAGTCATCTCCTTAGCCTTTACAAACTTCACTTCTTTGGTGACATTTGCTGATGAGCTACTTCCTCTAGCGTATCCCAATTTGGATTTATCTGAGGTATGTTTTTGAGATAAAATAACATCATCTAACTTCCTGGAAGAGACCCTATCTATCTTGGCATGACCTTCCACTACCTCTTGCTCAAGGAATCTCACTTTTGTGTAAGCTTCTAATAGCTCACCATTAAGTGCTTCAATCTCACATTTTGCCTCCTTGTATCGTGCCAGGAGACTTTTATAATCTTCCTCAGCTTTCTTCATCTTCTTCACAGCTGCCTTTGCCACTTTTGCATACTCACCCGATTTCTCCAGAAGTGAGGCATAATTCTTTTGAAGATCAGTTGAATCTTCCTCCTCTTCATCTTCCGATTCTTCAACAATCCCCATAGACTCCAAATCAGAATGCTCACCAAGCTCCTTCACAAGAATATCCAAATTGTCTGAGGTCTCCACATGAGCAATGGTCATGAATGCGGAGTAATTTCCTTCTCCATCACAGCTTTCTTTCGAGTCAGAGTTTGATGAGTCCGAGTCACTCAGAGTAGTGGCATAGACCTTTCCTTTGGACTTCAAATAGTTGGGACATTCCTTTTTGAAGTGTCCGTGTCCATTACACTCAAAGCAAGTGATTCCTTGAGATGATTGGGAATCTCTATCATCCTTCCTTCGGAATTCTTTCTTCTCCCTCCCAGAACTCCAAAATTTTCCTTTCTCACCAAATTTCCCACTATTCTTGAATTTCAAGAATTTTTGAAAGTTTTTTACAAGATACACCATATCTTTATCTACTGCATCTTCTTCCGAAGGGTCATGTGATGCCACTCTCTCATCAATTGTTTTAAGAGCAAGTGATTTGATCTTCTTCTGAGAAGGCATGGACAACTCATATGTCTACAGAGAACCAACCAGCTCTTGAACCTTGATGTCGTCAAGATCTTTGCTCTCTTCAATGGCTGTAACTTTGGCACGAAAAATTTCTGGTAGTGACCGAAGGATCTTCCTTACAATTTTAGACTCATCCATCTTTTCCCCCAAATTAAATTTGCCAACGACCACCTCGTTTAGCTTACTGTAAAAAGAGTCAAAGGACTCATCCTCATCCATCTTTAGCTGCTCAAAGCGAGTGGTCAACATCTGAAGTTTGGTGTCTTTCACCTTCTTGGTTCCTTCATAAGTCGTCTCCAGAATCTCCCATGCTTCCTTAGCAATAGTAATATGTGAAATCCTGTGAAATTCTTCTGGAGAGATACCACAAAAAATGGCGTTCAATGCTTTTCTATTTGCATTAGCCGCCGCAAGAGCTGCCTTGACCCAAGTGGATTTGGCATCCTCCGGCTTTGTCCAACCTATTTCAATAGCATCCCATACAGCCTCATCCATAAAACACAAAAACACCCTCATTCGGACTTTCCAAAATGCATAATTATTACAATCAAAAAATGGTGGAACAGTGAGAAATTTAGACCTATCCATCTTAACAAGGGGTCAAGGATCACACTCAGGTATCAAAACCACAACAAGTGTACCCGCTCTGATACCAATTGAAAGTTCAATATGAGTATGAAACACCCTTGAACGTTTAGACCCCAAATTATAAAAATACCAATTCAAGCTTTATATCTGTTAGGACATATATGTTTTTAACTTGATTAAGAATATATGTCACTTATTTATGTAAATTGGCTAATCCTTTGACAAAACGCACTCTACTTGTAATTGGGTAGTGTTAGGTTCTAAGGTCTTAGGATTTTATGTATTTAGAACTCTAATTTGTAATGTTGGCAAACCATGATCAAAACATTGTATGGTGTCTTATTTAGACTTGCTCAAAGTTGGTTTAATATTGTAAAGTTGGAATCGAGTGGCTGCAGAAGTACTTGGGACTTTCGGCCTGGCTCGATCGATCGAAGAATAGACTCGATCGATCGAAAATCGCACAGGTTGAATTTTCTGCAGAATTTCCAACTCAGCCCTACTTCATTAAACGTTTAGGGTTTTATGTTTTTACCCTAGGTATATAAACAAAACCCTAGCCACGTTTTTGAAGGTTGTCCATATTGTATTGTTGCTCATACATTGCTGTTTTGTGTGAATCTCGTGTGAGATCTTTGAGGAGCTTTCCTTTACACAAAACTTAGGGTTTTCATGGTGGAGATGATTTCAACATCTTGAAGATCATTACTGTTGCAACCATTGGAACTTAAAAGAAAAGCAAGCGGGGAGCTTGTAGCTGATTGAAGAATTCAAGAAAGAAGTAGTCCGTGGATTCGGAGCCTGCGCGTGGTCGTGTCAGGAAGTTCTACTGGTGGGTAGCATTAGGAAGTCGAGCGGGGAGCTTGTAGTCCTTTTGTACGAACTTCAATTCTTTCATAGTGAATTCAGGTTAGCCTTGAGGATCGGTGGGTCAAATCCTCCCCAGGTTTTTACCGTGTGGTTTCCTGGGTGATCATATCTTGTGTTATTTATTTTCCGCTGCTTTATATCTTGATATGATTGTTTGGATTGTTTTAACCTAGAATTGCTTAATTTGACTAAGTAACAACTTGGCTAATTAATCTAGGCTACGCAATCTGTGTGTTTAAGGGGTCTAAATTTCCATCAAGTGGTATCAGAGCCTGGTAGCTCTTTTTGTTTGAGATTTTTAATCTCTGAGCTGATCCTTGACCCCTGTTGTCATGGAGCATGGACACTCTCTGTTTGTTCCTCCTCATTTTGATGGGAACAACTATGCCTATTGGAAAGTAAGGATGAAAGCATTCCTGAAATCCATTGATGAAAGGGTTTGGAATTCCGTTGAATACGGATGGGAGAAGCCCGCTACTCCTGTGAGTGAGTGGCAAACTTCTGAAAAAGAAGCAGCAAGCTTCAATAGCAAAGCTATGAATGCTATCTTTAATGCTGTTTCTATGGAGGAATTTAAGAGAATCTCTAATGTTGAGGTTGCTCATACTGCTTGGAAAATCCTCCAAACTGTGCATGAAGGCACAAAGGCAGTTAAGATAAACAAACTGCAGCAATTAACTTCTAGGTTTGAAAACATTAGGATGTCTGATGATGAATCCTTTGATGAATTTTATGCCAAACTGAATGATATTGTTAATTCTGCTTTTAATTTGGGTGAAATCTATGATCAACCTAAGATTGTTAGGAAGATTCTTAGATCTTTAACTGAAGACTTTAGACCCAAAGTGACTGCCATAACTGAAAGCAAGGATGTGGACTCCATCCCTGTTGATGAGCTTGTAGGATCTCTTCAATCCTATGAGTCTGACCTACCTAAAGTGAACAAATCCAAATCAATGGCTCTTAAGTCAGTTGATGATGTTGATGGTGGTGGATTTGATGATGAGCTCTCTGCTACAGAGATTGCCTATCTTGCCAAAAACTTTAAGAACTTTCTTAGGAATACAAATAGAAAGGCAAGAGGTACTTACACTGCTGAACCTAGAAATTTTAGGAAGAATGATCCCACTAAGGTTAACAATTTTGAAAAACCTAGAGAAAATTCTGGTCAATCTTCTAATAACTCTTTGGGTCCTCAGTGTTTTGGCTGTCAAGGGTATGGTCATGTGAAATCTGAATGTCCTACATTCTTAAGGACTAAGGGTAAAGCTATGGCTGTAACCCTTAGTGATAATGAGGTTTCTGATGATGAGTCCGGTGGTGACGAGGATGGAAACTTCATTGCTTTCACGGCTACTGCTATAGTCAATGAAGGCATATCTGCTGAAGAGAACCCTTCTGATGGGGAACTCTCTGAAGATGCAGATCTTCAAGAGGCCTATAACAAACTTTGCAAAATTGCTGCAAAGGATGCTATGAAAGTTGATCTTGGCCTAAAGAAAATTGATTCTCTTGAGCTTGAAAAGAGAAATTTGCTTGTTAAACTGTTTGATGCAAATGAACTTTTGAATAATGTTAAATCTGAGAATATGCTTTTGCTTGATAAAGTTAGAACTTTGGAACATGATTTATCTGTTGCTAGATCTGCTAGTTCTAAACTTGATCACATGCTGAATGTTCAAAAGTATCCTTCTGATAAAACTGGGTTAGGATATGTTGAAAGCATCTTTGATACTGGACCACATTCCACTACTTTTGTTCCTTCTTCTTCTTCTGGACCTTCTGTGAGTGAGGTTGTGAGTGATACTGTCAAACCACCTGTGAGTGAGGTAGTTAAACCTGTAGAAGTTTCACCACCTAAGAAGACTAGGGTAGACTTAAGAGAATCTAAACCTAAGGAGCCTACCAAATCTAAGGACAAGATGCATGGTAAACCTGCGTGGGTTTGTCATTATTGTGGTAAGTCTGGACATATTCGTCCTAACTGTTACAAGCTTCAAGCTGATAAGAGAGCAAATAAACCAAAAGTGCCTGTGCCTCAAGCACAAGATCCTATGGCATTAATTGGTGAATTGGTAAAGGTGTTAAACCTTTATTCCAATCATGGAGTTGGGAATCACTCAAATGTGAATAAGAACTCCAATGCTCATGGTGCATCTAAAAAGTTTTGGATGCAAAAGACTCGAAATACTTGAGTCTTTCTGACATGGTCCTTGTGCTTCATTGCTCTATTCTTTTGTGACCATTGTTCTTTTTTTTTTTGTGTTTTCTTTGTTCTAGGACTTGCATTGCATTACATTCATGCATTTCATTCTAGGATTTATTTGTTTTCCTTTAAATAAATTAAAAAAAAAAAAAAAAAAAAAGGGAAAGAAGGAAGCAAATTTATGTTGAACATATTGTTCTTGATTTTTGAAAAACAAGGTTGGTCAATTTATTTACACATAACATGTCTTATGTACCTTGTTTAACTTGGATGAGCTTACTTTATTGCACTTTACTAGTTTGAGCTTTGTAGTGCATGTTGTGTGGGAAAGATGTTTATGGTGTTTATCACTTTGTCTTAATCTTGAAGTCACATGTTATTTGACTGTCGGACTTGATCCTTTTGAGAAAGGCATAAATAACCATCTCACCACTGTTCACTAGCCAATCATGAACACCTTAGTGCATATCATAAGATTCTGTGCTCGAGAAAGTGTAGCACATGCACAAAAAGAACATAAGGTGTAGCCTCAAAATAAATTAAAACTGGTGTGTACTATTAGGCTTGATGCCAATTCACTTAATTCAAACCGGTGTGTACTATTAGGCTGAATGCCATCTCATGCAAATAAGAGGCAAAAATACAAGAAACTTACATGATTGCAAGCTTTTGTTCTAGGAGATGTGGGAGTTATAGGATGTAACTCTTTAGGTGATAGTCTCTTTTGAATTCTATGTGATGAATTTTGTAGACTTTGTGATTGATTGCTATTCACATATCACCTCACATGTATCTCAAGTTTTTGCTAGTATCACACACGACACAAGTTACTCTTTGTTAAACACTGTACATGCTAGTGTGTGTTTTTGGTCTGACCAACCAAGTTTGAAAATATCTTGAGATTTATGCACAACATATTTGTTGCTTGAGAAAATATAATGGGAGGTTGATTGCAATTTGTTTAAGAATATTGGGTTCAAAATTTTGGGTTTTTGAAAAAGCATTCCATCTCATACTCATGCATTTTGTTTCTTCAATTTAATGCTTTGAGGAGTTATTTTCAAAATTCGGCTTGTGTCTTTCAAAAACTGTGATTTTTCCAAAATTTAGTGAGCCTCTGCCCATTTCGATCGATCCAACCTATTTTTCGATCAATCGAAAAAGTGCTCTCATTTGTCTTAAAATGACTGTGCTTTTCGATCGATCGAATGTAATTTTCGATCGATCGAATATCGTGGAAAAGCTTTTTAAAAGTTCAGTTCTGACTTTTTCAAAGGTTCTATTCAAATTTTTTTCAAACTTTTCTCTCTCTCCGCGTTGGCAAGGCTCCACACCTCAGGATTTTTGTCGTTTTCCTCCGTTGTTTTTGCAAAATCTCTCTTTCCTCAAGCCGGTAAGACTCTTTTGCCCTTCCTTTTGATGTTATTTTCATTATTTCATGCATAAATCCATGCATTTAAGGGTAATTTTCGGACTTGATTCTTTTTGGATTTTCTGTTGATTCAAACCTTATTTTATGAAATTGATCATTGGGTTTTTGTGGGGACACATTATATTAATGGTCCTTGGTGGTTAATTTGATCAATTTTGTGTTTTGTGAAAAATTGAAAATTCTAGGGTTTGTTCTTGATCCGAATTGGGGCTTTTGTTAAATTGGATTGAATTTGATGAAATTGGCTTGTTATGTTGGTGTAATTAAGCATTATAATCTATGTGCTGTGTTTTGTAATGCTTAATTCATCAATTTGTTGCAAAATTTTCAAGTGATTTTTCAAATTTTGGGATTTTTGATAGAAATTCCTTGTTCAAGCCAATTTTGTCCAATTACTCTCAATTAAACTTAATTTGTCACTGCATTTAGATCATGCATCACAACATGTTATTGTTCATGCATCATATAGATTTTTGTTCTATATTATTTATTGTGCTAATTTGCAGTCTGCCCTTGGTTTTGTTTTCTCTTGTTTCTTTGTGTTTTTCTCTTTGTGTCTCTGTCCTTTCCTTAGCACTATGCCTAGGAAAACTAGAGCCCGTAGGAGTGTTCCCTCACCTTCTCCTTCACCCCCTCCATCCTTTGATAGTGAGAGGTTTCCGAGTGAGGAAAACCAAGAGACTTTTGAGAAACTGACCGTTAAGAGAAAGATTTGGGCTGAGCGTTCTGTGCTGTTAGATGAGCTTGATCCTGCCATTAGGGCAAATTTTGAGCGTCGGGGTTGGTTACCCTTGGTGGATGTTTCTGATCCTCCTCCACCTTCTGCCTTGATTAGAGAGTTCTATTCGAACATCTCTATCCGCGTCTATGATTCCAACACTCTAGTTAAGAGTTGGATACGAGGCGTAGAGTACACCATTACTCCTCGGGTAGTGGCTGATGCTCTAGGGGTACCTTTGGTCCAGCATCCTGTCTATCCTTATGATGAGTCTCCCGAGATTAGCGATGTTTTGTCATACGTCACTGGTACTACTGTCCAGTGGGGTTCTGATCCTCGGATCACTTCTGCTGAGCTCTCTGGGTTGCACTATCTGTTCTTTCGGATAGCTTGTCATTCGATCTGGCCTATTTCCCATGTTCACACCATTCCTCTTGAGAGGTGTGTTTTTCTGTACGCTCTTGTTACTGATGCTCCTATTAGTTTTCCCCATCTTTTTCTTCGTTCTTTGAACGAAGTTTATAGGAGTTCATCTACTGCTCATGCTCTTGTTCATCCTATTTTCATTCATAGGATTCTTCTCTTTCTTGGTCTTGATGACTTTCCTTCCTCTGAGCCCGTCCATGTGATAGGACCTTTAGGTGCGTCTTTTCTTAGACAGAGGGCCGCTCATCTTCGAGCTGGTTCTAAACACCCTAGATCTGAGCCCTCTAGTAGTGCACCTCCTCCTTCTTCTTCTGCAGGTATGGCTGGTGAGGATATTCCTATTCCTGTTGGTGATGATGATGCTGCTGCTGATGTTCCTCCACCTCCTTCGGCCGACTTTGATGTTCGTCGTACTTTGGAGACTGTCATGACTGTTCAGCAGGCTCATGGTCAGATTTTGGTGGACTTGCTGGATGAGATGCGTGCTCTCCGAGCTGATCTTGCGCGTCTTCATTCACCCTCACCACCTCCTTTTGATGGCGACTTGTGATTGCCCTTTGGCATTCCGTCACAAAAAGGGGGAGTGGAGTTTTGACTTGTAGTAGAGTTTTTGTAGTTAGGGGGAGTTTTTTTTTGTTTTAGAGGAGCTTGTGGATTTTTAGATTGTATCTATGTGCTTCACTTTGTATATCATTTTTGGGGATATTCATGTTAGGGGGAGTAACATTGATTGATATACATGATATTTTTTATTGATTCTTGTTGCTTTATGATTCACTGCGTATTGATTTATATTTATGACTTGTTCATTTTTATATGTCTTTATTTTGTGTTGTGTGGATCTTACAAGAATGTTATACCTGTTGTTTTACTCTTTACTGTCACACATGCGTTTATGCGTTTGTTGAGTATTTCAGGATTATACAGGTTGATTCAACTAAGCTGCTGTCTACACTTGCAACTATGGATAGTAGTTAGGCTGAATTGAATTTTATGAGCATTATCTTTGTAAAGGGCTTTTTATTTGTAAAACTTTGAGCTGTTAATTAGGGTTTTGTCACGGATTGCCAAAGGGGGAGTTTGTTAGGTTCTAAGGTCTTAGGATTTTATGTATTTAGAACTCTAATTTGTAATGTTGGCAAACCATGATCAAAACATTGTATTTAGTCTTATTTAGACTTGCTCAAAGTTGGTTTAATATTGTAAAGTTGGAATCGAGTGGCTGCAGAAGTACTTGGGACTCTCGGCCTGGCTCGATCGATCGAAGAATAGACTCGATCGATCGAAAATCGCACAGGTTGAATTTTCTGCAGAATTTCCAACTCAGCCCTACTTCATTAAACGTTTAGGGTTTTATGTTTTTACCCTAGGTATATAAATAAAACCCTAGCCACGTTTTTGAAGGTTGTCCATATTGTATTGTTGCTCATACATTGCTGTTTTGTGTGAATCTCGTGTGAGATCTTTGAGGAGCTTTCCTTTACACAAAACTTAGGGTTTTCATGGTGGAGATGATTTCAACATCTTGAAGATCATTACTGTTGCAACCATTGGAACTTAAAAGAAAAGCAAGCGGGGAGCTTGTAGCTGATTGAAGAATTCAAGAAAGAAGTAGTCCGTGGATTCGGAGCCTGCGCGTGGTCGTGTCAGGAAGTTCTACTGGTGGGTAGCATTAGGAAGTCGAGCGGGGAGCTTGTAGTCCTTTTGTACGAACTTCAATTCTTTCATAGTGAATTCAGGTTAGCCTTGAGGATCGGTGGGTCAAATCCTCCCCAGGTTTTTACCGTGTGGTTTCCTGGGTGATCATATCTTGTGTTATTTATTTTCCGCTGCATTATTATTCTTGATATGATTGTTTGATTGTTTTAACCTAGAATTGCTTAATTTGACTAAGTAACAACTTGGCTAATTAATCTAGGCTACGCAATCTGTGTGTGTTTAAGGGGTCTAAAACCGTTCAGGTAGTTCTAGGTGTTTTTAATACTTCAAGAAACAATGTTTCAAGGTCAAGTGTTGAAGTCATCAGGTCTGTCCAAGAAAAAGCAAGCTGAAGTGCAAAGTTTTTAAAGCTCGACACCTGCTCGATAGCTACCTTGACACCTGCTATCTGTCGAGATTTAAAATTTTAGATTTCTAATCTGATTTTCTTGGGATCCGTGAATATGTTTTTGGGCTTTCTTTTCTTCTAACCCTAAACATATAAAAGGATTATTTGAAGAGCCGTCAAGGGTGACACAAGTTGCATTATCATTGAGCAATCTCTGTTCAAGCAAATTGTGATCAAAAGACAAAGCTCTTGACCTAGTTCATCTTCCATCAAGAAGTTGCTGTGTATTTGCACCGTAGGGTTTTGTAACCAAGCATCTTCCTGCTATTCATCATAAAGGATGAACTGAAGAACTTTACAGCCAACCATTCTTCCTTAGTTGGTGTTCAGAAGTCGCGTACTTGGATCCGCGCATTGGTTAGTCACGTACTTGGGAGCCGTGCATCAAAGGAGGGAACTGTCGCTACAGATCAAGTCCAATTGGGTATTGGGTAAGGGTTCAACTGTAGGTTGGTAAGGTACTTGGGATTCCTTTACTTGTAACTGCTTGATTTGATAATAGTGGAGTTTCGGGAGTGGTGACCTGAAAATCACTCGGTGGGGTTTTTTGCCGTTAGGGTTTTCCCCATTCATAAACAAATCACCGTGTTATTTATTTTCCGCTGCATATTTAGTTGTTGGTGATTTGTTTGTGCTTCCATAAAATTGCATGATTAATTAATTAATTAATTACTTGGCTAAATTAGTTAATTAAGGTTAATCACTAGGGGTCATTCAGATTGTGACCTATCAATATCAAACAATTATTGTACGGAACATGATAATAAGCTAATAACAGAATTGATAGACAATCTAAGCCAAATATAAATACATCCACAGCAGTAAATATAAGGCAAAAATAAAGGGAAGAACGATGCAAACACACGGACAACACACGATGTGTTATCGAAGAGAAAACCGAAGTCCTCGGCGTAAAACCTCTCCGCCGCTCTCCAAGTGGTCAATAATCCACTAGAAAATGTAGTTGGGATACATGAACAGCAATAGACCCTCCAAGCCTAATCTACCCGGGTACCTAAGCCCTCCAAGCTTCTTGCTCCAACGAGGTTGCGCCGAGCCTTTTTCTTTTCTAGCTTACCGGATTCCGCTACTTGACCATAGCATCAACCAATGTATATTGGTTCCTTCCAAAATGCTTCCCTTAGCACCAAATAAACCTTCTCACAGACGTGGGTGTGGTGAGATAAGTATTTGGTAAAAGACCTCTCAAGGGTATGACAATGGAGAGGAAGAGAGTAGAGGAATTTGTAGAGTTTCTTAGATGAAGATTGGGGATGAGACAGTCTTGTTTTTCTCTAGGGTTTTCTCTCACAAAATTCTCTCTAGAAGCTCTCTCCATTTAGTGGGTATAAGGGTCTATATATAGTGAGGTGAGATGAGAATACGAAGAGACAGATTTTTGCCAAACAGGGTAAATTGGCGGCTTAGTCTCGCGGCTTGTCCAAGTCGCGAAATGAAGTCGCGACGTAATGGCTTCGCCAGCCTGGGACTTTTGTCCTGTAGTGCGACAGCTGGCGCGACCGTTTAGCTTCCCTGCATGCATCTCACGTGCCTGAAGTTGGCGACTTGCAGCCGCGAGGCACTCGCGAGTCCTAGCCGCGAAACTCTGCTTCTTTGCACGTACTTGAACTTTTCTTCACAACTTCTCACACACTACCCTTACAATAATCCCACCTAAATACAGGGTTACAAAGTGCTTAAATTACAAGCAAATTGGCTCGGAATAAAGCCAACAAGATGGTTGATAAATTTCAACCTTACACTATCTTTGATGGCCTACTAATGACACAATGATCGTCCATTAAAACGGACGACCTTAACAATTTTTATGGACACATCCATAACTAAAGTATATTTTTTGAAATAAGAAAATTTTTTATCATTACCAGGATAACTGTTAAATTGGTCATTTCAATAAATGAAATAATGTCATTTATGCAAGTGTATAAGTCAGCTTCCTTATCATTATAAGAAAACAAAACAGTAAACCTTTTGGTAGGTGATGTCACACTTGCATAAATGACAACTTTTTATTAGTTTGGGGGACAAGAAAATATCATTTTAGCAAACTTATAATGGACCTATTAATTTTTGCTTAAATAAGTATGGATTATGTTTCAGAGATGTAAATAGGGCGTGGTTCAAATTGTAGATAAAAAAACTCTAGTTTTTGATGTCAAATTGAATCTGCCTAACTTCAAAATACAACAAGGTTTTTACTGAAGAGGCCTTGCATTCGCTGATTTTTTTGGTTGTGAAATGCCGTTGCAGAAGGGGAATTATTGTTTGTGCCTAGAGTTGATCAGAAGCGTATAGCTTTAGATATTTTTTTATAGTAATTTTTTTTTTTTAATTTTCACAAATTTAATACTTTTACTTATATTTTCATAAAAAAGTAAATATATTTATGTTTTAATTTCAATATTAAATTAATTATGACGATTCGACTAAGTCAAACCTCAATTAATTGTGACAGTTCGACTCAATCGAACCGTAATTTTGCTTCCTTTCAGCAATTCAACAAACGGTTTGGTTACATTCATAAAACATGCATTTATTTATATTTCAATTTAAATATTAAATTAAATATGACAGTTCGACAAAGTCAAACATCAGTTAATTATGACGGTTTGACTTAAATTACGTTTTGGAGCTAATGAAAGTTTTAGCATATTTGAGTTTTTAACCCTTTTTTTATAGTATTTTTTAGCAATTTTTAATTTTTAATTTTTTTACATTTTCAAAAAAAAAAAAAATTTAATTTTGATTAAAAAAATTGTTTCCAAACAAAACCTTAATAAATTTTTTTTTTGAACATTTCACTTTCCTTTTTTAAGTTCAACAACGAGTTTGGTTATATTAATCTCTATCTTTGATGGCCTACTAATGACACAATGATCGTCCCTTAAGATGGACGACCTTAATAATTTTTATAGACTCATCAATAACTAGAGTATATTTTTTTAAATGGGAAAATTTTTTATCCTTACCGGGATAATTGTTAAAGTGCTCATTTCAATCAATCAAATAATATCATTTATGCAAGTGTATAAGTCAACTTCCTAATTATTATAAGAAAACAAACCCACAAACCTTTGGGTAGGTGATGTACCACTTGCATAAATGACAACATTTTATTAGTTTGGGGGACTAGAAAATATCATTTCAGCAAACCTATAATGGACCTAATAATTTTTGCCTAAATAAGTACGTATTGTGTTTTAGAGATGTAAATTGGGCATGTTTCAAATTGTAGATAAAAAAACTCTAGTTTCTGCTGTCAAATTGAATCTGCCAAACTTCAACATACAACACGGTTTTTGGTGAAGTGGCCTTGGATTCACTGATTTTTTTTGGTTGTGAAATGCTGTTGCTGAAGGAGAATTACTGTTTGTGCATAGAGTTGATCAGAAGCGTGTAGCTTCAGATATTTTTTTATAGTAAATTTTTTTTTTAAAATTTTAACAAATTTTACAATTTTATTTATATTTTCTTGCAAGAATACATTTTTTAATACTTTAATTTCAATACTAAATTAATTATGACGGTTCGACTAGGTTAAACCTCAATTAATTGTGACAGTTTGACTTAATCGAACCATAATTTTGCTTCCTTTCACCAATTCAACAAACGGTTTGGTAACATTCATAGACACATGCGTTTATTTATATTTTAATTTAAATATTAAATTAACTAAGACAATTCGACAAAGACAAACCTCAATTAATTATGACTGTTTGACTTAAATTATGTTTTGGAGCTAATGAAAGTTTTAGCATATTTAAGTTTTTTAACCTTTTTTTTATAGTATTTTTCAATGAATTTTTAATTTTTAATTTTTTACATTTTCAACAAAAATATTTTAATTTTTATTAAAAAAATTGTTTCCAAATGAAACCTTAATAATTTTTTATTTTTGAACATTTCACTTTCCTTTTTTCAGTTCAACGAATAGTTTGGTTATACTAATCTCTATCTTTGATAGCCTACTAATGACACAAAGATCGTCCATTAAGATGGACGACCTTAATAGTTTTTATGGACTAATCAATAACTACAGTATATTTTTTGAAATAGGAAATTTTTTTATCTTTACCGGGATAATTGTTAAAGTGGACATTTCAATAAATGAAATAATGTCATTAATGCAAGTGTATAAGTCAGCTTACTAATCATTATAAAAAAACAAAACAACAAGCCGTTAGGTAGGCAATGTCACACTTGTATCAATGACAACATTTTATTAGTTAGGGGGACTAGAAAATATCATTTCAGCAAACCGATAATGGACCTAATAATTTCGGTTTAAATAAGTATGGATTGTGTTTCAGAGATGTAAATTGGGCGTGTTTCAAATTGTAGATAAAAAAAACTCTTGTTTTTACTGTCAAATTCAACCTGCCTAACTTCAAAATACAACATGGCTTTTGCTAAAGAGGCCTTGGATTCACAGATTTTTCTAGTTGTGAAATGCTGTTGCTGAAGGAGAATTACTGTTTGTGCATAGAGTGGATCAGAAGCATGTAGCTTTAGATATTTTTTTTTAGGAAAATTTTTTTTGTTAATTTTAAAAAATTTAATACTTTTATTTATATTTTCTTATAAAATACATATATTTATATTTTAATTTCAATGTTAAATTAATTATGATGGCTCGCCTAAGTCAAACCTCAATTAATTGTGACAGTTCGACTTAATCGAACCATAATTTTGCTTCCTTTCACCCATTCAACAAACGGTTTGGTTACATTCATAAAACATGCATTTATTTATAATTTAATTAAAGTATTAAATTAACTATGACAGTTCGACAAAGTCAAACCTCAATTAATTATGCCTGTTTGACTTAAATTACAGTTTGTAGCTAATGAAAGTTTTAGCATATTTGAGTTTTTCAACCTTTTTTTTATAGTATTTTTTAGTCAATTTTTAACTTTTAATTTTTTTACATTTTCAACAAAAAATTTTTAATTTTGATTAAAAAAATTGTTTCCAAACGAAACTTTAATAAATTTTTTTTTGAACATTTCACTTTCCTTTATTCAGTTCGACGAAGAGTTTGGTTATATTAATTTCTACCTTTGACAGCCAACTAATGATACAATGATCATCCATTAAGATGGACGACCTTAATAGTTTTTATGGACTCATCAATAACTACAGTATGTTTTCTGAAATAGGAAAATTTTTTATCTTTACCGGAATAATTGTTAAAGTGGACATTTCAATAAATGAAATAATGTCATTAATGCAAGTGTATAAGTGAGCTTACTAATCATTATAAGAAAACAAAACAACAAGCCGTTAGGTAGGCGATGTCACACTTGTATCAATGACAACATTTTATTAGTTTGGGGGACTAGAAAATATCATTTCAGCAAACCGATAATGGACCTAATAATTTCGGTTTAAATAAGTATGGATTGTGTTTTAGAGATGTAAATTGGGTGTGTTTCAAATTGTAGATAAGAAAAACTCTAGTTTTTACTGTCAAACTCAATCTGCCTAACTTCAAAATACAACATGGCTTTTGCTAAAGAGGCCTTGGATTCACAGATTTTTTTAGTTGTGAAATGCTGTTGCTGAAGGAGAATTATTGTTTGTGCATAGAGTTGATCGGAAGCGTGTAGCTTTAGATATTTTTTTTTAAGGAAATTTTTTTTGTTAATTTTAAAAAATTTAATACTTTTATTTATATTTTCTTATAAAATACATATATTTATATTTTAATTTCATTGTTAAATTAATTATGATGGCTCAACTAAGTCAAACCTCAATTAATTGTGACAGTTCGACTTAATCGAACTATAATTTTGCTTCCTTTCACCCATTCAACAAACGGTTTGGTTACATTCATAAAACATGCATTTATTTATAATTTAATTAAAGTATTAAATTAACTATGACAGTTCGACAAAGTCAAACCTCAATTAATTATGCCTGTTTGACTTAAATAACAGTTTGTAGCTAATGAAAGTTTTAGCATATTTGAGTTTTTTAACCTTTTTTTTATAGTATTTTTTAGTCAACTTTTAATTTTTAATTTTTTTACATTTTCAACACAAAATTTTTAATTTTGATTAAAAAAATTGTTTCCAAATGAAACTTTAATAAATTTTTTTTTGAACATTTCACTTTCCTTTTTTCAGTTCGACGAAGAGTTTGGTTATATTAATTTCTACCTTTGACGGCCAACTAATGACACAATGATAGTCCATTAAGATGGACGATCTTAATAGTTTTTATGGACTCATCAATAACTAAAGTATATTTTTTGAAATAAGAAAAATTTAGTCTTTACCGGGATAATTGTTAAAGTGGTCATTTCAACCAATGAAATAATATCATTTATGCAAGTGTATAAGTCAGCTTCCCAATCATTATAAGAAAACAAAACAATAAACCTTTAGGTAGGTGATGTGACACTTGCATAAATGACAACATTTTATTAGTTTGGGGGACTAGAAAATATCATTTCAGCAAACCTATAATGGACCTAATAATTTTTGCCTAAATAAGTACGTATTGTGTTTTAGAGATGTAAATTGGGCGTGTTTCAAATTGTAGATAAAAAAACTCTAGTCTCTGCTGTCAAATGGAATCTGCCTAACTTCAACATACAACATGGTTTTTGGTGATGTGGCCTTGGATTCACTGATTTTTGTGGTTGTGAAATGCTGTTGCTGAAGGAGAATTACTGTTTGTGCATCGAGTTGATCAGAAGCGTGTAGCTTCAGATATTTTTTTACAGTAATTTTTTTTTAAAAATTTTAACAAATTTTACGATTTTATTTATATTTTCTTACAAGAATACATTTTTTAATACTTTAATTTCAACACTAAATTAATTATGACGGTTCGACTGGGTCAAACCTCAATTAATTGTGACAGTTTGACTTAATCGAACCATAATTTTGCTTCCTTTCACCAATTCAACAAACGGTTTGGTCACATTCATAGACACATGCGTTTGTTTATATTTTAATTTAAATATTAAATTAACTAAGACAATTCGACAAAGACAAACCTCAATTAATTATGACTGTTTGACTTAAATTATGTTTTGGAGCTAATGAAAGTTTTAGCATATTTGAGTTTTTTAACCTTTTTTTTATAGTATTTTTCAGTGAATTGTTAATTTTTAATTTTTTACATTTTCAACAAAAATATTTTAATTTTTATTAAAAAAATTGTTTCCAAATGAAACCTTAATAATTTTTTATTTTTGAACATTTCACTTTCCTTTTTTCAGTTCAACGAATAGTTTGGTTATACTAATCTCTATCTTTGATAGCCTACTAATGACACAAAGATCGTCCATTAAGATGGACGACCTTAATAGTTTTTATGGACTAATCAATAACTACAGTATATTTTTTGAAATAGGAAATTTTTTTATCTTTACCGGGATAATTGTTAAAGTGGACATTTCAATAAATGAAATAATGTCATTAATGCAAGTGTATAAGTCAGCTTACTAATCATTATAAAAAAACAAAACAACAAGCCGTTAGGTAGGCAATGTCACACTTGTATCAATGACAACATTTTATTAGTTAGGGGGACTAGAAAATATCATTTCAGCAAACCGATAATGGACCTAATAATTTCGGTTTAAATAAGTATGGATTGTGTTTCAGAGATGTAAATTGGGCGTGTTTCAAATTGTAGATAAAAAAAACTCTTGTTTTTACTGTCAAATTCAACCTGCCTAACTTCAAAATACAACATGGCTTTTGCTAAAGAGGCCTTGGATTCACAGATTTTTCAAGTTGTGAAATGCTGTTGCTGAAGGAGAATTACTGTTTGTGCATAGAGTGGATCAGAAGCATGTAGCTTTAGATATTTTTTTTTAGGAAAATTTTTTTTGTTAATTTTAAAAAATTTAATACTTTTATTTATATTTTCTTATAAAATACATATATTTATATTTTAATTTCAATGTTAAATTAATTATGATGNTTTTTCTCCAGTCATATGCCTAGAACACCCGCTGTCAAGGTACCACAAACATGAGTTAAACACTTTCAATGCGGTATGAACAAAAAGACATGCATGAGAGAGACATTCTTGACTATCAAAACAAGACTCATTTTTCTTTATTTCATTCAAGGATGAGTGAAGCTTCCCTTTTAAACGACAAAGTTTATCACTTAACTGTCTATTTCTTCTCTCATATTCATAGTTTAAAGACTTTGACTCACATAGGCTGTTGTGAGTATCATGGTTCCTATGAACTAATGATTTCAGCATATGACAAAAAATTCTAGCATGTTTCTTGGATTTGAATAACTCTAAGACTGCATTGCTGGAACAATCTTCAAATATGCTCATTGAGTCATTTTCACAAACACTTTTCAAATCCTTCATGGTGGTTTTATTAAGAACACTTTTCAAAACACACCAAGGGGTCTAGGATCACACTAAGGTATTTAAACCAAGCAAGTGTACCCGCTCTGATACCAATTGAAAGCTCGAAAACGTGTTGAAAACACAAGAGCTGTTTAGACCCCCTAATTAAAATTACGGCTCGATAGATTTTACACAACTTTAGTACAAAGTGCGGAATAGTGTAAAAGCGAGCAGATGAACAAGAAACTACTCTAATTCATAATTAAAGCAACACAGCAGTAATAATGAAATTAAACAAGAGTAGGGAAGAAGGATGCAAACACAGAAAACACCAAGACGTGTTCTCGAAGAGGAAACCAAAGAACTCGGCGAAAAACCTCTCTGCCGCCCTCCAAGCGGAAATCGATCCACTAGACAATCAGTTGGGATACATGAGTAAGCAAAAGACCCTCTAAGCCTAATCTACCCGATGTACCTAAGCCCTCCAAGCTCCTACTCCAACAAGGGTTCTCGGAACCGTGTCTTGTCTTAGTTCTCCGGATCCCGCAACAAGCTCCATGTTGCATCTGCCATTCCAGGCTTCTTCCAATGCTTCCCAGCAACATCAAAACGTCACTCAACACTCTCAAAGGTTATGGTAAGTGTTTGGGCTATCAACCTCTCAATGGTGTGGAAATGGAGAGGGAAGGGTTGAGGAGATACCGCAAGCAATTGTATAGAGAAAGGTGGGGATGGCAATCTCTAATTCCAAATGTGTTTGGCTAGGGTTTTCTCTCTGAAGCATTCCTCAACATTTGTGGGTAATGGGGATTTATATAGGATAGGTGCAAAATGTGTGAGTCAGTCAGTACAGGCTGGCAAAACAGCACGTCTCGCGGGTGTCTCGCGGGAAGGCCTTACCCGCGAGATACTCGCAAGAGACAGCTGTCTCCACCTGTCCTAACTCTTCGCATTCCAACATGTGCAAGGCACATGCTTCACTTCACGGGAAGCAAAGTCGCGACATACCCACAAGATTCCTTCAGCTTTCAAATTGCTTGAGTCTTCACACACTCTCTATCACACACCCCTTACATCAATTCCCACAACAAATACAGGGTATAAACAATTGATAGTAATTACAATCAAATTTGGCGCGGAATAAAAGCTAACAAAACACATAGTTGTAAATCACAACTTTACATAATTAAAGTATTAAATTAACTATGACAGTTCGACAAAGTCAAACCTCAATTAATTATGCCTGTTTGACTTAAATTACAGTTTGTAGCTAATGAAAGTTTTAGCATATTTGAGTTTTTTAACCTTTTTTTATAGTATTTTTTAGTCAATTTTTAATTTTTAATTTTTTTACATTTTCAACAAAAAATTTTTAATTTTGATTAAAAAAATTGTTTCCAAACGAAACTTTAATAAATTTTTTTTTGAACATTTCACTTTCCTTTTTTCAGTTCGACGAAGAGTCTGGTTATATTAATTTCTACCTTTGACGGCCAACTAATGACACAATGATCATCCATTAAGATGGACGATCTTAATAATTTTTATGGACTCATCAATAACTAAAGTATATTTTTTGAAATAAGAAAAATTTTAGTCTTTACCGGGATAATTGTTAAAGTGGTCATTTCAACCAATGAAATAATATCATTTATGCAAGTGTATAAGTCAGCTTCCCAATCATTATAAGAAAACAAAACAATAAACCTTTAGGTAGGTGATGTGACACCTGCATAAATGACAACATTTTATTAGTTTGGGGAACTAGAAAATATCATTTCAGCAAACCTATAATGGACCTAATAATTTTTTCTTAAATAAGTATGGATTGTGTTTCAGAGATGTAAACTGGGCGTGTTTCAAATTGTAGGTAAAAAAAAGTTTAGTTTTTGATGTCAAATTGAATCTGCCTAACTTCAAAATACAATATGGTTTTTGCTAATGAGGCATTGTATTCACTGATTTTTTTGGATGTGAAATGCTGTTGCTGAAGGAGAATTACTGTTTGCGCATGGACTTGATCAGCGTGTAGCATTAGATATTTTTTTATAGTAATTTTTTTGTTAATTTTAACAATTTTAATAATTTTATTTCTATTTTCATAAAAAAATACATTTATTTATATTTTAATGTCAATATTAAATTAATTATGATTGTTCTACTAAGTCAAACCTGAATTAATTATGACAGTTCGACTTAATTGAACCATAATTTTGCTTCCCTTCACCAATTCAACAAACGGCTTGGTTACATTCATAAAACATGCATTTATTTATATTTTAATTAAAGTATTAAATTAACTGTGACAGTTCGACAAAGTCAAACCTCAATTAATTATGACTGTTTGACTTAAATTACGTTTTGGAGCTAATGAAAGTTTTAGCATATTTGAGATTTTTAACCTGTTTTTTAGTATTTTTCAGACAATTTTTAATTTTTAATTTTTTTACATTTTCAACAAAAATTTTTAAATTTTGATTAAAAAAATTATTTCCAAACGAAACTGTAATAATTTTTTTTTTTGTACAATTCACTTTTCTTTTTTCAGTTCAACGAAGAGGTTGGTCATATTAATCTCTATCTTTGATGGCCTACTAATGACACAATGATCGTATATTAAGATGGACGACCTTAATAATTTTTATGGACTCATCATTAGCTAAAGTATAGTTTTTGAAATAAGAAAAGTTTTTGCTTTTACCGGGATAATTGTTAAAGTGGTCATTTCAATCAATGAAATAATGTCATTTATGCGAGTGTATGAGTCAGCTTCCCAATCATGATAAGAAAACAAAACAATAAACCTTTCGGTAGGTGATGTCACACTTGCATAAACGACAACATTTTAATAGTTTTGGGGACTGGAAAATATTATTTCAGCATATGTATAATGGACCAAATAATTTTTGCTTAAATAAGTATGGATTGTGTTTCAGAGATGTAAACTGGCCATGTTTCAAATTGTAGATAAAAAAACTTTAGTTTTTGTTGTCAAATTGAATCTGCCTAACTTCAAAATACAACATGGTTTTTGCTGAAGAGGCCTTGGATTCACTGATTTTTTTGGTTGTGAAATGCTGTTGCTGAAGGAGAATTGTTGTTTGTGCATAGAGTTGTTCAAAAGTGTGTAGCATTGGATATTTTTTTATTGTAATTTTTTTTTTGTTAATTTTAACCAATTTAATACTTTTATTTATATTTTTTAAATAAAATACATTTGTTTATATTTTAATTTCAATATTAAAGTAATTATGATGGTTTGACTAAGTCAAACCTCAATTAATTGTGACAGTTCGACTTAATCAAACCATAATTTTGCTTCCTCTCACCAAATTTTTTTTTTTTTTGGTGGATCCTTTCACCAATTCAACAAACGGTTTGGTTACATTCATAAAACATGCATTTATTTATATTTTAATTTAAATATTAAATGAACTATGACAGTTCGACAAAATCAAACCTCAATTAATTATGACTGTTTGACTTAAATTACGTTTTGGGGCTAATGAAAGTGTTAGGATATTTGAGTTTTTTAACCTTTTTTTATAGTATTTTTCAGTCAATTTTTAATTTTTTTACATTTTCAACAAAAAATTATTAATTTTGGTTAACAAAGTTGTTTCCAAACGAAACCTTAATAATTTTTTTTTTGAACATTTCACTTTCCTTTTTTCAATTCAACGATGAGTTTGGTTATATTAATCTCTATCTGCGATGGCCTACTAATGACACAATGATCATCCATTATGATGGACGACCTTAATAATTTTTATGGACTCATCAATAACTAAAGTATATTTTTTTTCAATCAATGAAATAATATCATTTATGCAAGTGTATAAGCCAGCTTCCTAATCATTATAAGAAAACAAAACAATAAACCTTTCGGTAGGTGATGTCACACTTGCATAAATGACAACATTTTATTAGTTTGGGGGACTAGAAAATATCATTTCAACAAACCTATAATGGACCTAATAATTTTTGCATCAATAATTATGGATTGTGTTTCAGAGATGTAAATTGGGCGTGTTTCAAATTGTAGATAAAAGAATTCTAGTTATTGCGGTCAAATTGAATCTGCCTAACTTCAAAATACAACATGGTTTTTGCTGAAGAGGCCTTGGATTCATTGATTTTTTTGGTCGTGAAATGTTGTTGCTAAAGGAGAATTATAGTTTGTGCTTAGAGTCGATCAGAAGTGTGTAGCTTTAGATATTTTTTTATAGTATTTTTTTTTTGATAATTTGAACAAATTTAATACTTTTATTTATGTTTTCTTCAAAAAATACATTTATTTATATTTTAATTTCAATATTAAAGTAATTATGATGGTTCAACTAAGTCAAACCTCAATTAATTGTGACAGTTCGACTTAATCGAACCATAATTTTGCTTCCTCTCACCAAATTTTATAGTAAATTTATTTTTTGTTAATTTTTACAAATTTAATAATTTTATTTATATTTTCTTAAGAAAATACATTTATTTATATTTTAATTTCAATATTAAATAAATTTTGATGGTTCGACTAAGTTAAGCCTCAATTAATTATGACAGTTCTACTTAATCGAACCATAATTTTGCTTCCTTTCACCAATTCAACAAACGGTTTGGTTACATTTATAAAATATGCATTTATTTATATTTTAATTTAAATATTAAATTAACTATGACAGTTCGACAAAGTCAAACCTTAATTAATTATGATTGTTTGACTTAAATTACGTTTTGGAGCTAATGAATCGAGTCTGTTAGACTCGAGATGCTAGTAAAAAATATTGTTTGAAATCTTAGTCTACTAATTATAATGTTTAAAAATTATGGCTATTTTTTCATTTTGGCCTCTGCTCGAGAGAGAGAGGGCGTTGGACACTTTTTTTTTAATCAGAATTGGACACTATTAATTTGGCCTTGTCGTGCAATTCGCACGATGCTTCGCCTTTCACAAATACTTCCGATTTAAATAATTATAATAAATTATTTCAAAAAGAGCAGCAGCAGCAAAAGGCATGTTACATAACCTTTCCAGCTAAGAAATTTTTGTCTTCTCTCTCCAAAGTTGACTCTAGAGTTTAGACTTTTGATAAGAAAACTTTCTTTGCGCTGTTATGTCTGGAACGGGTGGACCGGGGTTAGGGGGATTTTATTTATTTTTGGTTGACAAAGGAATCTTCATTTAAGCAAAAGACAATTTGTGTTTTCACACAAGCACAAACAGATTACTCTCCATTATGAGTACCTATTTGAAGACTATCCCGAGATATCTTCCATAAACAAAACTTTGTCTTTGTTGTAGGCTTCCCTTCTCGGTCAAATCATCAACTACTGCACCTGATAAGGTACTTGCAGTCATCAATAAATTTAAATCCCAAATTTCATGCCAAAATAATACCATATTTTACAACTTCTAGTTCAGTAACATTGTTAGATGTGATTCTAAGATTAAGAGGTAGTTTCAAAAATAATTCAATGATGAGGGAGGAGGGTTCTTTGTATTTGTCAGACATATTTGGCTCAAACCAATTGTGGACCTATATATTTGTAAAACAAGCATATTAACCTTTAGTTAGTTTATAGTTAGCATACTCTACATTCAGTTCATTGTAACATAAGTACTTAATATACTATGTAGCCGTCAAGCTCATTCGGCTGAACTACATATAACTTTGTGTCTGCTATTTTTTTATGCTTCCATTCGTCATTCAATCATTGCTCACAATTATATAACAACTTTAACATCATTCTTCAACGTGTAACAGTGGAATATTTTAGAGCATTCACATTAGTTTCTTGCAAAAATTTGGATTATTTTAATATAGGAATATACTTTTTCTATTTTATCTAATCACTTGTCAAAAACTTGCACATGATAGTATCTATTTAAAATTATATTTCTTTAAAAAAATAACTGTTTCTCTCTCATCCCACACCTTAACCACCATCAACAATCTTTTTTCATCTTCGAGATAAAGAAATGAAAAAATATTGAAATGCCTAGCTAAAGTGCCCATGCTTATACCCATGGTTACTATAGCAACAAACCAACAAAGCATTATGCACAATGAATGCATACATTGATGTGGGTGAACTTTTGAGACCGCTGGAGCAAAATTTTGGGCTTATGCTATTTTACACAATCTAGCTTTTTTAATTTTATTTTTACTCTCGTGGTCTTGCCTTTTACTTTTTATACATTTTTATGTAGTTTCATGATATAAAAACTAATATATACATATACATATATATACATATACAAACATATATATATATATATATATATATATAACCCTACACTGCAATATTCTACCAAAATAAGAGCATTAAAATTTGGTATGCAAAAAATTGTCCAAGGATCCCCATATAGTGGCAAGGTCACCCTTTGTGCCATTACCCTGACTTTGGCGTGCTCACTCTCTCTCCTCCGACCGTCACATAGTACAGTAGCTGTATTAGGATTCAAATGGAGGAATTATGGTTTAACACCTGTCTTTTGTACTTGTACACGTTCCTTGGACTATAAGAGGAACATGTTTCTAGACCATTAGGGCAAGAACTAGGAAAGAACATTAGAGAAAAGAGTAGAAAGTTTGTAAGGAAGTGAGGTAGAGAAAAAGCCTTTCTTTTAGGAAGAACACCATCATTGTACAAGGAAAACTTCCATTTTTCACATAATAGATAGCTTGAAAGAGTAAGGGACATTACCCCTTGCTCAACCGTGGTTTTTCATCCCTTCCTAATACATTTTTTGCTTTCTTTACTTTCTTTGCAATGCTTTCTTTTTCTCTCAACTTTATGATGTTAAAGCTTTCTTCTTTATCACCTTTGAGCTTTTTTTATTAAAATGTACTATTAGATAGCTTATTCACATTTTCATATAAGTTCAAAATCTAATTTTCATGTACATTTTTGGCGACTCTTCTGGGGATCTCTGGTTATTCCTCCTTTTTAGTTATTTTCTATTTGTCCTCTATACACTCTTGTAGTCAGTTGCCTTCATCGTTTCAATGCCTCCAAGAAAAACACGGGTGCTCTAGCTGGTTTGGATGAAAATTGTGAAGGGTTGTCACAATTCGCTCGAATACCAATGGGCTTGGTCTGCAACTGAATGCTATAAAAGATTTATGCCCCCTCATTCTTCACCAATTGGTCGTTGGATGGATCGGTAAGGCACATGGTCTGACAAGTAGTATCAGAGCCCGGTCATAGGTTCGAGTCATTGGAGCAGCGTTGTGGGGGAGGGATTATGAGGGATTTTCACAATTCACTCTAATACCAATGGACTTGGTCTGTGATTGAATGCTATAAATGATTTGTGCTCCATCATCCTTCACCAATTGATCGTTGGATTAATCAGTAAAACACATAGTCCGACAAAAACCAGCAAACTGAGCCAAGTGTAGATCATGCATCCTTGCACACTGAAGGCACAAAGTCACCCAATGAAACCGGGCAGTCTGGCAATAGAGGTATTGTGGTAGCCATCGAGGACCTCTAGCATTCTCAGGTTGCTATATGGACAGAGTTTTAGTCTTTGCGCCAAAGAACGTCTCAAACCCCACAGGGCAGCCAAGGACCTTACAAGGACTTAGAAAGGTTAAATCTTGTTCCACCTTTAAACTAGAGGACAGCCCCACAGCATGAAGGACCTCAAGCATCCCCTATTTGACTAGGGAGGATATTGCAGCCATCTTACTTGAGGCTAGGAAAGTAAAGAGTCTTGCTTATATTGACACTAGGCCTCCTAATCCCGAGGAGATGGCTGGAAGGCCTTACCCTGTCAACTATACCCCTTCCATCTTTCCCAAGTATGATGGCTTGGCAGGGAATGCCAAGGAGCATATCAAGCGGTACGTAGATGGGCTAACAGCCCATTCTCACGACCATGAGTTAAGGCTCAAGAAGTTCTCCAAGTCTTTGGAAGGCCGAGCCTTTACTTGGTATACCAACCTTGCACCAGGGTTAGTTTTGAGTTGGAATGACATGGCAACACAGTTCATGAAGAAGTTCTTTGCCTTGAATGAGAAGCTTACCTTGTCAGATCTACAGTAAGAAGAGCAAAGGATGTCAGAGGGACTGTTGGACTACATCCTTAGGTTCAAAGATCTCTCTTTGTTGTGTTATAACCCTGTGGAAGAGAAAAGGCTAGTGGATGTTTACATCTTCGGCATGTTGTATGAATATCGTCCTTATCTTGAGAACTTGCAAATCTTAAGTTTTACAAGGCTAGTAGATGCGTCCAGAAGGACAAGTATGTCAGTGACGAAGCCTTCTAAGGTCTCGACTTCACAGACTGCAAATGCTCCTAAGCAACCTTAGAGAAAAGAAGGCAAAAAGGTGAAGGTAGAAAGGGGAGAAAAGTGGCATTCCTCCCCCTTTTACTGTCTCGACTGAGGAATTACTTACCGTTGGTGGTTTTGGGTATGGTAATTGTAATGGGTTTGTTATGGGTATTTGGTTGTGTTTTGTTTTGAGTTGTGTTTAGGCTATAGAGAATTTGGTGGTTGTGGCCATGATAGTTGGTTGAAGGCCGTTGTTTGTGGCAGTGGTTATTGTTTCTTGGTTGGTGGCTATTGCCATTGGGTTGTGTTTTGTATATTGGTTGAGTTTTATAGAATTAGTGTATTGCAAAATAATATGCAAAAATAATAAAGTAGGCTTTTAATATGTTAAAATGACATAATTTTGCAACAACTTATACTGATTCTCTAATGAGTGATGTGATAAAGTAACAAAATGAGAGTTTTGGTGTACTAAAGTAAATTTTTTGCATACCAAATTTTAATGCTCTTATTTTGGTAGAATATTGCAGTGTAGGGTTATATATATATATATATATATATATATGTTTGTATATGTNCACTCCTTTCCTCTATCTACCTTCTTTTTCTTTTTCTTCTAGCTCATTCCGGAGCACTTCTTCTTCTTCAGCTATCTCTCTTTCTCTCTTTCTCTAGCTCTTTCTGTTTTTACTTTTTCTATTTCTACTTCTATTTTCTTTCCTCTTCAGCTCACTTCACACACACACATACACACACACACCACACGCACGCACGCACAGCCAACATGGCCTTCGCCCATCTTTTTTTTTTTTTTTTTTTAATCTTGTTCTGATTCACTTTGTTGTTGCAATGGAGCTTAGATAGGCTTTCATGCTCTTGATTTGTTGTTTTTATTTTTATTTTAGATTTGTTGTTCTAATTAAATTTTATATTTTCATGTTCTTGATCTGTTACTGTGTTTGTGTTGATTGTGTTATCGTTTGAGAGGGACACAGATGAACAAAGAAGAGAGGAGGAAAGAGAAAGAATTTTTTTTATTCAGCCGGATATTTTTTTAGGATAAAATAATGGTTTGAAGTTGCTACAGTGTTCTCTAAATTAAGAGAATTACTGTAGCAACTTCAAAAAATAATTTAGAGAACCTGTGCGTATGGAGAAGCTGCTGGAGAGATGAACAGTGTCATTTGGTGGTCCAAATTTGGCTTTACCGAAACTGCTGGAGATGCTCTAACATGCCTTTTGCTGCTGCTGCTCTTTTTGAAATAATTTATTATAATTATTTTAATCGAAGTATTTGTGAAAGGCGAAGCACGTGCGAATTGCACGACAAGGCCAAATTAATAGTGTCCAATTCTGATTAAAAAAAAAGTGCCAACGCCCTCTCTCTCTCGAGCAAAGGCCAAAATGAAAAATAGCATATTTTTAAACATTATAATTAGTAACTAAGATTTCAAACATATTTTTTACTAACATCTCGGTCTAAAGACTTGATTCATTAGCTCCAAAACGTAATTTAAGTCAAACAATCATAATTAATTAGGTTTGACTTTTTCAACTGTCATAGTTAATTTAATATTTAAATTAAAATATAAATAAATGCATATTTTATAATGTAACCAAACCGTTTGTTGAATTGGTGAAAGGAAGCAAAATTATGGTTCGATTAAGTGAACTGTCATAATTAATTGGGATACGTGGGTGGTGGAGAAAAAACCAAGGGAAAAAAAAAAAAAAAAAAGAAGAAGAAACGTGTCCAGATGGGGGTGGAAGGGAAAAATAATATAAAAAATAAAAAATTGTAATAAAGAAATGATACCACAATATTTTCACAATAAATTTTAAGTAACGGATTGTTATTAGATAATATTGACAAGCAAAAAAATAATTTCAGTAGTGGGTTCAAGTTAGAACTAGTAACAACTTTTCACATAAATTTTGTTGTGAAAGTATTGCGTAAAATGTTGTGAATATAACACTTCTCATTAAAAATATAGTTGTTAAAAAAAGAATAAATGATGATTAAAAAAGAATAAATAATGAATGAAGAAATAATATTTAAATGAGATAGAGAATGTGACAGAGAATCTGTTGGAAAGTGTATTTGAAAAAGTGAGTATGTAAAAGTTAAATGTCACTGTTCATTCTCTAAACTGTAAAAAATTTGAAGAAGCTGTTGGAGATGCTCTTACATAATCTTTCCAGCTAAGAAATTTTTGTCCTCTCTCTCCAAAGTTGACTCTAGAGTTTAGACTTTTGATAAGAAAACTTTCTTTGCGCTGTTCTGTCTGGAACGTGTGGACCGGGGTTAGGGGGATTTTATTTACTTTTGGGTGACAAAGGAATCTTCATTTAAGCAAAAGACAATTTGTGTGTTCACACAAGCACAAACAGATTACTCTCCATTATGAGTACCTATTTGAAGACTATCCCGAGATATCTTCCATAAACAAAACTTTGTCTTTGTTGTAGGCTTCCCTTCTCGGTCAAATCATCAACTACTGCACCTGATAGGGTACTTGCAGTCGTCAATAAATTTAAATCCCAAATTTCATGCCAAAATAATACCATATTTTACAACTTCTAGTTCAGTAACATTGTTAGATGTGATTCCAAGATTTAGAGGAAGTTTAAAAAATAATTCAATGATGAGGGAGGAGGGTTCTTTGTATTTGTCAGACATATTTGGCTCAAACCAATTGTGGACCTATATATTTGTAGAACAAGCATATTAACCTTTAGTTAGTTTATAGTTAGCATACTCCACATTCAGTTCATTGTAACATAAGTACTTAATATAACATGTAGCCGTCAAGCTCATTCGGCTGGGTTGAACTACATATAACTTTGTGTCTGCTCTTTTTTTTATGCTTCCATTCATCATTCAATCATTGCACACAATTATATAACAACTTTAACATCATTCTTCAACGTGTAACAGTGGAATATCTTAAACAAGATTTTGAACAATGAGCCTAGAGCATTCACATTAGTTTCTTGCAAAAATTTGGATTATTTTAGTATAGGAACATACTTTTTCTATTTTATCTAATCACTTGTCAAAAACTTGCGCATGATAGTATCTATTTTAAATTATATTTCTTTAAAAAAAAATAACTGTTTCTCTCTCATCCCACACCTTAACCACCATCAACAATCTTTTTTCATCTTCGAGATAAAGAAATGATAAAATATTGAAATGCCTAGCTAAAGTGCCCATGCTTATGCCCATGGTTACTATAGCAACAAACCAACAAAGCATTATGCACAATGAATGCACAACTTTAACATTATTCTTGAACATGTAACTGTGAAATATCTTAAATGAGACTTTCAACAACGAGCCTAAAGCATTCATATTAGTTTCTTGAAAAAATTTGGATTATTTTAGTATGAGAACATACTTTTTCTATTTTATCTAATTACTTTTCAAAAACTCCCACATAATATTATCTATTCTAAATTATATTTCTTTAAAAAAAAAAAATTGTTTCTCTCTTATCAGACACCTTAACCACTATCAACAATCTTTCTTCATCTTCGAGATACACAAAGAAATAATAAAATATTGAAATGCCTAGCCAAAGTGCCCATGCTTATACCCATGGTTACTATAGCAACAAGCCAACAATGCATTATGCACAATGAATGCATACATTGAGGTGGGCGAACTTTTGAGACTAGTTCAGAAAAATTTTGGGCTTATGCTATTTTAAACAATCTAGCTTTTTACTTTTATTTTTACTCTCATGGTCTCAACTTTTACATTTTATACATTTTTATGTAGTTTCATGATATAAAAACTTCTATATATATATATATATAAAACCCTACACTGCAATATTCTATCAAAATAAGAGCATTAAAATCTGGTATTAAAAAAATTTACTTTAGCGCAACAAAACTCATTTTGTTACTTTATCACACCACTCATTAGAGAATCAGTATCAGTTGTTGCAAAAATATGTCATTTTAACATATCAAAAGCCTACTTTATTATTTTTGTATATCATTTTACAATACACTGATTCTATTCTTCAATGTCATATATTAAACTAATATATTAACAAAAAACTCAACCAATATACAAAACACAACCCAATGGCAGTGGCCACCAACCAAGAAACAATAACCACCACCACAAACAATGGCTACCAACCAACCACCATCGCCACAACCACCACACAACCACCAAATCCTCTATAACCCAAACCCAAACCCAACTCAAAACAAAACACAACCAAATACCCATAACGAACCCATTATAATTACCAAACCCACAACCACCAAAAAAAAGTAATTCCTTAGTCAAGACAGTAAAAGGGGGAGGAATGCCACTTCTCTCCCTTTCTTTACCTTTGGCTGCCTTTTTCGGTTCTTCTGCCACAGTTACCTCCACCTTTTTGCCTTCTCTTCTCCAAGGCTGCTTAGGAGCATTTGCAGTCTGTGAAGTGGAGACCTTAGAAAACTTCCTCACTGACGTACTTGTCCTTCTAGATGCTTCTACTAGCCTTGTAAAACTTGAGATTTGCAAGTTCTCAAGATATGGACGATATTCATATAACATGCCAGAGATGCAAACATCCACCAGCCTTTCCTCTTCCACAGGGTAATAGCACAACAAAGTGACATTTCTGAACCTACGGATGTAGTCCAGCAACCCCTTGTAGACACCGCATTTTGTACCCCTTATGACTTGGGCCTCTAATCTCCAATAATGTTGAAATTCTAAGGCCTAAGGTTGGTTTGGGGTCCAATCAAATTACAAATTGACTTGAGAGGTGTTAAAATGGAAGATATAACTTTTTATGAGCAAATAAATTTATTTTTGGAAAATAAAGGCCAAAGAAAACCTTCGGCTTGCGTAAGCAGGCATAAACTTGCACACATAACCTCAAAGCCACTTACACAGGCACGAGCCTGTGCACACAGGTAGGGTTTTAGAAACTATGAGATGCAAGTTTTCTACATTAAAGACTGAGGTTTGGAACGAATCCCACATCATTTTAGAGCCATTCCAAACCCTCATTTTTCAATTATATAAAGCCTTACATGGGTATATTTTCAAGACACACAAAAAATCCTAACGGAAAACCTAAGATTCGCTAGAAATAATGAATTAAAGGAGTTTTTCACAAAACATCCTCAAGTCAATTTTATTTGATTGGGGACTTTTCTAGCCTTGATCTTTGAGTTTTGAAGTTTATTAATCACTTTTTATTGATTGTGAATAGATTTAACTGAGGGGAATGGTCAAATCAAGATTACAATGCTTCTTGTTTGAGGTATTGAGTTCTAACTTTTCTTTTCATTTTTGCCCTTTTCTTTAATGTTTTGATTTTGTTTATTTGCCTTGTTTATGCTTTATAATGTTTGTTTAGATTAGGTTGACGTTTCCCTTATGTTTCAAGCATGTTAGGTTGTTAGATTTATAGTTTTAAATCTTGTTCTGCCTTTTTTGCTTTGTGTTTCTGGCCTAGGGTTTTTGAACAACCCTACGCATGCTTGCATCATGAATATGTACGCTGGTCAAATCCTACACACACAGGCTTGTTTATGCACACACAGGTAGTTGCCCAGAAACCCTAATTCAAGTTTCTACCTTGTTTTCTTTGCTCTGTTCACATGTTATTATGGACACAACGGGGAGTTGCCATCTAGTTTTTGCAATGGTCTAGGAACCATATATATAGCGTCCTCTCAAGGAAGGACCATTAATCTTACTCTCAGAGATATGAGTTCCAGTTAAGGTATAGTCTTGGAAAGGTGTTAGGCACCCAAAATCGCCCAACCCTAAGATTGACTTCCTCTTATTGTTTCTTATGTCTTAACCCTATTAAAGGCATACTCAATATTGTATCGTAACTCACACACACACTAGCATACATCTAAGCACACAACACGGCCTTAATCATCCAAAAAAGACCTAATCATACATCTATCATTGCAATCAACCAAAGCCTAACATTCATCTAGCATGGCATATCTGAACCCAAACATAACATACATGTCATACCAACCTAGCATTTGTCTAGCACGGCATCTCATGCCAACCTAATATTCATCTAATCATGCATATCATCACATCACAAGCCCTAGTATACATCTAATCATGGCTTCTCCTAACATATTACATCATCCAGGGCAGCAATAGAACAATGCAACAACAGAACAAGGCAAAAAGATAGGCATGGCAAACAAACAAAGATCATCACATGTATTCCAAACTTTTAGACATGAAATAAAATATCAAACAAACATATTACATCATTAAAATGCATGCTTATACCAATGCATGACTTACCTTGCAGCAACTCAGCACCTATGGCATAAATGCATGAACATGTGAATGCATGTTTATGGCATCAAAGTAAGGAAATGGGAAACAAACCCTAATTTATACATGTGAAAGGCAAATAAACAAACAAACATGTGAAACAGAAGATCAAAACCACAAATATGTAAAAATGAATCTAAAATAGAAGCATATCTATGCAAGGAAACAAGCAAAAGAATCAAAAAATTAGGGTTAGGGTTTTTGGGCAAATCATGCGCACGCATGAACAAGGTTGCATGCGTATAATCAAGCCTGTGCACATGGGTTTCAGCCCAGAAACCCTAGCAACATAGAAATTAAAGCAGAACTTCAAAACATAAAACGTAAAAACTAACTAAAACTAAGCCATATAAACATATTAAAAAACAAAACAAATGAGGAAATGAGAAAAACAATAAAATTAAAATAGAAGAGAGAGAAAAGAGTTTGGAACTCAATACCTTAAAATAAAAGCTCCTAGGCTTGGTTTTTGACTGTTCCCCCCAGTTAAATCTATTCACAATCAATAAAAAAGTGATTAGTAATCTTAAACTCAAAGATCAAGACCAGAAAAGGCCCTAACCAAAAGAAAATTGACTTGAGGGTATTTTGGAAATACTCCCTCTTTGATTCACCATTTCTAGTGAATCTTAGTGTTTTTCCTTAGGATTTCTATGTGTCTTTGTAAAGGTACCATGTATGGCTATTTATATTGAGAAAATATAGGTTTAAACGACTCCCAGACGATGTGGGATTCATTCAAAAACTCAGTTTTAATGCAAAAAACTTTTCTTACATAGTTTCTGATATCCGCCATGTGTGCACAGGATCATGCCTGCATGCGCAGGATCATGCCTGCGTGCGCATGCATCATGGCAACGTGCACAGCCTAATTCCTACGTGCGAAACAAAATATTTTGTTTCGACATACGGCTAGAGTTCAACCCATGCACATAACACACATCATGCATACATGGGGCGGGCTGCAACTCTAAAAAGTTGCGTGGGATTTGTTAGGACATATATGAATCAATGTTAGGAATATATGTCAATATAGAATTGGCGAATCCTTTGACAAAACACACTTTACTTGTAATTGGGTAGATCTAGAATGTGTTTAATACTTCAAGGAATAAGGTTTCAAGATCAAGTATTAAAGCCATGCAAATCTGTCCAAGAAACAAGTGAAGAAGTGCTGGATTTTAAATCTCGACAGCTACTTCAACAGCTAGTATCTATCGAGGTAAAGCTGTTCTAGCCCGATGCTCGACAGCTTTTGGACAGATAAGTTATCTATCGAGGCTTATGAAAAACAGATTTTCAGCTCTGATTTTTTTTCGGCTTTGTGGAGCCTAGTTTATTTTTGGCCCATTTTGTAGCCCATTGTAATCCTATGTGCAAGATATAAAAGCCACTTTTGTGATTAGGGTTTAAAAACTATTGTTGTGTTTTTAGAGAGAGAAAAACACTATAGCCGCACTTTGTATTTTTTTCCTGATAATAGTGAAATCCCTGCAACTCCGTGGATGTAGGCAAATTGCCGAACCATGTAAATACTGTCTTGTGCGTGTGATTATTTTTCTTTGACATGTGTTTTCTCCTTTTTTTTTTTTTTTTTCACAGGTTGGAATTTAGGTTGAATTCCCAACAACTGGTATTAGAGCCAAGTTAGGTTTGAGTGGGAGCAATGGCGGAGGAAGCAGGAAAGACGTCTGGAATAGAAAAGTTTGATGGCACAGACTTTGCGTATTGGAGGATGCAGATTAAAGATTATCTCTATGGGAGAAAATTGCACCTGCCACTTTTGGGGACAAAACCTGAGGTGATGAAAGCTGATGAATGGGCTCTTCTTGATAGACAGGTACTGGGAGTTATCAGGTTAACTCTGTCTAGGTCTATTGCACACAATGTTGTAAAGGAGAAGACCACAACAGATTTGATGAAGGTTTTGTCTGGTATGTATGAAAAGCCGTCAGCAAACAACAAAGTGCATCTGATGAAGAAATTGTTCAATTTGAAGATTGTTAGGTTCTAAATGTTTAGAACAATTGGCAAATCGTGAACACAAACTTGTCTAAATATAGATCTTAGAGTCTATAGGTTTTATTAGACAATGCTCAAGGTGATTCAAGTCAAGATTCAAGAACATACAAGCTGCAGGAAGAAGACTTCATATTCTGCCTGGCTCGATCGATCGAAAATCGTATCTACAGAATTTTAAGTCAACCCAAACAGCAGCTTAAGCCCATTAAGGATTAGGGTTTTAGATCTACGTCTCCCACTATATAAAGGAAACCCTAAGCCACGTTTTTGAGAGCTTTTGGGAAAGAGAGAAGAGAGTGTCTCTTTTGTATTTAGGGTTTTGTACCCAAACCTCTCTAAGGTCTTTGTTGCTCATATTGCTGTTTATGTGAATCTCTTGTGAGATCTTTGAGGAGCTTTCCTTCACATAAACTTAGGGTTATCAACATCTTGATAATCATTCAGTTGCAGATTCAAGAACTTAAAGATACACAAGCGGGGGTGCTTGTACTTGATTGAAGGGTCCAAGAAAGAAGGAGTCCGTGGATTCGGAGCTTGCACGTGGTCGTGTCAGTAAGTTCTACCGGTGGGTAGCATTAGGAAGTCAAGCGGGGAGCTTGTAGTCCTTCTGTATGAACTTCAATTCTTTCGCATAGTCGATTCAGGTTTACCTTGAGGATAGCTAGGTCAAATCCTCCTCAGGTTTTTATCGTGTGGTTTCCTGGGTCATCATATCTTGTGTTCATTTATTTTCCGCTGCTTTATATCTTGATATGATTAATTGATTGCTTTAACCTAGAATTGCATAATTTGACTAAGTAACAACTTGGCTAATTAATCTAGGCTACGTAATCTGGTTGTTTAAGGGGTCTAAAACCGTTCAAAGATGGCAGAGAATGCATCAGTAGCACAACATCTGAATAAATTTAACACTATCACAAATCAATTGTCCTCTGTAGAAATTGATTTTGATGATGAGATTTGTACTCTGATCGTCTTGGCCTCTTTGCCAAACAGTTAGGAGGCAATGAGGATTGCAATAAGTAATTCTACAGGAAAGGAAAAGCTCAAGTACAATGATATTCGAGATTTGATTCTGGATGAGGAGATTCACAGAAGAGATGCAGGTGAAACCTCAAGATCTGGTTCTGCCCTAAACCTTGAGACAAGAGGCAGAGGTAATAATAGAAATTCAAATCGGGGCAGATCAAAATTCAGAAATACTAATCAGAACAGAAGTAAATCTAGATCAGGCCAACAAGTACAATGCTGGAATTGTGGGAAAATAGGTCACTTTAGGAACCAATGCAAAGGTCCTAAGAAGAAGAATGAAGATGATTCTGCTAATGCTGTAATAGAAGAGGTACATGATGCATTACTTCTTGCAATAGACAGTCCACTTGATGATTGGGTTTTGGACTCAGGAGCTTCGTTTCATACCACTCCACACCGAGAAATCATACAGAATTATGTTGCTGGTGATTTTGGTAAGGTGTATTTGGCTGATGGTTCAACCTTGGATGTTGTGGGTATGGGAGATGTCTAGATATTGTTGCCCAATGGGTCTGTTTGGTTACTGGAGAAGGTTCGACATATTCCTGACTTAATGAGGAATTTGATTTCTGTTGGACAACTTGATAATGAAGGGCATGCAATACTATTTGTTGGTGGTACTTGGAAGGTTACAAAGGGAGCTAGAGTATTAGCTCGTGGAAAGAAGATTGGCACTCTCTATATGACCTCAAGTCCAAGAGACACAGTTGTAATTGCTGAAGCAAGTACTGACACAACCTTATGGCACCGCAGACTTGGTCACATGAGTGAGAAAGGGATGAAGATGCTGCTGTCAAAAGGAAAACTACCAGAATTGAAGTCCATTGATTGTGACATGTATGAAAGCTGCATGTTAGGAAAGCAGAAAAAGGTGAGCTTCTTGAAAACTGGCAGAACACCGAAGGCTGAAAAATTGAAATTAGTACACACTGATTTGTGGGGGCCTTCTCCGGTTGTATCTTTTGGAGGTTCAAGGTACTACATCACTTTCATTGATGACTCAAGTAGAAATGTATGGGTTTATTTTCTGAAAAATAAATCTGATGTATTTGAAACTTTTAAGAAGTGAAAGGCCATGGTTGAGACAGAAACAGGTTTAAAACTAAAATGTTTAAGGTCCGATAATTGAGAAGAGTACATAGATAAAGGGTTCAGTGAGTATTATACTGTACAGGGAATTAGGATGGAAAAGACCATTCCTAGGACACCACAGCAGAATGGTGTGACTGAGCGCATGAACAGAACTCTCAATGAGTGTGCTAGGAGTATGAGGTTGCACACTGGACTACCAAAAACTTTCTGGGCTGATGCTATTAGCACTGCAGCTTACCTGATAAACCAAGGGCCATCAGTTCCCATGGAGTTTAAACTTCTTGAGGAGGTTTGGAGTGGTAAAGAGGTAAAGTTTTCACATTTAAAACTTTTTGGTTGTGTTTCTTATATTCATATTGATTCTGATGCTTGTAGTAAACTTGATGCAAAGTCTAAAATATGTTTTTTCATTGGCTATGGTGATGAGAAATTTAGCTATAGGTTTTGGGATGAACAAAACAGGAAAATCATCAGAAGTAGAAATGTGATATTTAATGAACATGTTATGTACAAGGATAGGTCAACTGTAGTGTCAGGTGTTACAGAGATAGATCAAAAGAAATCTGAGTTTGTCAACTTAGATGGATTGACTGAAAGTACTGTTCAGAAAATGGGTGAAGAAGATAAGGAGAATGTAGATTCACAGGTAGATCAAAGTACACCTGTAGCTGAAGTCTGCAGATCTTCCAGGAACATTAGACCTCTACAGCATTATTCACCCGCTTTAAATTATCTCTTATTGACTGATGGTGGTGAGCCAAAGTGTTATAAAAAAGCCTTGCAAGATGAGAATTCAAGTAAGTGGGAGTTAGCCATGAAAGATGAGATGGATTCCTTGTTAGGGAATCAGATATGGAACTGACTAAATTGCTAGTAGGAAAGAAGGCTTTGCACAACAAGTGGGTTTACAGAATAAAGAATAAGCATGATGGTAGCAAACGTTACAAGGCTAGATTAGTTGTTAAAGGGTTCCAACAGAAGGAGGGCATTGACTACACAGAGATATTTTCTCTAGTTGTGAAGATGTCAACAATTAGACTGGTGCTAGGAATGGTGGCTGCAGAAAATTTACATTTTGAGCAATTAGATGTGAAGACGGCATTCCTCATGGTGACTTGGAGGAAGACCTTTACATGATTCAGGCAGAATGGTTCATTGTTCAGGGACAAAAGAATCTAGTCTGCAAACTGAGAAAGAGCTTGTATGGCCTAAAACAAGCTCCAAGACAATGGTATAAGAAATTTGACAGTTTTATGCATAGAATTGGGTTCAAAAGATGTGAAGCTGATCATGGTTGCTATGTCAAGTTCTTTGACAATTCTTATATCATTTTACTGTTATATGTGGATGATATGCTTATTGCAGGGTCTAGCATTGAGGAGATTAATAATCTGAAGAAGCAATTGTCAAAACAGTTTGCAATGAAGGATTTGGGAGCTGCAAAGCAAATCCTTGATATGAGAATCATTAGAGACAAGGCTAATGGTACATTGAAGCTTTCACAGTCAAAGTATGTGAAGAAAGTTCTCAGCAGGTTCAACATGAATGAAGCTAAACCAGTGAGCACACCCTTGGGTAGTCATTTCAAATTAAGCAAAGAATAGTCACCGAAGACAAAAGAAGAAAGGGACCATATGAGCAAGGTGCCCTATGCCTCAGCTATTGGCAACTTGATATATGCTATGGTGTGTACAAGGCCCGATATTGCACATACAGTGGGAGTTGTGAGCAGATTCATAAGTAGGCCTGGAAAGCAGCATTGGGAGGTAGTCAAGTGGATTCTAAGATATTTGAATGGTTCATCAGATACATGTCTTTGCTTCACAAGTGCAAGTTTGAAATTGCAGGGTTATGTAGATGCTGATTTTGCCGGCGATATTGATAGTAGAAAGAGTACTACTGGGTTTGTATTTACTCTGGATGGTACAGCTATATCATGGACTTCAAATCTACAAAAGATTATTACTTTGTCTACTACAGAAGCTAAGTATGTTGCAGCAACTGAAGCTGGAAAGGATATGATTTGGCTACATGGTTTCTTAGATAAATTGGGTAAGAAGCAGGAGATGGGCATTCTACACAATGACAGTCAGAGTGCAATCTTTCTTGCTAAAAATTCAGCTTTTCATTCAAAGTTCCCCCCTCAATGGAAATCAGTACAAGACCCCAAATATTAGAATGTATAAGATCAAAAGGTGCAGAAGAAAAAGAGTCACTATTATTAAAGGGCAATTTTATTTTTTTGCCAAAATGACTGGAAGTATAATCAAATTTTGGAAACTGAACTATACCTAAACGACCTTGAGAAGCTAACAACTAAAGATGAGATAAAGATGTATGACCAAGACAAGAATGCCATAAATCAAGCGGGAGGGTAGTAGTAGTAGTAGCAATAGAAACAACTTGTGAAGGAATTTTCAAGTTATGAACCTCAAATATACGTCCAACCTTACAACCTGTCCCAAGCACTTGACCCGTCTGGGGATCTTGCACATCCACATCATGATTAGTAAATAGAATATCTACTCCTAATTCACAAAGTCGACCAATAGAAAGTAAATTGAGGGACAACTGTGAAATATGAAAAGTGTCACTAATAGGCATAAGAGTTCCATTAGCAGTGTAAATAGAGATGGGATGTGCTAAGGGTGCTTTTCCAAAGAATTGTGATTCATCAAGGGTTATATGGTTACAACATGCAGTATCAAAAACCAAGAATGTTTACTTGAGTTGATTGGAAAAGGCAGTGGAAGTTTGGGATAAAACTTGTTGAACTATTGCCTCAATACCAGTTGTAGTAAGTAAGGAGGCCAAAGATGGACCTATAGGAATCGATTGATCTGGGGGACACATAGCAGCTACCTGAGGTAGAGAAGCTTTGTTTTGCTCTTGCATGAATTTCTGTAGTTTGCAACAAACAGAGATATCATGGCCTTTGGCATGACAAAACTCGTAGCGACTACCTTTGGAAGATTGAGAAGTGGGATACCCAGAGTTTATCTACAGAGGAGTAGTGAATGCAACAATGGGAGGCAACAACGGAGAAGAGGATGTAGCCAACACATGGTTAGAGGATGACATGTGATAAGTCGGCTGATGATTCTCCTCGGAGGTGAGCTCCTTGACTGCAGCATCAAGAGAAGGAGTTGGAGACTGGCTAAGTAGAGAAGCCCGAGTAGGCTCAAAATCCTCACATAAACCCATCATGAAATGCATAAATTGATGGCGATCTTGATATTTGGCAAAGAGCTCAATGTTCTTAGGGTGTTTTAGTGAAGGATTTGCAGTAGAGAGTTGTTCCCATAGAAAAGAAGTTTGAGAATAATAATCAAAAATAAACTGACCTATCTTTTGGCACATCTGATAAAGCTTGGATTCAATGTGGAACTCCAGACTTGAATCATTAGTACAACTGTAGCGATTGGATAGAAATATCCAAGCAGCCACAGTTGTACCAAGACGAGGAAGAAGACTATGAACTAAAGGTATAGAGGTATTGATAAACCAAGATAGAATCTTACTCTGAATACTCTCCCATTCCTCTAGGCATGCTTCATAATCATCCTCTGTTACAACAGTGGTCTTAGAGGCATTGGCGCCAGTAATGGCTTTGGATTGATAAAGTGGCACTACCTTGGGAATCGAACCAGTTACATACCTCCATAGCTTGCGACCCTTGAGAAAGACAGTCATATTTTAGGACTATGCATGTAGCTAGTAGGACCATCCAAGATAACTGTGATAGGACAAATAATGTCTTGTTCATTTTGTTGAGCCATCATGAAGAAAATGACCACAAAGAGGAATTTAGAGATCTCAAATGAAGAAATGGAGCCCAAAGATGGAATTTACGTGAAAAACTAAGCAAGATAGGCCATATTGAAAATTTTTTACTTTTGGTCAAAAGCCCACGATCAACTGTTCAGGTCAACAGTTAGCAATAGAAAAGTCAGCAACTGACATGTGCTGACGTAAGCTGATGACACGAGGTGCTAATGTAAGTTAATGATGTTGACGCTGACGTGGGCAAAATGACGTCACCCTAGGGCTGATGTGGGGTGATGCAAATCTAATCAAGTGCGTGGAACGCGTGTAGGCGAGTGGCGGCACTATGACTGGCACGTGTAGCGCGTGTAGGCTGCTGGTGGCATGTGGTGGTGCGTGGAGCACGTGTTTGTGAGTCAAAAAGTTCAATCAGCGCATGTGGGTGCGTGTCTTGTGTTTTCTAGCTGTTCTTGGTTGGGTTTTGCTCGGGATTGGCCGATTTGTCACGCTATGCCTTTGCTTTGGCAGTTTGATGAATAGAATGATGAGATCCGAGCGTTGCAGGAACTGTGGGCGTGTCGGCAGTAACTTGCTTCTGACGGTGGCTATTGGATAAAGGCGAGGGCAATGGAAGAACATCGAAGACGACCACTAGTACCAGAATGTCAAAGCAATGGCTCTAATACCATGTTAAGAATATAAAGTGAGAGAGAGAAAGACTAAATAGTATGTATATTGATGTATATTTTGTTTGTATATTGATGTCCAACACCACTATAACTTTATTTTTAGCATTTTTTAGCCAATTTTTAACTCTTTTTTTTTTTTACACTTTCAACAAAAAGTTTTCAATTTCAATTAAAAAAATTGTTCCCAAACGGAACCTTAATAAAAAAATTTTTGAACATTTTACCTTCCTTTTTCCAGTTCAACGAAGGGTTTGGTTATATTAATCTCTATCTAACATTGCTTTTACTTTTCCTTTTTATAAAATGAAACATGAAAGATGCTGCGCCTTGTCATGCAATTCACACGATGCTGCGCCTTTCACAAATGCTTCCGATTAAAATAATTATAATAAAATTAAAAAAAAAAAAAAAAAGCAACAGCAACAAAAGCCATGCTACATAACCTTTTTCTAGCTAACAAATTTTTGTCTTCTCTCTCCAAAGTTGACTCTAGAGTTTAGACTTTTGATAAGAAAAACTTTCTTTGCGTTGTTATGGGCCAAAATTAGAAATTAACACCATTTGTCAAACAATATAATTAGTAGGCACTATTTTCAAACTATATTTTTTACTAATATCTCGAGTTTAAAAGACTCAATTTAGGGCCTATAAATCGAGTCTTAAAGACTCGATTTCCATGATTTGATCAAGTCTGATGTGGCATTTTTTCCACATGGTGAACACCTGAAAATTGAGTCTCTAAGACTCGATTTATAAGCCCACCCTACATATTCAGCCTCCTTACACTACAAACCATTCACCCCACCCCACCCTACCTTCTCATCAGACCAGAAACCAAAGAACCCATAACCACTCGATCCAACCAGACCACGCCATCACTGCACCACCGCGCTAGATGCATGCCGCGCAACCCAAGCAGCGCGACCCAGGCCGCGCAACCCAAGCATTAACCCAGTGAGGTAAGGTGAGCTCTCTCTCCTCAGATTCTTTCTATCTCTAATTTGATGTGTTTTAGGGTTTTTATTTTTTTAATCTAGACTTTAGGTGGTTGTTAGGGGTGGATTTGGTTGGATTTATGCTGAGTTGTTGGATTAATGCTCAGATTTGTGGGTTGTATTTGATAGTGGCTGGTTTGTGCTTGTATTTGATGGTGGCTGATCTGTGTTTATGTTTTGTACTCCAACACTTATGAAAATTTCATCTTTTCAGTTTGAACGTTTTACAGAACAAATCAAGTATTTAAGCGTTGATATATAAATCAAGTTTCTAAGGCTCGATTCCAGCTGGACGAACTACCACCTCAGAGTTGATCAGAACATGAAAACCGACCCTCAAAGACTCGATTTATAGCCCAAAATTGAGCCTTTTAGACTCGAGATGTTAGTAAAATATATACTTTTGAAACTGTGCCTACTAACTATATAGTTGGGAAAATGGGCTTTGATAAATCCTGAAAAATCAGTAGGCTGAAAATCTCAGGCATTGGTGATCTTGAGGGTGAATCTTGAAAAAACAAATGTAGAATCAAAGGAGACCGGTGGAGGCCAGCCCAGAATCCTCTAATGGTAAAGTCAGTCATTATTACAGGCCAAAAGAAAGTATTTCTAAAGTTCTTTGTTTTTTGTAAAAAAAATGTTTCTCATCTAGAACCCCTTAAAGGTGCATGGTAGTCTTAAAAGTGGCAATGTGGTCGAAAGGGTCACATGTCCCATCATATGAATTTAAAGAAGGCATCTTGAATTTTGGTGGCAAGGGATGACCATTGATGGAAGCCGTAAAGGGAGAATCAGTTCTATGAACCAAGTCTTCTATGGGATTTTTCCTTCTCATGTTCTCCCTCATCTCATCCATAACTTTCCTCATCTGGTCCATCTCCCTCTCCAAGTGTGGCACCTTTCTTGGTGTAGTGCCCCTTGATTAGCTCTCTGGCTCTGCATTTCTTCCATCTCCTTGGCTCTGTCCATGTTCTTCTCCATAGGCCTCATGTCGTTGCCTTCTGAGATTAATCTCCCTTCTCAATTCCTGATTCTGGCGAGTTAACTTTACCATGGCAGCGGCCGTTGACTGCACATGTTGGACAGAAGATGGTTGCACGGCAAGCGCCGATTAATGACTACGATGGGGATTACTAGAAGCATCTTTACTCTCTTGAGGGCCTGGACTAGTAGCCCTTGATCTTGTTCGAACCATTTTAGCCCTTTGTTGGAGAAAGAAATTGCAGAACTCAACAAACGAAGTTCAAACGCGACAAATAATTCCTTCCCACAAACAACACCAACTAATAAATCTTGAAAAATCAATAGGCTGAAAATCTCAGGCGTTGGTGATCTTAAGGGTGAATCTTAAAAAAACAAATGTAGAATCAAAGGAGACTGGTGGAGGCAGCCTAGAATCCTCCGATAGTAAAGTCAGTTGTTATTAAAGGCCAAAAGAAAGTATTTCTAAAGTTCTTTATTTTTTGTAAAAAAAATGTTTCTCATCTGGAGCCCCTTAAAGGTGCATGATAGTCTTGAAGGTGGCAATGTGGTCGAAAGGGTCACGTGTCTCATCATATGAATCTAAAGAAGGCATCTTGAATTTTGGTGGTAAGGGATGACCATTGATGGAAGCCGTAAAGGGAGAATCAGTTCTATGAACCAAGTCTTCTACGAGATTTTTCCTTCTCATGTTCTTCCTCATCTCATCCATAACTTTCCTCATCTGGTCCATCTCCCTCTCCAAGTGTGGCACCCTTCTTGGTATAGTGCCCCTTGATTGGCTCTCCGGCTTTGCCTTTCTTCCATCTCCCTGGCTCTGTCCATGTTCTTCTCCATAGGCCTCATGTCGTTGCCTTCTGAGATTAATCTCCCTTCTCAATTCCTGATTCTAGCGAGTTAACTCTGTTATGGCAGCGGCCATTGAATGCACGTGTTGGACAGAAGATGGTTTCACGGCAAGCACCGATTGATGACCACAATGGGGGTTACCGGAAGCATCTCTACTTTCTTTTGGCCTGTAATAACGATTGACTTTACCATCGGAGGATTCTGGGCCGGCCTCCACCGGGCTCCTTTGATTCTACATTTGTTTTTTCAAGATTCACCCTCAAGATCACCAACACCCGAGATTTTCAGTCTACTGATTTTTCAAGATTTATCAGGCTTAATTCCCAATTTTGGCCTGCTGTTATGTCTGTAACGTGTGGACCGGGGTTAGGGGGATTTTATTTATTTTTGGGTGCAAAAGGAATATTTATTTAAACAAAAGACAATTTGTGTGTTTGAAGGCTATCTTAAGATATTTTCCATAAACAAAAATTTCTGTCTTTGTTGTAGGCTTCCCTTCTTGGCCAAATCATCAACTACTACACCTGATAGGGTACTTGCTGTCATCAATAAATTGAAATCCCAAATTTCATGCCAAAATAATACCATATTTAACAACTTCTAGTTCAATAACATTATTAGATGTGATTCCAAGATTAAGAGGAAGTTTAAAAAATAATTCAATGATGAGGGAGGAGGGTTCTTTGTATTTGTCAAACATATTATGGCTCAAACCAATTGTGGACCCATATATTTGCAGAACAAGCATATTAACCTTAAGTTAGTTTATAGTTTGTCTAGGATTAGCATATAAACCCATACATTGGGTTCATTGTAATATGTTTCAAGCATGTTAGATTGTTAGATTTATAGTTTTAAGTCTTGTTCAGCTTTTTTTGCTTTCTGTGTTTGGCCTAGGGTTTTTGAACAACCATGCGCACACCTGCATCATGCATACGTAACTGGTTAAATCCTATGCACATAGGCTTGTTTATGCACATGCAGGTCGTTGCTCAAAAATCCTAATTCAAGTTTCTACCTTGTTTTCTTTGCTCTATGCACATGCTATTATGGACAACGGGGAGTTCCATCTAGTTTTTGCAATGGTCTAGGACCATATATATAGCATCCTCTCGAGGAAGGACCATTGATCTTACTCCCAGAGATATGAGTTCCAGTTAAGGTTCGATCTTGAGAAGGTGTTAGGCACCCAAAATCACTCAATCCTAAGATTGGCTACCTCTTATTGTGTCTTATGTCTTAACTCTATTAAAGGCACACTCAATATTGTATCCTAACTCACACACACACTAGCATACATCCAAGCACACAACATGGCATCAATCATCCCAAAAAGACCTAATCATACATCTATCATTGCAATCAACCAAAGCCTAACATTCATCTAGCATGGTATATCCCAACCCAAACATAACATACATGTCATACCAACTTAGCATCCGTCTAGCATGGCATCTCATGCCAACCTAACATTCATCTAATCATGCATATCATCACATCACAAACCCTAGCATACATCTAATCATTACATCTCCTAACATATTACATCATCCAAGGCAACAACAAAACAAGGCAGAAAGATAGGCATGGCAAACAAACATAGATCATCACATGTATTCCAAACTTTTAAACATGAAATAAAATATCAAACAAACATATTACGTCATTAAAATGCATGTTTATACCAATGCATGACTTACCTTACTTACCTTGCAGTAACTCAGAGCCTATGACATAAATGCATGAACATGTGAATGCAAGTTCATGGCATCAAAGTAAGGAAATAGGAAACAAACCCTAATTTATACATGTGAAAGGCAAATAAACAAACAAACATGGGAAACAGAAGATCAAAACCACAAATATGTAAAAAGGAATCTCAAATAGAAGCATCTCTGTACATTTTTAGACCCCTTAAACACAAATTATTTAACTTAGTTATTTAGCCAAGTGATTACTTAGATAAATTATTCAGTTCTAGGTTAACACATTTAAATCATATCATGTAAATAATGCGGAAATATAAAAAACACAACGATATGATAACCCAGAAAAACCAAACTGGTAAAAAATCTGGGGAGGATTTAACCTAGTTATCTTTAAGGTAAAACAAATCCACTGTGAAAAAATTAAAATTTTTACAATAAAACTTAGACTACTAACATTCTATTGTTACCTTGAGTAAAAAACTTACTACCACGATCATGTGACAACTTCGAGTCCACAACTACTTCTTTCCTTGATCTGATACAACCATAAGTTCTCCTACTTGTGACTTTAAGACTTTACTCAAAGGTTTCAGATCTTCTTTAAGCAACAACTGAAGACATCATCAAGTTTTTGACATGAATCTTGATCTTGATAACTTTATGTGTGTGTATGAAAGTAAACACCTCTAGAACTCACAAAAGATTCAATATGCAACACTTCAAAAAGACTTCTAAAACGTAATTGGGGGTTTTTTCTTTTATACTTGGAGTAAAATATAAAAGTAAAAGTTAGCTAAAATAGTACAGTGAAATTCATGAATAGTACCAAAAAGTGCAGTAAGACCCATGAATAGTAGTAAAAATAAGCTGAATAGTTAAATAAGTTGGCAAAATTAATCATGCCAAACGGACACTAAAGATCTATTTGGGATTCACTTATTTTGCTGAAACTGAAAACTTTTTGTTAAAACTATTGTAAATAAAGGTAAAAGTTAACTGAAATAGTATAGTGAGATCCATAAATAGTATCAAAAAATGTAATAAGACCCATAAATAGTAGCAAAAATAAGCTAAATAGTAAAATAAGTTGGCAAAAATAATTTTCGCCAAACACATACTAAATAACAAAAAAAATTCTAGTTTCTACAATTAATAGTCTGTTTGAATACAATTTATTTTTACTGAAAACTGAAAACACTGTAACAAAATAATTTTTAAATATATGAATAGTGCCATAAAACTAATTTTTGATATTTTTATATACATAAACAATGCATACACAATATGTAAACAATATATATACGGTTCATAAACAGTAAATCTTGCCTCTAAAAGTCAATAACGGCTCTTTTAAACTATCATATACTACCATAAATCATTGCGCTGACTATTTTTTTTTTTTTAGGTTTTTTATTTTTATGCCAAATCAGCCCCAAACGACCCGGTTTCGCCCAAAACCAAAAACACAAAACTCAAGTTCAATGATACCATACTGTTTCAGGCAAACTCAAAAGTCAAAACAAAAGAACACTCAGTATCAGCTCACTCCCAAATCGCAGAGCACACCTCCCTGAAAACCATCGCCTCTTCTGAACCCATCCTCCTGAAAACCATCGCCTCATCGTGAACCCATATTCCTGATCAAATAAGGTCCAAGGCGGCGGCCCGGTGGCGGCGAGTTCTCTTTCTCTTCTTTGCAGCTCTCTTTCGCATTTGGCTTTTGTCGCTGGTCTTAAATTTTTGGTGTTTTTGTTGATTGGGTTTGTTGGGAGTGGGTCATGGTGTTTGTTCTAAATTCCTGGGTTTCATGGGTTAATTTTTGTTGGGTTGTGGTCCCAATTTAGGTTAGGGTGGTAGTGGTTGGTGGTTCCGATCTGGGTTTGTTTTGTGGCTTGCTTCATGGTTTAGTTCTTGGTTTGCGGTTTGGTTCGTGATTTGTTGGTGGGTTTGATCACAGTGTTTGTCGCTCGTGGCTTGCTTCAGACGTGGTGGTTGTTGGTGATTGATGGGTTTGGGTGTTGTGGATTTTTGTGGTTGTTGGGTGTGATTTTTAGTGTGTGGCAGTGGTTTTTTGGTGGTTGGCGGTGGTTTTTGGGTGCGTTTTGCTGTTGTGATTTACGATGGCCGCGGTGGTTGTTGATTTAATGTAAATGGGTTTTGGTGGTTGTTGTTGAGTGGGGCATGGTAATGGCGTGGTGGTGGTGATTATTGTTGTTGTGGTTGGTGGTGTAGCTAGTTAGTCTTATAGAAGTTTTCAGGGTTTACCCACAAGGGAGGGGAAATAAGTAAATATGGCAGACAATGTTGTGACGTTCCTATTGGAGAATTTGACTCAGTTGCTCACCCAAGAAGCAAAATTGCTATATGGAGTAGAGGATCAAGTCAGGTTACTTAAGAACGATCTGTCTCTGATCAACATCTTCCTCCAAAAGACTGCAGGAAAACGACATGAAAATTTGGTGAAGGAGCTAGTCATTCAAATCAGGGACGTAGCCTACGAGGCTGAGGATGTTATTGATACATTCATCGTGACGGAGACAAAGCACAGGAAAAGAAACTTTCTGGGGCAGACAATCCATTCCTATGACAGAAGAAGCGCTCTTCGCGAGGTTGCAAACAAGATAGAGAGAATCAAGAATGTCATGAACGGAATTAACAACAATATGAGCAAGTACGGCATAGAAATAGCTGAATCATCTGGAGCAAATACAGAAGCAGCGGAAATACTTCACAGGCGTAGGAGATATGTAGAGGAAGATCACGTGGTGGGCTTTGGTCATGACACACAGGCAGTGATGAAGCAACTTACTGAAGGGAGTTCGCAACTTAATGTTGTATCAATCATAGGCATGGGTGGCTTAGGCAAGACCACTCTTGCTAGGAAGATCTACAACAACAATGATGTCAAGAGCTACTTTGAATTCTGTGGATGGGTTTGTGTCTCTCAAGAATATAAAGTCAGAGACCTGTTGCTTGAAATTTTGAAGGGCGTGGTTCCAAAGCCAAAGCTGAAAAAATTTATCTTAAAAGCTGAATTGAAAGAGGAATTACTCCATCGTTTGAAAGCTAAGTATAGTGCGAATAAAGATATGCTGAAAGGGACACTAGTCGAAAACTTGAAAGGTGTTGAGGAAAAGAATGATGAAGAATTTAGAATGGAATTATTTGGATTCTTGGAACACATACAAGACCGTCGTTTGAAAAGTTCGTTGTCAGATATCGTGAAAGATGTTTACAAAAAGAATGGAGAAGGATGGGAAGATATGGATGACAATGAATTGAAAACTGTGTTGTTCAAATGCTTGAAAGACAAGAAGTACCTACTTGTCATGGACGACGTCTGGACAACTGAACTATGGGATGAGGTAAGTACTGCCTTTCCTGATAATCTGAATGGAAGTAGACTATTGATCACTAGCAGAATAAAAGAAGTAGCAATACATTCAAAGAGTGCCCTGTATGAACTCCCATTTCTTGAAAAAGATAAAAGTTGGGAATTATTCTGTAAGAAGGCGTTCCGGGGAGTTACATGTCCTCAAGAACTTGAAATTATAGGGAAACAACTTGCGGAAAGTTGCCATGGTTTACCACTTGCTATAGTGGTATTGGGGGGTCTCTTGGCGAAAAAGGAGAAAACTCTTCGAACATGGTCAAAATTGACTGGCCATGTCAATTGGTATCTGGCTCAGGATAGATCATCTTGCAGAGACATATTGGCTCTAAGCTACAACCACTTACCCCTAGAGTTGAAACCATGCTTTTTATATTTTGGTATCTACCCAGAAGACTTTGAGATACCTATGAGGCAATTGATCCAACTTTGGATAGCTGAGGGATTCATACAGCAAGCTGGGATGAGAAAAAAAGAGGATGTTGCTGAGGAGTACTTGGAGGAACTCATTGATCGGAGCTTGATTCAAGTGGCAACGAAAAGGATAGATGGAGGAGTCAAAACATGTCGTATCCATGATCTTCTAAGAGACCTCTGTATATCGGAGAGCACTGAAGAGAAATTTCTTGAGGTTCGTTCAGATGTTAACCTTTCACCCATGAGCAAATCCCGTAGGATTTCCATCCACCGTGCCAACTGTCTATACATTTCTTCCAACCATTGTGAGCCTTCAAATATTCGTTCTTTAATAGGCTTTGGGGGGGTTGCTGGGCACGGGAGTCCTCTTGCTAAACTATGGGAAAATAACAAGCTGGTTCGGGTGGTAGACCTTAGAAATATGGGCATTTGTTGCTTAATCCCAAAAAGTATTGAAAATATGACCCTTTTAAGGTACTTGAGGTTTCGATCTGATAAGCTTCATGTCATTCCAGAATCAATATGCAACCTTTGGAATCTAGAGACACTGGACATGAGAAATTTTGACTCAGCAAAAGAAGGGGAAAAATCTACAAAACAATGCTTGCCAAAGGGGATATGGAAGTTACAAAAATTAAGACATTTGTACATGGATGGGCCAACATCTCTACCTAGAACTAGAAATCAAGCAGGTTTACCCAATCTTCAAGTCCTTACTGGTATAGCTATAGATCAAGACAGTGAGAGTCTCTTTGCCAGGGCTAGATTTCCTAATGTAAGAAAATTAGGATTGTTTTCTTTAAAAGCGGTGGATTCAGAGCTTTTGTCAAGCCTACATCCCTTGCATGAGCTGCAAACTTTGAAGATTTATAAACATTTCAAGCTTTCAAGTCCAATCTCATTTCAATTGTCACTCACAAAGATAACCTTGGTAGACGCAGACTTATCAGAAGCCATCATAAGAGTGTTGGGTTGCCTTACCAACCTTCGAAGACTCAAAGCAGTAGCAGCAAGGGCCGATCATGTCTACATGGACATCAGACTCAATTTGGATGAAAGCAGTTTTAGTAAACTTGAAGTCCTTAAAATGGTGCATATGCATGTTTTACAATGGACTATGGTGAAAGGTGCAATGCCAAGCCTTCAACGTTTGGTCATCGAGCGTTGCCTGTTTGTTTGTCAGCCCCCAGAAGAACTATGGTCCTTAACTGTCTTGCCGGATGTGGAAGTTTTACATCCATGTCCTCAATTGGCAAATGTGCTTCAACAGTTGCAGACGAGGGATGGATATAAGCTCCAAGTCTATCCACCTCTGGACCCAACTATGTGAGAAAAAGTTGATGGCTTCACCTGCTCTGCTATGTTTTGGTGGTAGGCTGATGCCTAAGGGCCAATGCTCCTCTGTTTTGTCCATTGGTTCGTGTTTTGCTGGTATGATATGTACTTTTTTTTTTTCCTAATTCCCTTATTCTAGTACCTTCAATAATTTGTTATGCTTCTAGTGATAAATCCATTTGGTTAGGAGGAACCAATCAGTTAAGATATTGGACACCACATAATTGAAAACTTGGTCTTATATATATGCCTCCAATTATATTATATCAGTTAAGATTTGTACTAGCTTTTTTTTTTTTGAAACGTCATTGGGGTTGGGGGATTTGAATTCAGATTCTCCCTAAAGACTTAACAGTATTACTAGGCCACAATACTCTTGCTGGCATTTACATTTGCATAATCAACAATCTGCCCCTCAAGTGCAAATTTTTATATTGTTATTCTAAACTTAGTACACTTTTCGTGACAACCTTTGGTTCTGAAATAAAAAAACATTGAACACAATATCTACACAAGCTGTTCACAAGAAACATCTCAACACACGCTCTGGGGAAAAACCACACTTCAATACATGGGAGTCGTTGAAAATTAGTCAACAAATGTGTCCTGACTTATTGCTCTTTGGTTTATTTTATTTGCCCCACTTACCATATGATGGAAAGTAATGGTTCTCTAATTTTTTTTTCTGGGGATGTTAGTGCGTTTCGCGAGCATGCTGGAATATAATGGTGATGTGATCAACGACCTATGTTGATGAGAAGAATTCCAAGTAACTTAACAAAGATAAAATCTTCACTAATGATTGTCAAAAAAAAAAAAAAAATCTTCACTAACTGACGCAGGACAACTAGAACAAAACTAAAATAATGAAAAAATAAAAGATATGACTTAGGAGTCAGCACTTAGGCCTTGCTTTGAGTCAGTACCAAGCGGGGAAACCACTAGGAGTTAGCACCTAGGGTAGACTTGGAGTCAGCACCAAACCAAAGAAAGACCAAACGGTCATTTTTTCATTCATCAAAATATCAACTAACTCCTTAAAGAGTGTAATAGGTTGCTTATAAAGGATTGCTAAACCCTAGTTCTAATTGGCTAGGAAATCCTAATTGTCTTATTACAAAAATAAACAACCACAAACAACAATAGAATAAAGAAAAGATAAATCCTAGGAGTCAGCACCTGACCCCAAGCGGGGAAATCACTAGGAGTCAGCACCTGGGGTAGACTTGGAGTCAGCACCAGACCAAAGAAAAACCAAACGACCATTTTTTCATTCATCAAAATATCAACTAACTCCTCAAGGAGTACAATAGGTTGCTTATAAAGGATTGCTAAACCCTAATTCTAATTGCCTAGGAAACCCTAATTGTCTTATTACAAAAATAACCTTGCTTCCCAAATTAAAATACTAACTAATAGCCCAATAAACTATTAGGACCTAAAACATAAAAATACAATTGACTTGCAAACATAAATAATATTAAATAATAATTTTCTTGCATCTCCCGCATCACTAACGCTGAAAAAATTTTCACGACTGCCATTGCCTGTGCGTGCTAATTCTAGGTGTGGTAGACCTGTAAGCTAAATTTGGTCTCCAAGGCAATGTTAACTGCAAATGTAATCATGTCGTACATTTGTGTGCTTTGACTACTAGCTGATGCTGTTGTGTAATTTAAATAAATAAATAAATAAAAACCTGATGCTATTCTAAGAGTATTTACATCTAGGGTTCTAAAAAATTCTCATTTTATGTTCTAAAAAACTATTTTATTATCTATTTAGCATACCATTTTACAATTCACCTGCATTAGCATCCGGTTTCTAAAAAATATCTCATTTTACCATCTCCAAAACTACTTTATCTATTAATACCACACTATTTAATAATATACCCAACAACGAATTTTTATTTTATCATACAACATATTAAAATAATTTATCTACATAATAAAATAATAATACCCAAATAAAACCTAAAACCCAATAAAATATTATTTTTAAAAAATATCATCTTGCTATGGTGTTATAAATAAGATGGTACTATAGTAGAGTTGTAAAATATTTTACAACTACCACTCCAGACAATGTTCAATTTTTGTTGGTTGATGGTATAAAATAGCATTTTGGGGGTTTTAAAACCCCTAATGCTAATGCTCAAACATCTCATTTCTTATTTTTTCACATCTCAGCCAATGCTACTAATTTATTTATTCTTTTCTCTCTCTTCCTCTCTAACTCTTTCTCTCTCTTTGTCCGAAACAACCTAGCAACACCCATCACGAACAAAGCCAGCACAAAACCCATCGATCCAATCCTAAAAATAACATTGATTCAAACCCAAAACACCTCAAACAAAACCCTTAAATCCCAACAGATTCGGCTAGGAGGGAGAGAGAGAGAGAATATAAAAGTAGAAGTTGTTATAGTCAGTTCTATAAGAGCATTTGCAATAAAGATAGTAAAACCACTCAAAAGCCATTTTAACACCTCAAACCATAAAAATCATGCTACATCAAAAGTGTTATTAAAAAAAAAATAAATAAATAATATTCAACTATAGTGGACTCATAAATAAGAGTTCACTGTAGAAATTTTTTTTTTTTAATGATTTTTATTAATATGTTGGATTGTTTATATTACTTAATGGGTTGTTTATATTATTTTAATGAGTTGTACATAAAAATAGAAGATTTGATGTAGGGTGTATTGTAAAGTGGGGTGATAAAATAAATAAAGTAGTTTTTGGAGATGCTAAAGCTAAATTGTTTAACACCTTTGATGTGAATGCTCGTAAGAGTTTATTGTAGCAAGTGTCTATAATTTTTTTTAAGTATAACAACCTAGATGTAGCTTGTCTTTTTTTGTTATTTTGGTGACTAAAATAGCAATTTGGAAGTTTTACGCACTCGGATACTAATGCTCTAAAGCTCTAAATAGCATGAGAAAGACACAGCACAAGATAAAACAATAAGAATGCTATTTGTACAGCTGATTAGGTGGGAAAAGATTGAATGTCTATATGGTATTTTACTAAAAAGACAAAATTTAACTACAAAATTGATTTTAGCCTATGACTATAATCTTACTCAATAAAATAAATATTACTATATATTTTGAAAATATAACTATTGAATTATATGTTCTTTACACTCTTAATACAAATGTCAAATTTTGTGTCAATTTTTGATATTATATATTTGTAGGGACTCAATTTGGATTGACCCTGAGTATGAATGGGTTTTCAGCCCAACAAGCCCAAACAATAAATTTATAGAGAGTGGGTTAAAGGTTTAGGCACTGGCCGTCGTTCGTCAAGCATGAACTCTCATTTATAAAAAGATACTTAGAGTTTCTTTACAACTGGGAGGATGCTCCTCGGCCATGGGCCGAGGAGGCCTTTTGCTTCTCTTTTTCCCCCCTTCTTTTACTTTACTTGCTTTCCTTATATAGTCTTCATCTTCCTATCTCCTTATTCCATCTGTTGATCATTCATTTGCCTCTCTTCTGGCCGTTCGTCCCATCAGAGGCCTTATCAGTACTCAAGTGGTTCACTCTGATCAACGCTGCCCTGCTAAGGGGTTAACTCCCCATTAATGCGGCAGGGGGGTTAGGTGAATGCATTAAATGCGAGGGTGACAGCTTACTTTGGGCCTGGTCTTTCCCGAAAATCACCCTTGCCAGGCCGAGGATGAGGAGGTTCTCGGCGTGGATTAGGAAAAGAGGTTTTCCCCAATTTAGCCTTGAATAGTCAGTGTTCCTCGGCATGGGCCTTGGGCCTGCTACCCGATGGGCCGAGGCTATCAGGCCCACGGGCCCTACAATAGCCCCTCAAAACCCTGTTGCACATTCCCTCAGACGGGGAGGAGGGTTTTGATACCTGCGGGCCCTCTAGACGAGTCGCCCCACTTCGGTTCGTGTTAATGCTGGCGGCTTTTTGACTGCTCGATGCGCGTTTTTAGCGTTTCAAGACTTAATGGGTGCCCACATTAAATTTTGGCGGCACCACGTTTCCCACTTTCAACGGTATGATCTCTTGCTTTTATGAACAAGCGGTTACATTTGGGGAACCTAAGGGGGAGTATAAGTACCTGTTTGAACCGCCTGGTTTCATCATTTTCGCGCTTACAACCATTGATGCGTATGACTTAATTGACATATTGGATGATATGATATGATTGTTGGCCACCATAGTCTAGAAGACCGGTTTCACCGGGCAAGGTGGGTGCCTAACACCTTCCCACTTTGTAACATAGCCTCCGAACTTAGATCAAGGGTTAGTAGATCAAATGCTTATCCTTGTAATTTTCAATTTCTAGATTGTAACTAGGGAACAAAGCCATGTACTTTATCTTAGATTGTATCTAGGACCAAAACCATGTAATTTTCCTATGATCAATGTAAATTCAAATTTCAAATTAATAAAATGAGGAATTTTTCAACTATGGTTTTCTTATTTTTTCCAACAATTAAATAAGTGGCGACTCCATTGTAAAACCCTTAATCTAAAGGGGAAAATATAACTAGTCGAACCTCCATTTTGAGAGGCAATAACACGACTCCACCCATTCACGTGGGTTTGGCCCAACATTTCATTAAAACGGGCCGGGGGCGCGGTCTCTCACACTTATATACCTGAAGGCATTCCGCTAGCAGGTCCCTCCTCATCCCAGCAAGTAACGGTGGTCAAGGAAGGACTATCTAAGAAGGCAAGGGAGGTGGTTGAACTGAGTTCTTCTGAGGACGAATATAGCGTGTTCAACCTAGCTGATCAGTCCAAGGATCCCTCTAGTGATCTAGGAGACCCTCATTTGTCCGAAGCCGATCTCCTGTCCCTAAGAGTTGGTACTCGAGCCGAGATGGGTTTAAAGAGACAGCCCCAAACCAATCTTCTTGACTTACTCAAAGGCGGTTCAAAGAAGGTTGGACCAGAAGAGTCGCAGCCCCAGCCTCCAACACCTCCGCCCCAGATTTTAACTGTGCAAACTAGGTCGTCTTCTGCTCCTACAGTAACAGACCCTCCTACCGAGTCTCATGACTCAAAAAGGAAAAGACTTTCCAAGGGTAAGGAGCCAATGGATGGGAGCAAATCTCATTCCCCGCCCGATGAGGGTAGGTTTCACAGGCCTTCGAAGCAACTGAAGCTCGGTGATCAACGGAAGAGTAAGAAGGCCAGCCAGCAGTCCGAGGTTCAAGCCTGGCTGCCTGCTACCATGCTCCATGATCAGCCCCTGATGGATAACGCGTCGATGCGAGAATCTCAAGGAGCCGAGGGGGCTCTTGTAGCCGAGGCCCTGGAGAAATCTCTTCTTCTTCCCACTGACATGGCCGAGCTAAGAAATATGACTGGGGTAGAGGTTGTCCTCGACCTTAAGAAGTATCTAGGAATGGTGGGTCTTTTGGCACCTATTCACTTTATTCAAAGTTTGTCGCTTGGTACCTTTCTTTCTCTTTATGGAGTTACTTGTTTTTATTGTCAGGCTATCCAGGCTCTTTTCAGATTAGGCGAGGATGTCGATGACCATAGCAATGCCTTAGCACAAGAGCGCGACAAGTTCTTGGAGGCTGCCAATACTCTTAAGAGATCTGAGGCTGACCTAAAAAAGGCGACCGAGGATCTTGTAGAAATGACGAAGGCCAGGGATACTGCTGTCTTTGACCTAGCTGTGGCCAGGAAGCAAGCTGAGGATCAAACTAATCGCTTGCAAGACGTTGAGGGCCAATTACAAACTATCAAAGAGAACATTACCTATATGAAGGAGAAGTTGACCAAGGCAATCCATGAAAAAGGTGTTGCCGAGTATGCCAGGGACGAGGCTGTGAGAGCCAAAGACGAGGCGGTATTTGCAAAAATAGACGCTGAGCACTCTGTAGAAAAGGCAGAGGAGGATGCTTTCGCAGATGGGGTGGCTAAGACTGAAGCCACCCTTCGGGCTCAAGTTCCTACAGTGTGCAGGCATTACTGTTCTCAAACCTGGCATGAAGCCCTCAACCAAGCAGGGGTTGATATCTCATCTGATCTTAGAAGGGAGGACAGGGTATATTACCCTATTGCCCCCCCTTCTTTTACTTTACTTGCTTTCCTTATATAGTCTTCATCTTCCTATCTCCTTATTCCATCTGTTGATCATTCATTTGCTCTCTTCTGCCGTCCGTCCATCAGAGGCCTTATCAGTACTCGAGTGTTCACTCTGATCAACGCTGCCCTGCTAAGGGGTTAACTCCCATTAATCCGCCAGGGGGTTAGTGAATGCATTTTAATGCGAGGATGACAGCTTACTTTGGGCCTGGTCTTTCCCGAAAATCACCTTGTCAGGCCGAGGATGAGGAGGTTCTCGGCGTGGATGGAAAAGAGGCTTTCCCCAATTTAGCCTTGAATAGTCAGTGTTCCTCGGCATGGGCCTTAGGCCTGCTACCCGATGGGCCGAGGCTATCAGGCCCACGGGCCCACAATATTATATGATCTATAAACTTATATTTTATACGTAATTTTAAACTACAAAACTAGCAATTTAAATAATTTATTAATGGCATAGCTATTGATCTTTAATTTTCTAGAAATTTTGCAAGTATGAAGGATATAAGAAGAAAATGTAATCCAATGGTGAAATTCTTAAAATTCACCTCCAACAAGAAAATATTGAGTAAAGTTGTAGTTTAAATTACGACCAATTTTGTAGCTAAACTTTATTCTTACTAAAATACTACGGGCATTTTAGAAGTTTTGGTGAAATTTTCATAATAAAGGAATGTTTTGGAAGGGATAAATTAAATTATAAAGGAATGAAATGTATTTAAGTAATGAAAAAAATGGAATGAAATTAAGGTAATGTTTCATAGTTGTTCTTGTTTTATGTTTTTAAAACTTGTTTTTAAGAGAAGAAAAAAACGATTTATTGTGTTTTCAAATGAAAAACATGTTTGGTTAGTTGAAAAATCGTACAAAACACAAGTTTTTGTTCAAAAATCTCATTTTTGGTGTTTGTTGTTATTCACTTATTCCTCTTCACTCCAGTGGCAGCGCCACACACAGCTCAGGTGTTTCCAGGAACACCTTGACCTAAAAAAAAAGATTTTTTAAAATTATATTTAATCTTTATTAGGAATATCATCAATCACAAAATTAGGAACACCGTCAAATTAATATATATATATATATATATATCTGTTCTACTTTCAAGCAAAAAAAAAGGCCAAAAAAAAATTTGAACTAAAATCTAAAAAAAAAAAAAAATTGTAAACAAAGCCAAGCCTATGGCGAGCCCAACAGGCAACAAATCACAGAGGTAGCAAAGCAACCCACTGATTCTCAAAAAAAAAAAAAAAAAGAATCAGAAATCAAACCCATGATTACGTCGCTGGAGAGAAAACCAAACCCAATACAGTCTATACAGAGCAAAGCAAAACAAA
>NW_027069532.1:1633317-1637963 GCF_002906115.3 Quercus suber
CAAGCCCAAACAATAAATTTATAGAGAGTGGGTTAAAGGTTTAGGCGCTGGCCGTCGTTCATCAAGCATGAACTCTCATTTATAAAAAGATACTTAGAGTTTCTTTACAACTGGGAGGATTCTCCTCGGCCATGGGCCGAGGAGGCCTTTTGCTTCTCTTTTTCCCCCCTCCCCTTCTTTTACTTTACTTGCTTTCCTTATATAGTCTTCATCTTCCTATCTCCTTATTCCATCTGTTGATCATTCATTTGCCTCTCTTCTGGCCGTCCGTCCCATCAGAGGCCTTATCAGTACTCGAGTGGTTCACTCTGATCAACGCTGCCCTGCTAAGGGGTTAACTCCCCATTAATCCGGCCAGGGGGGTTAGGTGAATGCATTAAATGCGAGGATGACAGCTTACTTTGGGCCTGGTCTTTCCCGAAAATCACCCTTGTCAGGCCGAGGATGAGGAGGTTCTCGGCGTGGATTGGGAAAAGAGGCTTTCCCCAATTTAGCCTTGAATAGTCAGTGTTCCTCGGCATGGGCCTTAGGCCTGCTACCCGATGGGCCGAGGCTATCAGGCCCACGGGCCCCACAATATTATATGATCTATAAACTTATATTTTATACGTAATTTTAAACTACAAAAACTAGCAATTTAAATAATTTATTAATGGCATAGCTATTGATCTTTAATTTTCTAGAAATTTTGCAAGTATGAAGGATATAAGAAGAAAATGTAATCCAATGGTGAAATTCTTAAAATTCACCTCCAACAAGAAAATATTGAGTAAAGTTGTAGTTTAAAATTACGACCAATTTTGTAGCTAAACTTTATTCTTACTAAAATACTACGGGCATTTTAGAAGTTTTGGTGAAATTTTCATAATAAAGGAATGTTTTGGAAGGGATAAATTAAATTATAAAGGAATGAAATGTATTTAAGTAATGAAAAAAATGGAATGAAATTAAGGTAATGTTTCATAGTTGTTCTTGTTTTATGTTTTTAAAAACTTGTTTTTAAGAGAAGAAAAAAAAACGATTTATTGTGTTTTCAAAATGAAAAACATGTTTGGTTAGTTGAAAAATCGTACAAAACACAAGTTTTTGTTCAAAAATCTCATTTTTGGTGTTTGTTGTTATTCACTTATTCCTCTTCACTCCAGTGGCAGCGCCACACACAGCTCAGGGTGTTTCCAGGAACACCTTGACCTAAAAAAAAAAGATTTTTTAAAATTATATTTAATCTTTATTAGGAATATCATCAATCACAAAATTAGGAACACCGTCAAATTAAATATATATATATATATATATATATCTGTTCTACTTTCAAGCAAAAAAAAAAGGCCCAAAAAAAAAATTTTGAACTAAAATCTAAAAAAAAAAAAAAAATTGTAACAAAGCCAAGCCTATGGCGAGCCCAACAGGCAACAAATCACAGAGGTAGCAAAGCAAACCCACTGATTCTCAAAAAAAAAAAAAAAAAAGAATCAGAAATCAAACCCATGATTACGTCGCTGGGAGAGAAAACCAAACCCCAATACAGTCTATACAGAGCAAAAGCAAAACAAACTCACAGAGGTGTTTATAAAAAAAAAAAACCCAAATACAGAGCAAACCAAAACCAAACCCCAATACAGAGTAAACCAAACCCACGGTCACGTCGTCTGTCGCCGGTTGCTCGCAGTTGCCATTGCTCTTCGTCACCATAGCTCACTCTTCATCGTCATCGCACGCTTGCTTGCCCCTCATCGTCGTCGCCCGCCCCTCATCGCAGCTTGCAAATCACTTTGCTCGGGTGCTCGGTGCTCCCTCCCTCAAGGTATTTCACTCTCTTTTTCTCTCTGACTCTCTCTCAGTCTCTCATTCTCTCTCTCTTTATCTCACTACTCATTGAAATGAAAAATATGGAAATGAAATGAAATAAATGATTTAGTCTTTCTCTCTTTATTCTTTAATAGTCTAACTTAGTCTTTTGAGAACTGTAAGTCTCTAATTGGCTAATGGTTGGCCGAATAGCTTTATTAATATTTTGCTTTTTGCCTGTTTTTTGTCTTTTTGAAATTTGAATTTGGCTTTATCTAAATCTTATCCGTTGGTGTTGGTCAGTGTGTGTTGGTGAGATATTGATTGTCTTTTAGTGTAATGTGTATTGTAATTTGTGAATCTGTGATTGTGAAATTTTTTGATTGGCAGCTGGCTATTGTAATTGGGGGCATTACTACATCAGGCATGAGGCTTGTGCTTGTCTATTGAGTGGGGTAGAGGTAGATGGGCTGATGGGCACATGGGCCGGGTAAACAATAATTAAAACAGTCTGTTGAGACTGCTAGTAGTTAGTAAAAAAAAATTAATGAAGCAACTAAACACCAATAATTAATAATTTAATTAACTAATACATTATAAAAGACAAACAAATTAAATTATGTTCAGCTAAACAGTAATTTATAATTTAATAATTAATGAAGCAACAATACAACAAATTATAGTTTATAAAAGACAAACAAATTTATAAAATAACTAAACAATAATAATTAATAATTTTATTAATATTTCAAATGAACTTATAGTTTATTGTACAGGTACCTTTATTCATTTTTTTTCTTTTCATTTTTTTTTTTCCTTTTGAGGTTTTTTCGTGTATGGAATGCAAATTTGTTTTGGTTTTAAGATATTTTTTTAAGGCTAAATCTTGAATTTCGGCCGGTATTTACCGAAATGTCCCGAAACACCTGAAATGACTCGAAATTTTTTCAAAGTGGAATAGGAACACCCTAGACAAAATTCCTGAAGTCGCCACTGCTTCACTCATGTGAAATTTTAGTGCTCTAAGCATGCCAAAACAAAGTTTATTACTAGAACTTTCCAACGGCACATCATTCGTACCAATTTAATCTCTTTTGTTTATGATTCATTCATGATTAAACCATAACAAGCTTTATGTCACTTTTTCGAAAATGGCTTCAAACTACTGTTTTAACTAGTTTCTCAATGCTTTTGTGACATCTTGCTCATCTTATGTCTAATTTAAGTCTATAAGCAGTCATTTAAAGGAAGTTTTATGGTCTTTCAATTGGAATTGATTTTGGCACCACGGCCGGCCCTAGGCCTAGGCCATTTAGGCCATAGCCTAAGGCCCCCTGACATAAGAAGGCCCACAAATATGGGGGGTAGGTTTTTTTTCCTTTTTTTTCTTTAATAAAATAAAAAGTGTGAATTAAGTGTATATTTTATCCCAATTTTAAGAAGACCTAAAATATTAGAGTTATGCTAGTATATTACAAGTTTTATTATATAGGTTTTACAAATTGATATGTCACCAATGAAGTAATTCAATATTCATTTATTCTTTTATTGAAGTGCCACCTCGTTGACACATCAATTTGTAAGCTTTTTGTAGTAAAATTTGTAATAAGTTTAGCATTTTCTCTACACAAAAATAATAATAATAATCATAAAAATACAACACAGTCGCCATTAAGTGTATGAAAAATGCTAAAGCTAATACAAATTTTAGGAAAAAAATTTACAAATTAATGTGACAGGAATATGATTGGTGTTACTTTTTTTTTTTTTTTTGGAGAGAAAAATGATCGGTGTTACTTAAATAATATAATAAAATGAATCTTTGAATAACTTTTCTTTTATCGGTGATATGCCAATTTGTAAAATCTATATAGAAATTATCATTAGTTCACTTTGAGTGAATTAGTCATATTAATAAGTAAGAATTAATAATGGATTTGAAATTAAATAAAAATATATATTATTTAAGTGATATTTAGATGTAAAAAATAGGGGTGTGCATGGGTCGGGTCGGGTCGAGTTGAACCAATGGGTTTGACAAATTTTTTTTATTTATTATTATTATTAAATTGAGTAAAAAAAATATAAATATTAATATATTAAAAAAACCCCAATGATTAGTATCAATGTAACTCCTTAAAGGCAAACAATACTAATGACTAAACAACAATAGTAATTTACTAGGGTTTGTGTGAACTAATTAGTTTTTATATGAGATAGGAAGAGATGGTTATTTTAAAAAATTTATTAATTATATCATATTATATATATATATATATATATATATATATTAAATTAGTATTAGTAAGAGGAACCGAGGAAGTGCTACTTTACAACTGTTTTTTTTTTAAATTATTAAATATATAATATATATTTAAATATATATAAATAAATAAATATATATATATATAAGTGCCCTACAACTAATTTTAAAATAAAAATTTTATTAAATATATAATATATTTTAAATATATATTAAATATGGGTGGGTCGGGACGGGTTTGGCGGGTTTGTAATTTTATGACCCAAACCCAACCCGACCCACTATAAAAAAAATTTTGTACCCCAACCCAACCCATCAAGCCCTAAAAACTGACCTAACTCGGTGGGCTGGGTTAGGTTGGGTCGGGTTTGGTGGGTCAGTGGGTTTTTTGCATACCCCTAGTAAAAAAACCCTTATAAAATTCTCGCCTTAGGTCTCAAACAATCTTGGGCCGGCCCTGTTTTGCACAAACGGACAGTAAGATTTTTTGTCAAACTTTAGTCAAACTTAGTCAAAGGGTTTCGAAAGATGAGTTTGGGTTTGATATGATGGAAATTAGTGATTAAGTAAATTATTATTATTATTATTATTATTG
>NW_027069532.1:1643974-1730076 GCF_002906115.3 Quercus suber
TTATTTATTTAATATATTTATTTTATATATAAAATATATAATATATATATATTTAATAATTTAAAAAAAAAAACAGTTGTAAAGTAGCACTTCCTCGGTTCTCTTACTAATACATAATTTAATATATATATATATATATATATATAATAATATTATATAATTAATAAATTTTTTAAAATAACCATCTCTTCCTATCTCATATAAAAACTAATTAGTTCACACAAACCCTAGTAAATTACTATTGTTGTTTAGTCATTAGTATTGTTTGCCTTTAAGGAGTTACATTGATACTAATCATTGGGGTTTTTTTAATATATTAATATTATATTTTTTTACTCATTTAATAATAATAAATAAATAAAAAAAATTTGTCAAACCCATTGGTTCAACCGACCCGACCCGACCATGCACACCCCTATTTTTTACATCTAAATATCACTTAAATAAGATATATTTTTATTTAATTTCAAATCCATTATTAATTCTTACTTATTAATATGACTAATTCACTCAAAGTGAACTAATGATAATTTCTATATAGATTTACAAAATTGGCATATCACCGATAAAAGAAAAGTTATTCAAAGATTCATTTTATTATATTATTTAAGTAACACCGATCATTTTTCTCTCCAAAAAAAAAAAATTTTTTTTTTTAAAGTATAACAACCTAGATGTAGCTTGTCTTTTTGTGTTGTTTTGGTGACTAAAATAGCTGTAGGGTCAGTTTTTGTAGCCCAAGCCCAAAAGGTTTGGATTATGAGCCCAACGAACCCAGAACAATGAATTTGTAGAGAATGAGCAAAAGAGTTAGGCTGATTGTGAACTAAATAATAGTTAACTATGGTGTTCAAGAATGAACTGACATAAAAACACACTTAAAAGCTCTTCAAATTGATGTCTGAAGAGGTATATTATTGAATGAAAGATGAATACAATTCTTAGAGCTATAATGAACTTCCTTTTTTTTTTCTTTTTCCTCCCTTTATCAGAGGCTTTTTTTCCTTTACATAGCCTCCTTCCCCCTCATCTTCATCGTCCACTTGTTCTTCATCTAAGTATCCACTTGAGTATATATCACATCAGGTATCCTCTTTAGCTCTCTGTGAGTGGTAGTAGCTGAGATTACACTGTTCAGAGGTTTTTTCCACATTAATGCGGCCAAAAAAGCAGATGCAGTGCATTTAATGTGGTGGTAGTAGCTTTTCCTTTTAGATATTTCTCCGTTCTTATCATCTCCAGGCATGCCCAAAGCTTATCCTTATCATTGAAGTTGTTAGGAAGATCACTCGAATCCTCCAGATATTTGCTTGACCAAGAATATTGGCATCCGAGGAGAATGACCTCTTTAGACCACTGGTGCTCTCTTCGGACTGTACCCCTTCATTTTTAGGTATCTTTCTTTCATACGGACTCCTTCTCAACCGCTTTCATCTCTTCGGACATACAGTAACCCTCAAATAAGGCCCTAGGCCCAATACATAAGGTTGAGCTTTCACCCCCCACAATAGCAATTTGGGAGTTTTACACACTCGGATACTAATGCTCTAAAGCTCTAAATAGCATAAGAAAGACACAACACAAGATAAAACAATAAGACTGCTATTTGTACAGCTGATTAGGGGGGGAAACATTGAATGTCTATATGGTACTACAATCTTACTCAATAAAATAAATATTACTATATATTTTGAAAATCTAACTATTAAATTATATGTTCTTGACACTCTTAATACACATGTCAAATTTTGTGTCAATTGGATATTACATACTATATGATTTATAAGTTTATATTTTATACATAGTTTTAAACTACAAAAACTAGCAATTTAAACAATTTATGGATGACATAGCTATTGATCTTTAATTTTTTAGAAATTTTGCAAGTATGGAGGATATAAGAAGAAGATGTAATCTAATGGTGAAATTCTCAAAATTCACCTCCAACAAGAAAATATTGAGTAAAGTTGTAGTTTAAGATTACAACCAATTTTGTAGCTAAACTTTGTTCTTACTAAAATACTACGGGCATTATAAAAGTTTTGGTGAAATTTTCATAATAAATGAATGTTTTGGAAGGGATAAAGTAAATTATAAAGGAATGAAATGTATTTAAGCAATGATAAAAATGGAATGAAATTAAGATAATGTTTGATAATTGTTTTTATTTTATGTTTTTAAAAACTTGTTTTTAAGAGAGAGAGAAAAAAAAACGATTTATTGTGTTTTCGAAGTGAAAAACATGTTTGATTAGTTGAAAAATCGTACTAAACCCAAGTTTTTGTTCAAAAATCTCATTTTGGTGTTTGTTGTTATTCACTTATTCCTCTTCACTCGTGTGAAATTTTAGTGCTCTAAGCATGCCAAAACAAAGTTTCTCAATGCTTTTGCGACATCTTGCTCATCTTAAGTCTAATTTAAGCCTATAAGCAGTCATTTAAAGGAAATTTTATGGTCTTTCAATTTGAATCGATTTTGGCACAAACGGACGGTAAGATTTTTTGTCAAACTTTGGTTAAACTTTTTCAGAAGATGAGTTTGGGTTTAATATGATGGAAATTAGTGATCAAGTGAATTATTATTATTATTTTTTGAATTCGTTTTGCAGTAGATCAAAATCAAACTTTGTAGAAATTAAGTTAACAAGGGCAATTTTGAAATTTTGGCTCTCATATGAAGCCATGTGGATATTTACTTTGATTTCCATTTGTAACAAAATGGAACTGAAATAAGTTTTTGTTTTTTGGTCTAATAGTTTTATAATCCCCTTTCTTTTTTCTTTTTTTTGAAAAAGAAAAAAAGAAATTTAAAGATGGCTTTTTTTTTTTCATGATCAAGGAATGTAGAAAAGTAAAGAACCGGACACCGAATGGATAACAGTTCAAGGACTGCACCGGCCCAATAGTAATTTAACTAGACCCCCAACAAATGTCGTGGGCTGGGCCCTAGATGCCACGCACCCAATTGAGACACTGTTCATTGTTGACTATTTTTGACAAACCATTGAGAGCCTAATGCAAGTGGTTTTTGAACGATTTTAGTAATATTTTTGGCTAAACTTGGGTTTGACTAGTCTGATGCTAGTACTCTTACAACTTAATGTAGCTACCTAGGCCTAATTTTGATGGGTTTTTATTTTTCCCTGTAGGTATGATGGTAGTAAAATCCAAACTTAATGTATCAAGATTAGGCTTGATTCTTAAACCCAAATTAATCCCAAAGCGGCAAGTCCTAACCCAACTCTATGAAGAATTTTCCTTTTGGTTAAATTACAAATTACACCCCGTAAAGTTTGAGGGTGTTTAGATTTTATATCTTGAAATTTTAGAATTTAGAATTTATCCCCTAAAATTTGGGAGTATTTGGATTTTACATCTTGACATTTCAAAATTTGAATTTTATTCACTAAAGTTTGTGAGAATTTAGATTTTACACCTCCAAATTCTGAAACTTCAGGATATAAAATCCAAACACTCCTAAAATTTAAGAGGTAAAATCCAAATTTTAAAACGTTAGAGTGTAAAATTCAAACACACCCAAACTTTAGGGAGATAAAGTCCAAATTCTGAAATTTCAGGGTGTAAAGTCTAAACACCCTCAAACTTTATGGAATAATTTGCTACTTACCCTTCCTTTTTTAATTTTTGGTCATTGACCAAAAAACCCAGCCTTGGGCCTTGGTTGGCTATTGCAAATTTTTGTTGGCCCAAGTTGGCCGATTTCATCAGGTAGTTTGTGACCTTGTTGTTCGCAGCAGTGGACCTTGGGGCTGATAGCATTGGGGCCAAGATTGGCCAATTTCTCACCTACTTGTTTTGGTCTACTGATCTACTCTCACGAATTGCAGACTCTTTGGTTGAACTCCGGAACAACAACTTTTTTTTTTTTTTTGTTTTGTTTTTGTTTTTTTGAGAATCCAAACCCGCAAGCCTACTTTATTGAATAGAACTGAAGAAAATTACACGGCATCACGCGTTACAAGAGGGCTATATCTTCAGGTATATTACATTGATTAGTAAGAAATGGCAATTGAATTGCCTGGACGTTTAACATGAGAGAAATTACAAGAGCGAAAGTCAGCAACTTCAAGTGTTATTTTCACGGGCATGATAACAAACTTTGGGCAAGACTTTTGTCAGTTTTAAGGGCTAAAACGATTTACTTTGGCTTTATATATTTTGTTTGGAATACGAATTTTCATAGGCCCAAGGATGTCCTCAAAATATTAAGTGAACCCAAATTATTTGGAAATTAGAAATCTCTCTCTCTCTCTCTCTCTCTCTCTCTCTCTCTCTCTCTCTCTCTCTCTCTCTCTCTCTCTCTCTCTTTGCTGAATAAGACAATATATTAACACAAAAGAAGAAAGCAAATACAAGCAGAAAGGGAATGGGAGAGATTTAGCATACACCTCCATCCACAAACCCGGAAACAATAGAGAGAGGGGGGGACCCAAAACTATTACAAAAGTAAGCCCATTGGGCAAGGGAATGAGCTACAACGTTAGAATCTCTAAAAACAAAAGAGGCATTCCAACATGCAAAGGAGTTTAGAGTCATACGGATATCCTCTATAATAGCCTTGATGGACCAGTAAGGAGTTGTAGATGGTTTTAGGATAGCTTTTATCATTGATTGGGCATCTCCTTCTAGCACAACTCTAGCAAAGCCTTCTCTACGAGCCAAAGTAGCAGCTAAGAGAGCTGCTTTAGATTCTGCCCATAAGGGCTCACCTGGGCATTCTTCTTGAGACTCAGCTATTACTATGGATCCGTTGCTATCTCTGCAAACCACTGCCAACACCACCTTGTCAAGCTTCACTGTTGCATCAAAGTTACATTTGATCCATCCAAGAGGAGGAGGCTTCCATGAGGGAGGGTTCTCTTTTTCTCCAAGAATCGATTGCCAAGCTTGTTTGTGCTGAATAAATACCTTATTTATTTGGATGGAGAGCTTGATTGAGTCTACTGGTTGGTTTCCCCGCACTGTTTGGTTTCTATTCTTCCAAATTTGGTCACAGAGAATTGCTGCAAAAAGAGTAAACTCCTTTGCTTCCTTGCCTTGGATCTTCAACATTTCTGTTGGATTTATTATAATTTTTATCCACTAATCAATTTTCATATCTTTGAAAACAACCATGTTTAAGGGCCAAACTGAGTTGGCCCAAGCCTGAACTGTGATGGGGCAACGTATAAAGACATGTTCAACAGTTTCAACCTCTTCCCCACAAACAGGACAACTTATGTTAGGAATTGGAAATCTTTTACTAAGAATCTCCCGGACCTGAAGAGATTTGCAAACTATTCTCCAAAGAAGAAGATTCAGCCTCTCATGCATTTTACTCTTCCACAACATCTTCCAATACTCTTCATCCATTGGCCCCAGTGAGGTGCTATTTTGTTGCATTTTTAGCAAATATGCTGATTTTACAGTAAACTCACCTGATGGACTTAGTCCCCAACATAAGGTGTCACACTTAGAGGAGGCAGGAATGTGGATATTGAGGATCCTTATAGCTGACTGAGTCTCAAATAAGTCAAAAATTTTCTCTCTATCCCATTGTCTTGAGTCATGGTGGATGAGCTCGACTACTAGCAAGTTGTTTGGAAACACCCCAGCCTTGAGTCTTGGTCTAAAATCTGGCTCTTTAAGGACCCAAGGGTCATCCCATATGTTAATACTTCTTCCATCTCCCACTTTATAGCACATGCCTTTCTTAATGAGCTTGTTACAACTAAATAAGCTCTTGCAAATCCAAGACGCTTGCTTAGGTGGCCTTGTATTGGAAAAACTTCCACCTCTTAGATATTTTCTTTCAAATATTTTTACCCAGTGCTTATCCTCATCTTTTTGGACCTCCCAAGCTAGTTTGGCTAGTAGAGCTTGGTTGAAATCTTCACTTTTTCTAAGGCCGAGACCTCCCATGGACTTAGGTTTGCAAATAAAATCCCAGTTCTTCAAGATGCAGCAGCTGGAACCATTCTCCTTTGAACCCCACCAAAATTTCCTATTTAAAGCATCAAGCTTCTTAGTTGTTTCTTTTGGGAGTCTGAGAGAGGACATAACATATGATGGCATGGTTGAGGTAACTGTGCGAATTAGGGAGGTTTTAGCAGCTTGCGAGAGTATCTTAACTTTCCAGCCTTGGTACTTCTTCTCCACTCTTTCCACCACCTCTTGAAATGTACCTTTCTTTGACTTTCCTATCAACATTAGCAGCCCCAAATATTTTCCTTTTGACCCTTCAATTTTCAAACCCATACTCCCAGCTAGCAAATGTTTAGTATGCCAACTAGTAAGGTTTTTGCTGAAAACCATGGTAGATTTGTGGGAATTTATCTTTTTCCCTGACCAGGAAGAATAAGTGGATAGACATTCTTTGATGGACCTTATATTCTCTTCCTCTACCCTCCCAAAAATAAACAAATCGTCTGCAAATTGGAGATGAGATATTGGTTGGTAGCCCTTAGCAAGCTTGATACCTTTTAGCTTATTACTCTCTTTAGCTTTTTGCAAGAGTTTGGATAGCACTTCTGCTGCTACAATAAATAGGAATGGGGAAAGAGGGTCCCCTTGTCTTAGACCTCTTTGTGGTTGGAAGAATCCATATGGGGAGCCATTTATGAGTATAGAAAAAGATGTAGTTGAAATGCATTCTGAAATCCAATTTATCCATCTTTCATCGAATCCAAAATTTCTTAAGACATTGAGAATAAAAGGCCATTCCAATCTATCATAAGCCTTTTCCAAATCAAGTTTAATTGCCATCCACTTTTCCTTACCTTTTTTCTTTCTCATAGCATGAATGATTTCATGGGCTATTATGCTATTATCTTGTATTTTTCTACCTTGAATGAAGGTAGCTTGCCAGGGAGATATCATCTTATGGAGGAGTGGTCTCAATCTGTTTGCTAATAGTTTTGAAATTATCTTATATAACACATTACAGAGCGAAATCGGCCTGAACTGGTTAACCATGGCAGCCCTCTCATGCTTGGGGATTAGGGTGATAAAAGTATGATTTATTTCTCTTAACAAACAATCACCTTGGAAGAAGCTTAAAACAGCATTCACAACATCACCACCTATCAAGTGCCAGTAGTGTTTAAAGAAAAAAGGGGACATTCCATCAGGCCCAGGAGCTTTATGAGATCCATTGAAAAAACTATTGTTTTGATCTCTTCCATTGAAGGCATGGCTAGTAACATTTCATTATCTTCTGGAGTGATCCACCTTGGGATTAAATTATTTAGATCATGAGGAATATCTGGGGTTGAAGAAGAGAACAGGTTATTAAAGAAGGTTTGAAAGCATTGACCAATCTCCTCCCAACCTGAAATCCACTCACCATTTTCTTTCTTCATAAAATCAATGGAATTTCTTCTTCGCCTTATCACTGTACTTAGATAGAAGAATCTTGTATTGAGGTCAGAGCTCTCTCTCTCTCTCTCTCTCTCTCTCTCTCATAGTTCCCTGAGAATCAAATTCATATTTTTCTCGGATGTGTAGTCTTTGTCTGCATCCCACACACTCGATCATTACAAAAAAGAATCCTTTATGAGTGTTGGATATTTTAATAAAAAATATTATATTTATTTTGATACTCATTTATGTGTATCAATTATCCCTTAATGTCAGATACGTTAAATACTAAATTTTGAAATTCAAATTTAATTCAAAATTTGAATAGCTTTTGTCAATGGTTTTAATCAGGAAATTTATGAACATTAATGTAATATTAATACCATAATTGTCAGCATATTTGATTTTATTATCTTATTTGAATGTGACATAATAACGTCATATATGGAAGAATTTCAGCACTTAAATATACAATTATTGCTGAATTATTTTATGCTTTAATAAGTTACCATATATATATATACACAAATATTTACTATTTGAAAAGTAGTCAAACAGAAATTTATTGTAATATATATATATATATATATTCAGAAACTTTAAAAAAGAATATTGTAATAATGTACAGCAACGTACTCTATGGGGCATTAAATTTCATAGCATCATGACCTTTTCTTTGTTCCCAACGTATGAGACTTTAGCAAAAAAGTTTGACCGGTTTATATATATATATATATAATATGTATTTACAACTCACAATAATATTCTATCTTTTACAAACTTTTCTGGGAAAAGAAAGTACTATAGAGAGCTTATATCCTACGAGCAGTATAGGCTCGCAAGGATAATCAGCAAAAGGTGGCTGGGCTGTTGTATCCTGGGAGCAACGTGCAGAAACTATTTGTCTAACTACATCGGATATACCGTAGATGACACGATTTGTCTTAAGATAGTGACTTGGTCCACGCCTCATCTTTGCCACCTCTCTTGGTAAAATCAAATTGTGTAAATTTCTAAGGAAAATTCAGATATTATCTCTCCTTTATTTCTAACAATGAGTGGCTCCAAAATTTTGAACTAAGAATCTAAACCTTATGAATTTTATGAAATTTTGGGTGTCACTAAAGTAAAGTACTAGACCAACCCCTTTGGATTGTGACTAAGATATTTCGCTACAATAATAAATTGTTATTTTTATTTTTGTTGTGATTGTTGTTAAATTTTCTTATTTTTATGTTGTTGTTTTTGTTGTTAATAATAATAAAGGTTTTCAAAAATTAGAGCTGCACATAATTTCATATGTCACAAATTTTTTAAAAGAAAAAATTGGACCTAAGTCATAAGAGAGACAAAAGAATTAAGGAGGTAAACTTAAAACTCGTAGAAAATGCAATAATGATCTTGATGAGGCTTGACATTTTTTTTGAAAATTAGAGCTCCACGTAATTTCTTATGTGATAATTTTTTTGAATAAAAAATTGAACCTTGTTTGGAGAAAGAATAAAATATTGAACTTGAAATTTTATTTGCAAGATAAAGATTTAAAAAAAAAAAAAAAAAAAAAAACGTGACACCTGTTGAAAATGCAATATTGACTGGCAGGATAACACTTTCTTTAATAGGTTTGAAAATGATAGATATTCAAGAGTATTCTTTGTGTATTCAGAGAGGATTGCATACCCCTACCTTCTTGAGATTAATTGTTATTATGATGAAATATAGCAATTAAAGACAGTTATTAATCTTTCACAAAAGTGCATAAGTGTGAGAGGTAAGGATAGACCTTTTAATTTCTATAAAGAAGGTATCACGGGTAAACTAATTTCTATAAAGAAGACAATAAATACTTTTTTAGTGCACCTACTCTCTGTTGGCACTAGTTATTATACTAGTACAAGTGCTGCATACACTAGCATGAGAAACAAAAGTATTGAAATCATTGGATGATAGGTGATAATATATAGTCCATTGTAATATACTTTCATCAATTGAGACCAAATTGTTGATGTATCTATTATTTAGATATAATCATTATTAATGTTTAATTCTTCTTGAATATTGTTTTCAAAAAAAAAAAAAAAAAAAAATTCTGAGCATAAAGTTCTGTTATTGTTATTGTTATTATTACTATTATTATTATTGTTATTGTTGTTGTTAATTTTTTTTTTCCAAATTTAAGTTATTATAAATTAGAGCTACATAATATTAATTTGTTATTGCGATGTGCAGGTTATCCCATGTTTCACCTCTACAGGGTTAATGAAGAGAAGTTTGACAGTGAGGCAAAGGGTGGAGAGGGCCAAACCAATTGCTATCATTTCTAGAGAACTTCAATCTAATTGAAAAGGAAAAAATGATTTTTTTATACAACTATGTGTTCATTAGTAATGCTAAGAAAGCATTTTTTTAAGTAAAATTGCAAAAGTCTAAAATTAGTTGGCTAAATCTTAAGAACCATAGCTCTGTTTTTCCCACAAAGTTGTAACTACTAGAACTTTTAAAAAATCTGTCTAGTACCTAAAAAACGAGCAAGGGAAGAGCATTGATATCGTCCCATACAATTGAAAAAATTGAAAAAACTTAATGTGAATTTCTATAAGTAACTCCTAGGTCCTCAATCCTTATTTCTTGAATTGCTATTTTGTTCAACTCTCAAATCTTGTTTAAATATGTTACAATTTTTTTAAAATAAAAAATTGCAATATTGACTGATAGGATATATGAATGTTTTATTTGAAAGAATTAGAGGCCTATGCCTTCTACGATTACTGTCAATAGATTACAGCCAACGAGATGATATAGAGCAACTAAATAAACTTACTAATCTTGCAAAAAAGTGCTTAAATGTGAGAGGCAATATGACATAAGTGGCAATATAATTGGATGGATGGGTTATCATGGAAAAACATCATTGGATAAATTATTTTCTATAAAGAAGAGAGTAAGCAATTGTTTCGTGCACCTACTCTATGTTAGTACTAGTTGTTATACTAGTACAAGTGTTGGATACATATCATGATAAACAAAGTATTGAAACCGTTGGATGATGGGTGATAATTAGTTAGTTCATTGTAATATAGTTGCACTAATTGAGACCGAATTATTGCTATATTTATTATTTAGATATATTCATTATTAATGTTTAATTATTCTTCAGCATGAAGCTCTATTATTGTTATTGTTATTGTTATTGTTATTGATATTGTTACTGTTATTGTTGGTTATTGTCCATCCAAAATTTAGGTTTTCATAAATTACAGTTCATAATTTAAGTTGTCATTGTGATGTGCAGGTTCTCCCATATGTTTCAACTCTACTCAAAGTTAAAGGCTATCAAAATAGTGTTGAAAAGAGTAGAGAGAAGTTTGGCAATGTTAGGCAAATGGTGGAGAGGACTAGGATGGAGCTAGAAACGGTAAAAAGCCAATGGCTATCCTTTCTATGGAACTTCAACCTTATTGTAAAGGAAAAAAAGTTCTTGCACAACTATACATCCATTAATAATGCCAAGGAAGCATTTTTGAAGCAAAAGTCTAAAATTAGTTGACTAAATCTTAAGTACTGGAACTCTTTGTTTCTAATGTAGGACACAATTTACTATTTAATTATTGTAATTTATTATTTTTGGTATTTTTATGTAAAAAAACGTTATTTTAGGTTTAGGTGATTTATTTCCTTGTTTTTAGGTGCATTTAATGCTTTTTAGGTCAAATTTGGTTCTTGTTATGGTTAGGTATAAATTAGGAGTTATTTTAGATTATATTTTCTTATATGTCAAGTTTTAAGGAGCCCTTAAATAGGCCTCTAAGTCTGTAAACGTTTTTCATAGTTTATTATTAATAAAAATTCAGACTTATGTCTATTGTATTCTCTGGTGAATTCCAGACCTATCACCTTGTGAATTCAAGGAACCCCTCGTGGACTCGAGGTTTACTACCCAGGAACTAACAGTTTAGTTTCTATCTATCAAAAAGAGCATCGTGTGTGCTTTCTCTTCAGGCTTCCGCAACATCAGTTTCCCACAAAGTTGTAACTAGTAACTACTAGAACTTTGAACATTTTAGTCAAGTACCTAACGAATGAACAAGGGAAGAGCGTTGATATTGGCCCAATGCAATCGATAAAATTTGTTGTGAATTTCCATAAGCAACTCCTATGTCCTCAATCTTTATTTCTTGATCCTTATGCTATTAAGAGTTTCTATTTTGTTGAATTCTCAAATCTCATGTAAGCAAAGAGAACACCTTATCTCAAATGTCATGGTAGGAGAGGTCAAACAGGTTCTATTTTCTATGAAGGGGATAAGTCTAGTTCCTAATGGGTATTGGGTTTATAAGTAAATTCTTTAAATCTCTTGGTCCATTTTTCAAGGAGATGTGGTCAAGGCTATTATGTCTTTCTTTGAATTTGGATCCTATCGAAGGAAGCCAATCTTTTGTTCCGGTTAACGAGTGCCCTTAAGCATTTGTTAATGAATCATTTTAAAAAAATTTTGATATTGCTTTTATTAGAAATATAAAAAATTATCTGAAAAATCAATTAATTTTTTCTTTTTTCATAAAAAATTTCTAAAAATATTTTTTTAAACCCTTAGGCCATTTGTTAACATTCCCCTAATATATATCACCTAGATCTTGGCTAAGAGATTGAATCCTTGTTTGGATGGAATTATTATGAAAATGCTGGGTTTTCTTTCTTCATGATTTGTTAAGCCAATTGATTTGTTATTTTCAGTATCTTGTCAATATTGCATCTCTTATAAAAGTCACTTTGTTAGTTTCCATGTCTCATTTGGCTCATACGTTAAGGTAGAATTGTCTCTTTAAGGTAATGATTAGCTTTTAGGATGTGGTAATTGTACATCTGTTTCTCAATAGAATACAAGAATTAATTGGCACTTTTATTAATTTTTATTTATTTATAAGGGTAACTACTAACTAGCTCAATTGATGAAGTTGAAAGAACTAGAATCAACTTATTATCTATACAAGAGCAGCCTAAGACCCAATGGCGAAAATGTTACCTCTAGGTCCCCTACATGTAGCCCAAATCCTCATGGGCCTCCAATGTATTAAAAAAGTATTAGGCAGAGAAAGTCCATTCAAACACAACAATAACAATAACCCATGAGGCAATGACCAGATTTACGCAAGCCCAGCAATCTCATTAAGGAATAATAGAGTCTATCGATGAACAAATGTTTTTGATAATCTTTAAGAAAGCCGGTTGCAATGATGTGGTTGGTGTAAAAAGTGATGTCTTTCTAATTACAAATTATCATCTTTACAAAGTAGCAGAAAAGTTGTGAAAAGGTCAGGAGCTAGTAGCTCAGTCAACACCTTGTAGTCTAGAGTTTAAATCCACCCATGGTAAATTATTATTATTATTTTGATTAAGATAGAAATTTTACTCCAACTTAATCTCTCTTAGAGACTTGAATCCCGGTCATTACTTTCTCACACCCCACACCCCACACCCCACAAGCTCTAATACTTATAGAGTGACCATCGCAATAAGGATATGCGGTGTTCCCATAGTAATTATTGAATTATAGAAAAACAATTTGAAAACATTTATATTCCTAACTTTAAAGAAAAGACCTACTTTGAAGAGAAGACACATAAAACTTACAAATTGATAGATGTGGCAAAATGGGTGGGTCGGGTCGGGTTAATCAGGTTACAGATCAAAATGGGTCAATCGGGTGCAAGTGAGTGGGGTCGCGAGTCAGGTCGAGTTGACCCATATTTTTCAAAAAAGTTTTTTTTTTTTTTTTTTTTTTTGAAATAGATGCAATTTGTCAATTGTATAAAAAATGTTACCTCTAGGTCCCCTACATGTAGCCCAAATCCTCATGGGCCTCCAATGTATTAAAAAAGTATTAGGCAGAGAAAGTCCATTCAAACACAACAATAACAATAACCCATGAGGCAATGACCAGATTTAAGCAAGCCCAGCAATCTCATTAAGGAATAATAGAGTCTATCGATGAACAAATGTTTTTGATAATCTTTAAGAAAGCCGGTTGCAATGATGTGGTTGGTGTAAAAAGTGATGTCTTTCTAATTACAAATTATCATCTTTACAAAGTAGCAGAAAAGTTGTGAAAAGGTCAGGAGCTAGTAGCTCAGTCAACACCTTGTAGTCTAGAGTTTAAATCCACCCATGGTAAATTATTATTATTATTTTGATTAAGATAGAAATTTTACTCCAACCTAATCTCTCTTAGAGACTTGAATCCCGATCATTACTTTCTTACACCCCACACCCCACACCCCACAGACTTTAATACTTATAGAGTGATCATCGCAATAAGGATATGCGGTGTTCCCATAGTAATTATTGAATTATAGAAAAACAATTTGAAAACATTTATATTCCTAACTTTGAAGAAAAGACCTACTTTGAAGAGAAGACACATAAAACTTACAAATTGATAGATGTGGCAAAATGGGTGAGTCGGGTCGGGTCAATCAGGTTACGGGTCAAAATGGGTCAATCGGGTGCGAGTGAGTGGGGTCGCGAGTCGGGTCGAGTTGACCCATATTTTTCAAAAAAGTTTTTTTTTTTTTTTGAAATAGATGCAATTTGTCAATTGTATATGAGTTCTTTAACTGTGATTAGATTCTCACTAGTGATACTGTTACCAATTACCACTAAATATTTGATATCCAAATTTGGTGCAACTCTTGTTCCAGCTTTCTAGAAGCTAATCTTGGTATAATCTTCGATCTGTTTAAAGAAAGAAAAAAAAAAATGAAGGTGACAAGTAAACAATGACAAACTATAATAGAATACATAACATATTAAGTAAATAAGAATAAGTAAATATTTTATAAGAATTACACCTCAATCTCAATCTACTCAACGTTAGTAGACGTGGCAAAACGGTCAAGTCGGGTCGGGTCGTGGGTCAAAACGGGTCATTTTTAAACGGGTTAAATGGGTTGTGGGTCAATTGGGTCAAGTCAGAAAATTATGACCCGTTTTGCCATGTCTACAAATTGACAATTAATATGATTGGTATGCATGTTTAAACTACCTAATAAATGAATGTTTGACTTATTTTTTAGGTAATCATGATCATGACACATCATTTTGTAAAACCTATGTATTAAATTTTCTGGTAGTCAACAACATCACAAACAAAGTTTGGCTACAAATCGGTTTGGAGCTATTTCTTCAACCTATTACGTGTCAATTTATAAGACTATATATACGTAATAGTATTAAAAAAGTTACGTGACTAAAACTACATACGGGTGGTTTTTTAATCCCCACATAGTGGGTTAGAAAAAAGTAACTCTAAATCTGTTATCAAGAAAAAGAGAGTACATGATACGTGTAAAGTATTTGAGTCGATTAAGAAGATGGAGGAGCAGATGATCGCATTTCTCCCTCGCCCTTCCTTTTTCCATAATTACGGAACAAAGGGGGAAAGAAAAGCTAAGTGCCAATGTTTATCTTAATAATTTCAATTGTTATATAATCATGGTTTCCCCTAATCATATAGCGTCTATAAGCTACTGCAATATTCTTTGTTCCCATATGTTTCATGCAAAATGATTTCAAATCTCTCTCTCAATTTTTTTTTCCTCTCCCATTTTTTAAATGCTTATCAAACATGGACTTTAGCATAACAAGTACCACTATACAGCATGGTAGTGTCTTGAAAATTGCTTAGTAGACAAAATTTGAACTTACAGTTTCTGCACTGACAGGCATGGTCGAACCCAGAATTTTAAGTTAGCGGAATCACTCTTTAGATTTCAACTTTGAAGTTTTAAGAGAGGAAAGGGTGTTTGCACACCAGCTCAAGTATCATCTTACTCCTTTAGAATGGCAAATTCTACCAACATATCCAAAAGGCAAAAAAGTGAATGATTTATAGTATTACTTACCAAAGGAATTCTTACTTCTACCTATACCAACTGACATGGTTGGTACATGTGCCATTTCTAGGTGCTAAAATGAGAAAGGCATGTCACAAAGTTGCTAATGATCCCACGGGCAAGTCACAACTTGGGTTTACACAGCTGTGGTAGTAACCATCTCTTCATTAAACAAAAAGGTATTAACAATCCCATCTGCTCATATTCATGTAGGTTTTCACATTGTCTACGATTATAATAAGTAATAACCACAAGGAGAAATAAAATCTCCTAATTAGTGATTTTAATTTTTAAAGCATTTTTTAAAAAATTACGCATTCCCTTGATAATTTACAAAAATCATACTATTTTTATTAAATTAAATCAATTTTTATTTTTTTGATGAAATTTTCAAGAAGTTTTTCTCTTTTATCTTGCTTTTCTTATGAATATAAACTTTTTTTTTATATAAAGATTCTTTGTCAATTTCAAAATGTTAAATTAGTATTACATTTAATTTCAAATCTAGGGTTGGATCCTGCAATTGTGAATTTGTGGGGAAGGTATTGATTGTGATTCTTTTTCTAATTGAGAGACTACTTGAGAAGCTACTGAATAGCATGTCAAAATTTTTTTTCTCGAATCAATTCCAAATTATTAATTTTTCTTTTGCATAAAGATCTATTTTTATTATTATTATTTTTATTGTAATTTTTGTTATTTATTATTTAGTATTTCTATATTGTTGTTTTTGTTGGTAATAATAATAATTTTTTATAATTTTAATAATAATATTTATTACTATGATTATTATTATTATTTCCAAATGTAGATTTTAAAAAATTAGAGCTGTACATAATTTCATATGTCACAATTTACTTAAAAGAAAAAAAATTGAAGTTGAGTCATAAGAGAGAAAAAAGAAGAAGAAGTACATAAAACTTGTATAAAATGCAATAATGATCTTGATGAGGCTTGCTGGTTTTTGAAAATTAGAGCTGCACGTAATTTTATATGTTACAATTTTCTTAAAAGGAAAAATTGAACTTGAAATTTTAGTTGCAAGATAAATATAAAAATAAAGGACATAACACCAGTAAAATATGCAATATTGACTGGAAGGATGTATATCACTTTCTTTTAGAGGATCTGGAAATGAAAAGATTGTTGAGAATGTTTTATTTGAAAGAGTTGGAAGCCAACTGTCTATGAGAAGATATAGAACAACTAAAGAAACATACTAATCTTGCATGAAGATCTAATATTGTTATTATTATTGATATTGATATTGATATTGTTAATGTTACTGTTATTGTTGGTTATTGTTTTTTCCCCCAAAATTAGGTTTTCATAAATTTTAGTGCATAATTTAAGTTACCATTGTGATGTGCGAGTTCTCCCATATGTTTCAACTCTACTCAAAGTTAAAGGCTATCAAAGCAATGTTGAAAAGAGCTAATAAAGAGAAGTTTGGCTATGTTAGGAAAGGGGTGGTGTGCACTCGCGACAATTTTCCTCTTTGTGGGAAGTACGCCTTAGTCTAGGGTGTAAATGGAGTCACCTCCTAGTTTAGGTCCGGGAACCATAAATATAGCACCCTTTATGGAAGGAATGATCTTTACCAAAGCACGTGTCCGGAATTTAGGTATTGGAATGAGAAGGTGTTAGGCACTCAACCCCACTCGACCCGTGGGCTGGCCTCCACTCATTGTCTTCTAAGTTTTAATCTCATTAAAGACATATTTAACATGTTATTCTAAGTCACACACACTCTAACATGCATCTAAAGCAAACAACATGGCATAATCATCCCTAAGCCTAGCATTAATTTATCATGACATGTTACAAAATAGATCTAGACCAAATATCTAAGCATCTAAGCATTGAACACATGGTATTCAACCAAGCATATTCATATTCATCAACCATATCATGCTTATCATCCAAATCAAATACATGTCCATATGATTATGCATGACTTACCTCACTATATCACATCACCTAATGCATCAATGCTTGTTCATATTCATATGCAAGTTCATGGTATTCAAACACACTAAAACCTAACAAACATCAAAGAGATAGAACAGAACAAAACAAAACAAAAAAGAGAGGCAAAGGCTTAAGAATATGAAAACTAGGTTAAACTGAGGCTAAGCATGTAAATAAACCAAAGAAAGAACAAACAGGAACGAATTAGGGTTTCTAGGCAAGAGTATGCGTGCGCATCCCAACTGTATGTGTACGCACACTTCAAGTATGCGTATGCAAACTTCTAGTATGTGTACGCGTGCATGAAGCATGCGCATGCATACACACCCGAAACCTTAACCCAAAAACACAGAACAGAAAATACAAAGAACACAAGAAAATTAACAACCTAGCATGCTTCTAACATAAATACGAAGTAAACCTAGACTGCACAAACATGCTAAAACATTAAAACATAGATACAAACAACAAAAACAAAGAAAATTGAAGAGTCAAAGTTAGAACCTTTACCTCAACACTAAAACTTTTTAGAGATTGATTTTGACTGTTCCCTTTAGTCAATCTATTCACAACCAAATCAAAAATGGGTTAGAAAACTTCAAAACTTGAAGATCAAGACTAGAATAGGTCCCAATCAATTCAAATTTGGCTTGAGGATGTTTTGTGAAAACTCCCTCTTTGATTCACTATTTTCTAGTGGATCTTATGTGTGTTGTCACTGTTTTTGTCCTCCTTTGAAAGTGCCTTTTATGGCTTTATATAGTCGAAAAATAAGGGTTTAAGGTGGCTACCAGACAATGTGGGATTTGTTTCAAACTAAAATTAAGTGCAAAAAGCTTTCCTTACATAGTTTCTGGAACCTTAGCATGCGTGCACATTTCCATGTATGCATAGCTTGAGTGTGCCTACGCATATGCGTGTTTGCGTGAGCACACTCTAGGGTTTCTAGTAGCCTTTTTTTTTTCTTTCCAAAAATAGTTTTATTCTTCCAAAAATAAGTTATATTTTCCATAAACACTTTCCTCAAGTCAATTTTTATTTGATTAGGCCCTTAGGGCTTTAGAGTACTACCATCATTGGGCAACAGGAACCTAAGTTGTAAGGGGAGCTTTGTTAATGGAATCAAAAGAATAAAAGAAAAAACATTTTATTTTGACGTACAGCTCGAGCCTAACCCACGCACATGAAAAATAATACACATACATGGTGCGGGGTGCAACTCCACAGAGTTGTGTAGGATTCGTACGTCCGAAGTCTCGTAGGTGTTATTCGGGAAACGAGTAATAACAGGTTCACTATCCAAGAACTTGGTTTGCCAATTGCAAGTAAAAGGCGAGTGATTCACTATCCTAGAGTCACTAAAAAGAAAAACAAATGTGACCAACGGCCTCAACCATCAACCAAACAAACAAGGTGCTTTTACGAGCTAAAAGGATACATATCTGGGTCCTAATGGGTATTAGGTTTGCAACTAAATTCTTTAAGTCTCTTTATCATTGTTCTAGGAGATATGGTCAAGGCTATTATGTCTTTCTTTAAATTTGGTTCTTGAAGGAGTCAATCGCTTGCTCCTGGTTACCTTTAGGGCATTTATTAATGAACTATTTTAGGAAAGTTTTGATACCACTTTTATTAGAAATATAAAATTGTTGTCAAAAAAATCAATTATTTTTTTTTTCATAAAAAATTTCTAATTTTTTAAAAAACTAATTCCCTTAGTCCATTTGTTAACCTAATATATATCTCCTAGATCCTAGCTAACAAATTGAGGCCTTTGTTTGAATGGAATTATTATGAGATATATATATCTCCTAATATTTTCTGTCTTCACGATTTGTTGAGCCAATTGATACTTTTAGTTTCCGTGTCTCATTTGGCTCACACGTTAAGGCAGAATTGTTTCTTTAAGGTAATGATTAGCTTTTAGAATGTGGGTAATTGTACACCTTTTTCTCCATATAATACTAGAATTAATTGGCACTTTTATTATAAAAAAATTTATTAGTGTAACTACTAACTAGCTTAATTGATGAAGTTGACAGACCTAGAGTCGATTTTATAACAAGAGCAGCCCAAGACCCTATGGCCGAAATGTTACCCTAGCTCCTCTACATGTAGCCAAAATCCTAATGGGCCTCCAATTTATTAAAAAAGTATTAGGCAAATAAACTCCAATCAAACACAACAATAGCAAAAGTCCGTGACGCAACGACTAGATTTACACATGCCCAGCAATCTCACTAGGGAAAAAAAGAGTCTATTGATGAACAAATGTTTTTGATAATATTTAGGCAAAAATCTAAAATTGACTCTCTAACTTTTATCATTTGTCATTTTAGTCTTTTAACTTTCATTTTTGTTCTTTCAGTCTTTTAAGTTTTAATTTTTGTCAATTTAGTATTTCATTAGATGTCAATTAGGTGGTGCCATTAACTGAGTCAAGAAAATGCTGTATTGCCTCTATTTTGTGTTTTTTTTTTTTTTTTTTTTTTTTTTTTTTTTTTTTTTTTTTTAATTTTGAAAAAAAATAAAAAATAAAAAGCAGTTATGAAAAAAAAAACACTAAAAATTGGGGAAAACCCAAACCCCTAACTGAGAAGTTTGGGTTGGCAGGGGATTAAGAGATATCTGAGAGAGATACCGATATGAACTTTAGCTATTTTTGACACCAAATCAATCTCAACCTTCCCAACCAGCTTCAACCCATTCAACAAAACCTTCATATCACTCGCAACCTCAACCTCCTCCTTCGCCGAGAACCCATACCCAAAATCCATCAAATTGAACACCGCTGCCACGTCAGCCTTAATGGCCTGGCACGACAACGCCTCAACCGCATCGGAAACTGCCGACACTGCTGCTGATTCGTGATCCAACAAAGCAAAAACTCCAAACATCGATGAGAGTCTATCGAGTGCACAGGAGTCGAGTCGTAGTGAAGTAAAGTCAATGGCAATGGCGTAGAGTGTTGGATTAGGGAATTGGAATGTTGGTTTCACTTTTTAAAGATGATTTGCACCAGAATCATCACTGTGCAATGGAACTTCCTAGCGTTTAGATTTTCTTGATCTCTCTAGTGTAACATCCACATTCTTTTCTTCTTCATCTTCATAACTAGGATTAAACATAACCTTTGGAAAAGAATGTTTAAGTTCTCCACCTTCTAGTTTCCTCAAATAAAGAACATCCATCCCATTTTCATCAACAATCAATCCTTTCACATTTCCTCCAAGTTTCATTTTCTCAGCCTCTCTCTCAAATATCTCTCAATCTGGGTCTCTCTCAATCCCCTACCAACCAAACTTTTTTTTTTTTTGGGTCAAAAAGGGCTACTTATATATTAGAAGCAACAATTCTATTACAAAAAGTGTTAGCTTTATCACAAGCTAACAGATGCTCCACCACAGACGGTGGTTCCACAAACACTGCAAAAGATAAATTACAACTAGCCCCTACTCTAGCTAAAGCATCTGCATAACGATTTGCTTCTCGGTAGGTGTGTTCAACCCGTTTGTTGGGTATGGCTCTCAGGAGGGTCCTACAGTCAGTCAAAAGAGGCTCCATTAGCATATTGGCAGAACCATTATTCATTAGCTGAATAACACTCTTAGCATCCAATTCAACAACAAGGCTATTAAGATTGAGGTCCTTAGCAAGAATGAGTCCATCTCGTAAGGCCCACAACTCTGCCATAAAGCTATTAGTGCAGCCAAGACTTCTAGAGAAGCCTGCAACCCAATCTCCATTGTGATCCCTGATCAGCCCGCCTCCTCCAGCCTTTCCAGGAAATCTTAATGCCGAACCATCAGTATTGAGTTTAGCCCATCCCACTGGTGGTTTCCTCCAAGCCACAGGTATAATGGACTTAGATATAGCAATCTTAGATCTCATTCCTATAGTAAAAAATTCAGCAGCACTGTGTTTGCATTTCTTAATAGCCTTAGTAGCCGGAGTACCAGTCCTAAACAAACAATCATTATGTTGCAGCCAGATGTGCCAAATTCCCAAAGAAAGACAGTACTCCACGGGATTCCCATACAATTAGATACAAGTTTTGTACAGCAGTTAACTTCCAACCATTCCTTAATGGGTTTATTGAATGATTCCCTTAGCAAATGAGGGAAATTTAGCTTCAGCCAAAAATCTTGGGCAAATTCACAAGTACGCAGCAAATGATCAAGTGATTCAGTCTCTTTGAGGCATAAAGGGCAAGTTGTATTGAGGTTCAAACCTCTTGAACCTAGTACTTCACCAGTGGGAAGGCTATTATGCATGCACAGCCACAGGCAAAACTGATCCCGAGGTGGTGCAGTAGTCTTCTAGACCCAAGACTGGTATCTAGGTTCAAGGGGTTTAAGCCTCTTGCCAATAAATAAGCTGAAGATAGAGAGAAAGAACCATTTTTGGAGAAGGCCCAAATGAGAGAGTCTTCAGCATTGGTGTCACATGAGAAAGGATTTGCTATAAATTTCTCTAGAATTTGGTCAGGGAGCACAAAAGAACTATTTTGCAAATTCCAGCCAGTGCCATTGTTAAAACATTGATGCAACATTACTTTGTCTTCATCCCTTGCAAGTGGTCCTTCAATAAGGCTTCGGAGTGTGCCATTAGGGAGCCAAAAGTCTAGCCAAAGGTTGACATGTAGGCCATTTTTCACTGACCATCTTAATCCTTTGACATAGACAGGTCCACCTTTTTTGCAAGCTATCCAGATTCTCGAGCAAGGGAGGTTTCTGCCTTCCTCAGTCAACCTCTTAGGAGTGAGATATTTCTTTACCAGCATCTTTGCCTAAGGGGCTTCACTTTCATTAGCTAGTCTCCAACATAATTTAGCCAAAATGGCTTGATTCCTATACTGCATTTAGTATAGGCCAAGACCTCCTCTATCCTTTGGGAGAGTAACAGTGTTCCAGTTCACCATGTGCATTTTTCTTTTCTCAGCAGTTGATCCCCATAGGAAGCCTCTTAATAATTTGTCAATAGCTTCACACACTTTAATCGGCAAGGCTTGACATTGCATGTAGTAATTTGCTATAAAAATGGTTGCTAATTTGGCCAATACCATTTTCCCGGCTTTGGATAGGAACTTGGCTTTCCAACCACTAATCTTCGTTTGAATTTTGTCTATAACAAAGTTAAAGGCATCTCCACTCCTGCCTTTGTAAATTAGAGGAAAGCCTAGATAACGACCTAGATTCTGAGTTGCCTTAATCCCCAGTTTTCTACATATGGATCTTTTACATCTTCTAGAAACATTAGAAGAAAATAACACACGAGATTTATCTAAGTTCACCTTTTGTCTAGCAAGCTTGCAAAAAGTCTCTAACACTTCTATAATTGATTCACAGTTCTTGTCATTGGCTCTTGCAAACAACATGAGATCATCTGCAAAAAACAAATTTGAAAAACTTGGGCCATTCTTGGAAGCTTTGATTTTGTCCCATTTATTGTTTTCACACATGGAATTGATTTGTGCTCCCAGGAATTCAATGAAAAGGAGGAAAATGTAAGGGGAGATGGGATCTCCCTGTCTAATTCCTCTTGTAGGCTTAAATGAGTCCAGCTTATTACCATTAAAGAGAATAGTAGTTGAAGTATTGGAGATGCAACTCATAATCAGGTTGGTGATGTTGGAAGGGAAGCCAAAATGGTTCAACACCATCCTAACAAAGTTCCATTCCAAACGATCATAGGCCTTTTCTAAATCAATTTTCACTACCATATATCCATCTTTTCCTTTTCTCTTCTTAAGAGAATAGATCAGCTCTTAGGCAATTATCACATTATCAATACCCCTTCTACTAGCTAGAAAGGCAGTTTGCATTGGAGAAATCAAGGAAGGCAGCAAAGGTCTTATTCTCTAGACCAAGATTTTTGTCACAATCTTATACACAGTGTTGGAAAGACTAATAGGTCTATATTGACTAACTAATTCTGGCCCACTTACTTTTGGAATTAAAACAATCAATGTTTGATTTAAGTAATCAGGGGCTTGTTGGCTAGAGAAGATGTTCTTGACTTCGCTTCTGACAGAATCTCTAACTGATAACCAGAACCTTTGGAAGAAATCAGCATGTAGACCATCTGCCCCAGGAGCTTTGGAAGGCTTCATAGTCTTCAGGGCACCCCAAATTTCCTCATCAGAAGGGCATTGTGCAATGGCATTAGCTTCTTCCATAGAAAGAGTAGCACACCAATCATTATCCCACTTCGGGTTGAGAGGGCTGCAAGATTGCTCTGTTTGATAAAGCTTCTTGAAATAGTTGACAAATATATCTTTCACCTCCTCAATGTTGTGGACCTATTCACCATTGTCATTTAAAATGCTTGAAATTCTGTTCCTGCTTCTTCTCACAAGAGTGGACATATGGAAGTAGGCTGTGTTGTGTTCACCATGGATGATCCAATCAGTTCTGGCCTTCATAGCCCATAGTTCCTCTTCAAGTTGTAGAATGAGATTGTATTCATCATTTAGCTTGTTTTGAAGGTTGATCAGGAAAGCATTAGGGCAATTGGATAGGGCTTTTTGAATTCCCAGGAGCCTAGCCATGACAATCCTCTTCCTCTTAAACACATTACCAAAGACTTCCTTATTCCATCGTTGAGCTTTGCTGGTAAAGACTGAGATGGCTTCAGGCAGATTGGCTTCTTGACCATTCCAAGATTCCCTGACTAGCATAGGGAACTCATTATGGCTGAGCCAAAAAGGTTGGAATCAGAATGGTTTGTTATAATTTTCTCCCAAATATGGGTTAAGATTCAGAAGTAGTGGGCAATGGTCAGAATTAACTCTGGCGAGGTGTGTAGCATTAGCTTCAGCAAAATGAGCTTTCCATTCTGGATTAGCTCAGTACCTATCTAGTCTGCATTGAATCAAATCATCAAGGCCCCTCTTGTTAGACCATGTGAACTTTGGCCTTGAAAATCCAAGGTCCATCATCTGACAAGCATCCATACACTCTTGAATTGCCCTGACCCTCCTTTGACAGATAACATTACCCCCTAATTTCTCATCCTCAGACAAAACTTCATTGAAATCACCCATAAGAGACCAAGGAAGATTGTGAAGGGAAGCAAGCATTTTAAGATTATCCCAAAGCAAGCATCTCTCAGTAAACCTAGGACTAGCAAAAATTGCACTAAGAATCCAGATAAAGTTAAGAGACCGTACCTAAATAAGCGCATGGATTTCTTGCTCAGTGGAAGCCAACACATCAACCTGAATGAGGTCTGAGCGCCAGAGCACCTAAATTCCACCAGCAAACCCAATTGTGTCCGTCACTATAGCACCATCAAATGGCAGAGTTTCAATAATTTCATCAGCTCTTGGACTGCTCATCCTTGTCTCTGTAATCACCATTATTAAAGGCCTATGCCAATCAACGAGGTCCATAACCGTTTTCCTGAACTGAGGCTTCATTGCTCCTTTACAATTCCAAATTAAGATATTCATGATCTTAAAGGGTGTGGTAGTAGAGTCAAATTGAGACAGTGAGGAATAATCCTCAGTGTCCCTCAATCTTCATGCTTCCATCATCTCTCTCTTCGACACCATTATGCCTCGAAATAGTGTTGTTGAGTGCTTGATGATCCCTAGTAGTTCCTGTGTGGCCTTGATAAGGATGGTTCCTAAGATCTTTGGCTCCACAAACTGAATCAATTTCACCCGGTACAAATGCCCCATCATCAGGCATTCCACAGGTTTGTCCTGTAAAATTTTCCTCACTCTAATCACCGGTTGTGTCCACTCCGCTTCTGCTTCTGTCAGCAATTTTTCTAAAGGCAGCCTCCCTGATGTTGGTTCTGACCATTCTAAGTTGCTCCTCGGAGACAATGGTATCGCTGGTCGGTCTGAGAGGAACCTCTACCATGGATTTGGAGTCAGTGACCAAGCCTCGTCCTTCAAAGGAAGATATCCCAGCTTCTTGCTCGTTTCCGTAAGCGGAAACATGTTTTTCTAGGCCTGCATTAGCTCCACTTCGAACCATCCCCAAATCTCTGTTGGGTCCCTCCTTATCCAGTTGATCATGTTGTCCCCAATTGGTATGAATTTTCCCTTGTAAAAAATTGCTCAGCTGTTTCTGGCCTCCATCACTACTGATTACACTGGATGCTTCCTTTCGATGTTTGATAGCTATAAATGGCTTGGGATTTTAACGGCTAGGATTGCTAATGAAATTTGGGCTCACACTAGAGCTGGGCTCATGCAGCTAGGCCGTGCTTGTCCCAAAGGTAAAAATCCCATTAATTTCTATATGGCCCATATAGTCTTGTTGGCTTCCAACCAATTTTTGATTATTCTGGTTACTTTTGGTGCGATAGCTCGGGTTTTTGGGAATTTTACCTGCCTCATCCTTCCTATGATATGACCTACCAGTCTTATCAGCCACCCTAATTGGTTCTGTGCTTTGGACAATTGAGGCTTTCCTTTTTCCTTCCTGTTGGCTTGTGTCAGGCTTCCTATCTGCAACCCTGTTACTTTGTGATTGATTGGATGTCTCAGTTTGGCTGACCTCCTCCACCGGCATCCTTCCTTTGAACTTGTTTGCCTTTCTTCTCCTATTGACCACCATCCAATCACCATAATTATCAGCTTTCTCCATTTTTTGCTCCTGAGCATTCTGGGTAACAGTATTGGGTCCCTCTCCTGCCTCTTGCTCCCCGGTGTTCTCCGTGAGATTTTCTCTGATGATGAATGGGCAAGCATCCTTTTTGTGTCCTACTCTTCCACATGAGAAACATAGAGAATTAATACCTTCATAAAGAATGGACTGAACATTCTTACCTATACGCACTGTTTTACGCAGAGGTTTGTCCAGATTAACTTGTACGCACAGTCTTGCAAACCTGCCTCTGGCTCCCATGGCTATGTTGGAATCAATTCGCAGAACTGGCCCTATCACTTTGCCTATCTTGAGGAGGATTTCATGCTCATAGTATTCTATTGGTAATTCAGGCAGTCTGACCCAAACAACCACCGAAGAAAGTGTAGCTGTTGACGCCTTGAAGTCTGGCTCCCATTGTCTTATTGCTAAGAAGTGTTGGCCAATGAACCATAGGCCTTCTTTAAGTACCTTATCTACATCATCAGCTAGGCTGAATTTAACTAAGTAAAAGTCAAACCCCAGATCAATACACTCCATGTTTCCATCTGGTTTCCACATGGCTCTAATCCTGGAATAAAGGTATTGGAAACCAATCTTCCTTCCAAACGTTTTGATGATGAGGGTCTGGTGCCAAGGTGCTCTTATTCTAGCTTTCTCTTCCTTGGACAGAGTAATTCCATCATCCTCTCCTTGATTCACATCATCATCCGTGTCTGAGTCACTATCCTCTTGCATGTAGCTCGAAAAACCAAATGCTTGTTCAAAGGCTCCTGGAAGTGCTCCAATCAGCTTATCCTTGTAGCTACCACCCTTATTAGGTGGGCTTGCAGAGGAGTTATGGTCCTGCTCTTCTCCTGGATTATGATTCTCTTTGAATTTCTTCGTGCTTCGTCTCAATGTGTCTTCTTCTTCGTCAGAACATTTCAAGCTCTCTCTCGTCATTCTTTGTATTCTTGACTACTTTTTTGCTTTACCTGACCTTCAAACGTCTATGGATTACCAACCAAACTTTTCAGTTAGGGATTTGGGTTTTCCCCCAATTTTCAGTGGGTTTTTTTTTTTTTTAATTATAGTTTTTTTTAAAAAAAATTCCAAATTAAAATAGAAAAAGAAAAAAGAAGCCAAAACGGCGTTGTTTTGACTCACTTAACAACACCACTTAACTGACGTCTAATGGAATATTAATTTGACAAAATTGAAACTTAGAGGACTGAAATGACAAAAATAAAAGTTAGAGAACTGAAATGATAAAAGATGAAAGTTAAAGGATTAATTTTGAATTTGTGCCTAATATTTAAGATAGCGGGTTGCAATGATGTCATTGGTGTATAATAAAAATCGATAGCCCAACATAAAAGTGATGTCTTTCTAATAACAACTTTTCACCTATACAAAGTAATAGAAAAGTTTTGAAAAGGGTAGGAGCTAGTAGCTCAATCAACACTTTGTAGTCTAGAGTTCAAATCCACCCATAGTAATTATTGAATTATAGAGAAAAAGAAAAAAGAAAATAGTAGTATCCCTAACGTTAGACAAAATTTGAACTTATAGTTTCTGTAGAGACAAGAGGAATCACTCTTTAATTAGATTTCAACTTTGAAGGTTTTAGAGTTGCACATCAGCTCAAGAATCATCTTACTCCTTTAGAATGGCAAATTATACAAACATATCCAAAAGAACAACAAGGGAATGATTTATAGTATTATTTACCTAGAGAATTCTTACTTCCACCTATACCAACTGATATGGTTGGCACATGTGCCTCTACCAGGTGCTAAAATGTGAAAGGCATGTTACAAAGTTGCTAATGATCCCATTGGCAAGTCTTAACTTTGGTTTACATAGTAATGGTATTAACCATCTCTTCACTAAATAAAAAGGTATTAACAATCTCATATGCTCATATTCATGCAGGTTTTCACATCGTACAGTCTATGATTATTAAAATTACAAGAAAAAAAAAAGTAAATCTACTAATTAGTGATTGTAATTTTTAAAGCATTTTTTTTTTAAAAAAAAATTACACATTCATTTGAGAATTTTACAAAAATCATATTATTTTCAATGAATTAAAAAAAAAAAATTGGAGAAAATTTTCCAGAAGTTTTTCTTTTTTCTCTTGAATTTCTTATGAATATAAACCCTTTTTTTATATAAAGATTCTTTGCAAATTTTAAATCATTAAATTAGAATTACATTTAATTTGAATCTAAGGATAGATCTTGCAAATGTGAATTGGTGGGGGAGAGATTGGTTGTGATTCTTTTTCTAATTGAGAGATTACTTGAGAAGCCACTAAATAACATATGGCCTATTTATTATGGGCAAAGTGGCGAAATAGCACTTTTTCGCTAAATGCATTGTTTGTGAAATATGTAGCAAAATATCACTCTTTTGAAACTCAATTTTTGAAAAATCAAGTACTACATAAAACTCAATTTTATAGCCATAGTGGCACTTGGTTACTGGCTTTTCTCAAATAAAAATTCCTCTAATAACTCAATTTTAGGAAAATCAAGTTCTGTGTAATGTAGAACTCAATTTCCTAAATATCGAGTGCTTTCTTAAGTTGGTTAAGTAATGTCATCAATCAGAAGATATGGCAGGTGTCCCACAATTGGACTACCTGCTAGAACCACTTAAGTTGGTTGAGTAATGTCTTTGATCAGATGGTATGGCGGGTGTGTGGGAGTGTTTCGCTACTGGACTACCCACCATAACCACTTAAGTTGGTTTTTAAAGAGCAGTTGACAGATTTTGTTTTTTTAAACAATCCATTCTCATTCTCCTAACTACCATTCTCCCAAACCCTCTATTTTCATAGTTTAGCAATGCTCAACCACAATCATTCACATTTCATTCCTCAACTATATCCAAGGTACTTTCTAAAACTTTACATTGATTACAATCTTTTAGGTTCTAAAAGTTTAGAACAATTAGCAAACCGTGAACATAAAATTGTCTAGGTATAGATCTTAAAGTCTATAGAATATATTAGACAATGCTGAAGATGTTGCAAGTCAGAATACAAGAACAAGGAAGCTGCAGGTTCGAGGAATTCAAAAAAAGTAAATCTACTAATTAGTGATTGTAATTTTTAAAGCATTTTTTTTTTAAAAAAAAATTACACATTCATTTGAGAATTTTACAAAAATCATATTATTTTCAATGAATTAAAAAAAAAAAATTGGAGAAAATTTTCCAGAAGTTTTTCTTTTTTCTCTTGAATTTCTTATGAATATAAACCCTTTTTTTATATAAAGATTCTTTGCAAATTTTAAATCATTAAATTAGAATTACATTTAATTTGAATCTAAGGATAGATCTTGCAAATGTGAATTGGTGGGGGAGAGATTGGTTGTGATTCTTTTTCTAATTGAGAGATTACTTGAGAAGCCACTAAATAACATATGACATATTTATTATGGGCAAAGTGGCGAAATAGCACTTTTTCGCTAAATGCATTGTTTGTGAAATATGTAGCAAAATATCACTCTTTTGAAACTCAATTTTTGAAAAATCAAGTACTACATAAAACTCAATTTTATAGCCATAGTGGCACTTGGTTACTGGCTTTTCTCAAATAAAAATTCCTCTAATAACTCAATTTTAGGAAAATCAAGTTCTGTGTAATGTAGAACTCAATTTCCTAAATATCGAGTGCTTTCTTAAGTTGGTTAAGTAATGTCATCAATCAGAAGATATGGCAGGTGTCCCACAATTGGACTACCTGCTAGAACCACTTAAGTTGGTTGAGTAATGTCTTTGATCAGATGGTATGGTGGGTGTGTGGGAGTGTTTCGCTACTGGACTACCCACCATAACCACTTAAGTTGGTTTTTAAAGAGCAGTTGACAGATTTTGTTTTTTTAAACCATCCATTCTCATTCTCCTAACTACCATTCTCCCAAACCCTCTATTTTCATAGTTTAGCAATGCTCAACCACAATCATTCACATTTCATTCCTCAACTATATCCAAGGTACTTTCTAAAACTTTACATTGATTACAATCTTTTAGGTTCTAAAAGTTTAGAACAATTAGCAAACCGTGAACATAAAATTGTCTAGGTATAGATCTTAAAGTCTATAGAATATATTAGACAATGCTGAAGATGTTGCAAGTCAGAATACAAGAACAAGGAAGCTGCAGGTTCGAGGAATTCAAAACTTGCTAGGCTTGACCAATTGAGAAGAAGGTTCGACCGATTAAGATGCGGATCTACAGAATTTAATTAAAGCCCATTAGCCCATTAAGTGATAAGGGTCTCAGATCTAATTCGCCTAGTATTTAAAGGAAACCCTAAAGCCTTAAAACATGTTTTTTTTTTAAGAGAGATAAGAGTGCTTCTTGTGCCTCCTATTGTAGATCTTGGCTTTTTGTACCCAAAGCTCTTTCAAATTTTCTACTAGCAATAGTTTTTGAAGAAACTCAAGATCCAATGTTGTAGAAGTTGTTGCCATCACAAATCAATCATATTTGATGAACGAACTCTTTGAGTGGAGCTCTCAGAGTCACAAACTAGCATGTTTGTGTGCAACAAATTCATAATAGAAAAGCCTGTAAATTCGAAGCTACATGTGGTAATGTAAGTAAGTACTACATGAGGTAGTAGTAGATTTAGGGTTAAGTTTATTATAAAAACTTCCATTCTATTAGTGAATTGCTGCTTTGTGGATTGTTTAGGTTAAATCCTCCCCGGGTTTTTTATCTTGAAATTGGTTTGCTTCATAGGTTTTCCTAGGTTATCATATTGCTTGTGTTCTTTACTTTTCCTCTATTTGTGATATGATTGATATTTGTTTAACCTAGATCTGTTTAGTTGAACTAAGTAATAACTTGGCTTTAAATAAGGTTAAACAAACTGTATTTTTTAGGGGTCTAAAATCAACACAATCTTTATGTGAGAGACTGCGCCCCCAGCCCATTTTTTAATGTTGGGTCAAACCCACATGATTGGGTGGAATCGTATTATGACCTCTCAAAATGGAGGTTCGACTTATTATAAGTTCCTCTTTAGATTAAGGGTTTTATAATGGAGTCACCATTTACTTAATTATTGGAATAAATAAGAAAATCAAAATTGAAAAATTTCTCATTTGATTGATTTGCAAATGAATTTACATTGATCATAAGAAAATACATGAATTTGGTCCTAGATACAATCTAAGATAAAGTACATCATTTTATTTCCTACTTATAATCTAGAAATTGAAAATTATATGGATAAGTATTGATCTAACAACCCTTGATCTAAATTCGAAGGCTATGTTACAAGATGGGAAGGTGTTAGGCACCCATCTTGCCCGGTGAAATCAGTCTTCTAGACTATGGTAGCCAACATTCATATTATATAATATCATTTCAATATGTTATCAATCAATTTGCATGTTGAATTTAATGTGTGTGCATGTAATAAATCCTAATTCAATTTATTAAGCGCTGCATTTGAATTGAAAAATAAATTCTAGTGAATGTGTGTGGATGGTAATATACTAGATTCAAGGAATTGAGAAAATTATAAAACAAACATGTTTTTTCATATTTTTTATGTGGATTTAAGATCAAAGTTAGTGTTATGCATGAACATGTGATGAAAAACCAAGAACATGTGAAGAACACATATGAAAATTTAACAACATTAAAAAATATTTAAGGAATTTAAATAAATACTAGCATGCTCTAATCATAATCTCATCATAATAAAATAATAAAAAACAAGTTAGTGGAAAAAATGTGAATGATATGTCATTTTGTGAGGGTTGAAAAATGATCAAAAGGAATCATGAACCTAGACCTTATTTTAGACTTTGGGGAAAGCTAGTACATCAAATGTAGAGATTGGTGGGAGTGATGAGCAAGCAAAATTTGGTTTTTCCCGTAACTATTGTAATAGCCCGCAGAGCCAAATTCAAAAAATCATATCTTATTCAATTCTGATCAAAATTATCTCTTTCTTGTGCTCAAATTGAAGTCTTGGATGTCTAATTTCTAGAAAAATTAACCTCACTTACAGATTCAAAATATTTAGAGAGAAATGAATGGAATGGTGAGCAGAGATCATTTGTTAGAAAATAATTTCAGCACAATTAACATTAATAGGTCCCAAATTAGTTTCCAATTAACATTAATAAGCTCTAATCACTTCCATTTCAGACTTAATTAGTTTCAAATTTACCATAATCAAAAAAATAATTACACAAATTACTCATTGAATAATTAATGTTTGACTATTTAATTAATTAAGTGTGTGCAACCTAACCATAAGATGTAGTCCTAGTCAATGAAATTATATGACACATCATTAATCTAAAATTAATTATAATTATAACCAATTGAAATCAATTGTTCATAATCACATATAGTCGGACTCAATTTGTGATAGTGCATCTCAGTCATCAAAACTTGATTTGATGATAACTTTCAATTTAATGGTCCGATTAAGGCTTATGACCAATCGATTTGATTATTACAATATCAAGATCATTTTGATGAAATGAAATTAAGAATCTAATGGCCACAATTAAGATGTTTATCTCCAAGGTGAAATTACCTTTTTACCCTCTATGTGAGGTTAAATGTGAGTTGCAAAATGGGTGTCAACACTTTAGTGTTCGTTTTTGGCAATTTGAGCTCTTGGTTGGAGTTTACTCTATAGGAACATAATTTCTTGTCGATTTTTTTTATATCTTTGATGAAGTTCTTTGAATGTTGGTCATTGTCAAATAGTTTAACATGTAGAAAATGTAGATTTTTCACATGTTCATGCATTGTTTCATATACAAATGGTATGTGTGCACGTAAAGCGTTTAATAAAATGCCTCAAAGGAGTTTTCCACTATATATATATATATAAATATTTAATTCACACATAACTTGATTTTTTGAAAATCAAGTTCCATTATATTTTTTTAAAAAAAAAATTATATAGAACTCGATTCTCTGAGAATTGAGTTCCACCTTACACAGATCAATTTTCACAAAATCGAGTTCAATGTTGCATTTTTTATTGCGAAAAGCCACATCACTTGGTGCCATTGTGGCAAAAACTCATGGAACTCAATCTCTTTAAAATCAAGTTATATGTGGAACTTGATTTTTAGAAAATCGAGTTCCAAAAGAGTGGTACTCTGCTACATATTTCACGGATAGTACTATTTTACTGAATATTTTGCGGAAAAGTGCTATTTTTCCCTACTTATTATTGGATCAATTCCAAATCATTTGAAAAATGTTTCAATTCTTCTTGAGCATAAAATTATATTTTTATTATTGTTATTGTGATCCTTGTTATATATATTATTTTAATATTATTTTTGTTTTTAATTATATTTTAATAATCTTTATTATTATTGTTTTTTTTTTTTTAATACTACTGTTTATTATTATATGATTTAAGAAGATGAGGCAAAAGTCCTAAGAGATGAGGAAGGCCTCCAGCCAAGTCCCTTTATGTAGCCAGATCTGACTTAAGAACTATCATAGATATCTCCTCTTCGGTCGAAGGCTCTGCTCAGGAGTCCTAACATTCCCAAACTTCTCTTTATTAACTCTTTTCAACACTGCTTTGATAGCATTTAACTTTGAGTAAAGTTGAAACATATGGGAGAACCTGCATATCACAATAACAAATTAAACTATGCACTCTAATTTTTGAAAAAAAAAAAACAATAACTATCAATAACAGTAACAAAAACAATAAAAATAACAATATTAGAGCTTCATGCTCAAAAAGAATTAAGAATTAGGAATGATTATTTCTAAATAATAAATACATCAATAATTCTTTCTCAATTGAAGCAAATATATTACAATGAACTAACTAATTATAACCCATCATATAGTGGTTTCAATACTTTGTTTACTAGTATAACAACTTGTGCTAACATAGAGTAGGTGCACTAAACAATTACTTAGTCTCTTCTTTATAGAAATTAAATTAGCTTACCAAGGATGTTTTCCCATGATAACCCAAACCTCCAATTTCACTGTCATTTCCGTAGTATTGTCTTTCACATTAATTTATTCACTTTTTTGCAAGATTAGTAAGTTTATTTTGTTGCTGTATATAATCTCATTGACAATAATCCTAAAACATGTTTTCTAAAACACATTTATATTTTCAGCTCTATAAAATCTTATGGTTTTCAAACCTTTCAGAGATTCTAGGTTCTAACTAAAATCCTTTTCATCTTAAACATATCAATATTGCGGTTTTCAAACCTTTCAGTCATTCCAGCTTCTAGACAACCCTGTTAATGTAGCATTTATTATCTATGTTATAATACCTCAGAATTTCCAGCTTCTAGACAACCTTATTAATACAGTGTTTTCTATCTATATTATGTTACCTATCAATATTGCGGTTTTCAAACCTTTCAGTGATTTCAACTTCTAGATAAACCTATCAATATTGCATTTTCTATTGGAGTTATGTTCTTTATTTTATTTTTTTTATATCTTTATCATGCAATTAAACTTTCAAGTTTAATTTTTCCCTTAAAAGAAAATTGTAACATATTAAATCAAAAGCAACTCTAATTTTAAAAAGCCAACAACCCTCATCAAGATCATATTGCATTTTCTACAATTTTATTTTCTTCTTCCCCTCTTATTATTCGACTTCAATTTTTTTTTCTCTGTTAAGAAAACTATGACATGTGTAATTATGTGCAGCTCTAATTTTTTAAAACCTTCATTTGGAAATAANGATTTTATTTAGTAAAAAAAAGCATAAGATAAGGATTATAAAGCTTAATTAGATGATCTAGTACGTACCAGAAACGATTATTTCCATTAGGCCACAACATATTTGTGAAAATTTGAGTTCCCTCTATAGTTGTAGCATTATCAATGCCCATGCTTTCATGGAGAGGAATTTTGGGAATTTGTCCCACATAACAATTCAAGGGCTTTTGATCATATTTGTTTTTCATTTTGGTTTCTGTAGGGAGATCAAACAACTCTTCTAAGGCACCAAAGACTTCATTGCGAAGCTCTAAGGGAGCTTTGTCATAAACAACGACAAAGCAGCCATAGTCTTCAAGTGCTTGCATAACTTCCTTGCTTGTTGACAGCCAAGTGCTTGTACCAGGCTTTAAATTGTCACTTGAGAAATCTAGAACAGGAAGCTTTTGCTGCAGTTCAGAACCCATGATCCTAGCTTAGTTTCTTAATTTCAGGTACTAAGTTCAAAGGCTCCTTTGGGACACTGATGATTAATACAATATTCCTCCTCTTGTTTTATACAAAACAATTCACCAGGGTACAATTCTGTCAAGATCATAAGCCAGAAAAAATTAATAATAATAATGATTGTGTTGGCATGTTACATTAAGATATAAAGTGTGATGTGGGCATGGATGCTTTTAAGTTCAAATATTCATTTTTGTCAGATTTGTTTGCCTTGCAGATTACCTGTAAAAACATATGATACTACTCACACTTAACAATAATGTGTTAATGGTATATATTTTGATAACACTATATCGATGTACTTTTTTTTTTTTTACAAAAATTTTTATGTGCACTTTGTACTTATTATGTCCACATTTTAACATAAGGTATACAAATATTTTAAGAACATCCACATTTAATACATGATTTCATGCAATCTTTCAAGGATGACTGCTTCTACTTGTCTCTGCACCCCTACCACTTTTACTGCTGAGAATTGTAAAATTATATAATAACTAGCTTATAGAATACATGTAGGAATTCACCCACATTCCAACCAATTATAGCTATCAAATTATCAACCTAAAAACTATTTTCACATGATCATGGTAATAAATATGTAGTAATCAATGTTTTAGTGGGTAATTATAAAATACTAGTGTTTAACCTGCGCAATGCGCAGGATTGTTTTACATGTTAACAAACTTTACATCCAACATAAACTTAGTTATCATACTTCTACTACATATATTCAAACTTAAACAACGTAGTATATTTAAGCATATAGTGTCCAATATCCCCTGTTATGAGACTAAAAAACAAAAAAGAATCTGACTTTAAGCTATTAAAACTTACATGACAATTTCAAATAGCAAATCTGCTATTCCTAGGAACCACAATGAATCACACCGAACTAAAACTTGCAAGACAATTTCAAATACCAAATCTACCATTCCTTGGAACCACAATGAATTAAACCATGAGATTAGAGAATTTTAAAACCAAAAAGTTTAAAAGAGAAAAATGGTTACTGGTTTGTGAAAGAGAAAGTTAGAAAAATATTAGTCAAATAATAATGCATAATCAATAGTACATTGGAATCTCAAATTCTAAAACCAAACCAAGATATAACCCTTAAAAGGGACATTGAATCCAAGTTTTTAATCGCAAAAGAAAAAAGAAAAAGTTGTAGTGCATTATCAAGCCACAATATATAAACAAAACAGAATTCTACCTGCAACAAATAAAATGCATAATCAACAATAGATGGGAATCTCAAATTCTAAAACAAAACCAATTCATAAATCATAACCCGTAAAAAAAAGCATCGAATCTTAATCTTGACCCTAAATTTCAATTGCAAAACAAAAAAAGAAAAAGGAAAAGCTCACAATCCCAAAAAGCTGCAATGATACAGAGAAAATTTGTTAACAACCACCCTTGTAGTGAAACAAAACAGATATATTAGATTATATACACACCCAAGTTATGGAATTCATGAAACTTTTGACCCATTATTATGCAATCATCTATTCATAAATGGATTTCTTTTATGTCCACGTCCAATTAATTACATGACCCAGCCAACAGCAAGAATTATTTCTAATAGTACTGAATAGACAATCACTTTTAAGTGAATGCATTAACACCACTCACAATTTTACATGAAATTTATATCAATACCTGTAAGCTCCTTCAGCAAAACCTGACATTTATCAAAATTCATCATCTACCACTATAAATTGATGCAGGAAGGTCACTCCTTAAAATAATGATTTTTAAACATTATAACATAATGAAAATGATAAATGTAAGAGTCTATAGAATAACACATAGGAATGTAATTAAAACAACAATGTGAACTGTGAATCAAATTTTAAAGTAAATTTACATATGGTTTATCATATTTGTGGTTTTCTTACTAAATACCCATTGAGAAACTTCAAACAGGGCAGGAAAAAAATTAAAAATTAAAAAAAAAAAAAAAAAAAAAAAATCCTTTTACAAACCTTTTCTTTTAAAGATATATAGATAATAAGTCATACAATATCAATTGATTTGTGGTAAATTATGATGAAATAAGTTTCAAGGCCCCAATATTTATAATTCACTTAAGTTAGAAAGTAAATTCCCAAAGTCATAATCTATTAATTCTAAAGACAACCACACAAAAATACATGTAAACGCTAACAGTTCTATATAAACAAAATTAAAACTTGAAGAAATAAAAATTGAGAGAAGAAGAAGAAATAAGAAATATTAGAAGAAATTCTTACCCCAAAATTCTCAGCCGCAAGTTCATGTTGTGTTTCCCACTATGCCTCTTGCTTTTGCACATCCTTTACAAAACTCACTCTAACTTGAAACACCTAAGCAATCCCAACCAAAATGAAAATATCACCCATTGAAAAGCCATAAAAGAATATATAAACAAAATTAAAACTTAAAGAAATAAAAATTGAAAGAAGAATAAGAAATATTAGAAGAAATTCTTACCCCAAAATTCTCAGCGACAAGTTCATGTTGTCTTTCCCACCATGCCTCTTGCTTTTGCACATCCTTTACAAAACTTTCCCTAACTTGAAACACCTAAGCAATCCCAACCAAAATGAAAATATCACCCATTGAAAAGCCATAAAAGAATATATAAACAAAATTAAAACTTAAAGAAATAAAAATTGAAAGAAGAATAAGAAATATTAGAAGAAATTCTTACCCCAAAATTCTCAGCCGCAAGTTCATGTTGTGTTTCCCACCATGCCTCTTGCTTTTGCACATCCTTTACAAAACTCACTCTAACTTGAAACACCTAAGCAATCCCAACCAAAATGAAAATATCACCCATTGAAAAGCCATAAAAGAATATATAAACAAAATTAAAACTTAAAGAAATAAAAATTGAAAGAAGAATAAGAAATATTAAAAGAAATTCTTACCCCAAAATTCTCAGCGACAAGTTCATGTTGTCTTTCCCACCATGCCTCTTGCTTTTGCACATCCTTTACAAAACTCACTCTAACTTGAAACACCTAAGCAATCCCAACCAAAATGAAAATATCACCCATTGAAAAGCCATAAAAGAATATATAAACAAAATTAAAACTTAAAGAAATAAAAATTGAAAGAAGAATAAGAAATATTAGAAGAAATTCTTACCCCAAAATTCTCAGCCGCAAGTTCATGTTGTGTTTCCCACTATGCCTCTTGCTTTTGCACATCCTTTACAAAACTCACTCTAACTTGAAACACCTAAGCAATCCCAACCAAAATGAAAATATCACCCATTGAAAATCCATAAAAGAGTCAAACTTTACACATATAAATAGAGAAAAATGACAAACTTTACACACATACACATATACATGGAGAAAGACAGAGACCCTGCAGGTAGTGTAGATATCAATGGCTTGAACTGAAAATTGAAAGGGGCTGTACAAAGGTCTGAAATAGGCGGACAACCTAGGTTCTTTGGTTGGGATATTGAATAGTATTACTGCTACAGTGGGAAGAATCGGCAAAAAAACATCAAGGTATAAGACTCATATTCTAATAATTATGAAAATCCTTGTAGTAAACAAACAAATATCATATTGTATTGGCATGAAAAGAAAAAAAAACAAATAATCCAAACGAAAATAGAGGATTTTCATAAAATAAACATAAAAAATTTTACCAAATTTTTTTTTTTTTTTTTTTACTTCACTCAGACAATTGTCGAGCACATCGGGTGATGCTATGATAGGGTTGGCCTATCTTCAAAAATCTTTTGTCTCAATGAGTCTTATGTAAATTCAGCTGGATCTAAAATCTACCAACTAAAAAGGGCAGCTGATGATATAAACTATACAATATTTTTAAATAACAAATCACAGCACAGATAGGAACATAAAAATTCAATGCGTCCAATAATTTGACTTATCTAAACCCATCAATCTATGAATTCAATTATAATTCACCCATGATCAAATTCTACGCATCACGTATAAAAATAATAATAATAATAATAATAATAGCAAAGTCATGTAAATCCAGAACCAATAACCAAAAATTAAAGAAAGAATCTTCCACCTCTAGAGGAAGAAGCCCAAGTTTGAAAACCCACTAAAGTGTTTGACTTCTACCACAATAAGATATAAAGCAGAAGAAACCATAGCCTCTAAAGTAAATACAATTTTTTTTTTTTTTTTAGAAAACCCTTTTTAAGGCTGGCGAACTAAAGGCCAACCATTCAGCCATAGCAACCCAAAACACCAAAAGTAAATAATAACAGGGTAGGAAGGTTTTCAATTGAAAGCGAATCAGAATTCTTACCCGGGGTTCAGATTTTGCTCTTCAGAGAAGGTTGGCTTTAGTTGCAGATTCTTTGATTTTGACGGTGGCAAGGAAACTATATATGTACATAAAAACGTTACACATACAAAACAAAGAAAGATTTGGCAGCATTACACACACAAAACAAAGTTCTAAAAGACAAAGGTTTAGGATTTTCGTTTCAATTAGTCAAAATATAATCCAAGAACCAAGATAAAATCAATTACATCCTATTCTCTTCGTTCTCTTGCAAAACACAGAGAGCAAACCGTCCAAAAATAAAAAATAAAAACCCTTTTCATATCAAACTTCGCTTCAAGATTAGCCAAGTTTTGATGAATTTTCGCCTAAATTTTGCAAATTTTGAAAGGAACCGGGAAAAGATTCTCTTTATTCTCAAAACAAAGCAAATATCTACAAACTTTTTGATAGAAAGCCCTAAAACCCAAAACAAAAATGAATCAAATCTAAACCTATCCAACAAAAAAACTAAATTAAAAGTAAAATTTCACATCCAGATCTAAAAAATGGAAAAAAATTTACCGGTGTCGGTTCCGAGGATTCGGGTGGTTGATATATGGCCTAACGGTTTCTTTCTGTGCTTGCTGTTCCGGTTGTATAAGTCTGGCTAGGGAACGAACAATCGCCGGCCTTGAATATTTCTCTCTTTCTTTTGGAGTCAGACGAACAACTCTGTTCTCTCGCTTTCTCCGTATACGGGCAAGCCTTTGGAATGTAATTTACAGTTATTTATACTCAGAGACCCTCGTACTGTTTTAAGAGCATTCACATTCGGTCTGTGTATAAGTGTATATAATAGAAAAAATGTTTAAATTTACACATTTTTGTTCAAAAATAGCCTATATTAGTTTGTTTAAAATCTTTTAAAATTATCCACAAGCTACAATACCTGTGTAAATTTACACGGGCATTGTAGCATATGTATATCATTTTTTAATAGTTTTTTTTCTTTCTAGTACTGTAGCATGACTTTGTCTAACACTGTAGCACTATAGCACTGTAATATTGGGTTAAAGAAATGAATATTTTGTTTGAATAAATGTGTATAATAGACAAACTGATGTAGGTGTTTTGTAAAAATATGTGTGTAAAATAGAAAAAGTACATTTTAGACTTGTAAAATGAAAAAAAATTTCCACGGATTGATGTGGATGCTCTAACACTATGATAGGAAGCCTCTATAAACGATACCCTGTACGATTTTTTAAAGATTAAACTGTATATGTGTTAAATTTTTAGATGACATTTTTCCTAACGTGGTAGAACCTCCTTAAAGGGTTCTACTATTATATATAGTGATGCTTCATAGAATTAGTAGGCTGAACACTCGAGTTTCGATGGGCTGATAGTTGTAGCGAAGGCCTGCAAGAATAAACACACTATCAAAGGAGACTAAGGTGGACCGGCCAAATACTCTCCGATGGCTAAGTTAGTTTCTCACGAGAATGGAGTTCTAACTTTTTAGGAGTAAAATATTAGAATGTATTTACCTTCGTTTGATTCAGACTGGTCCTTATATAGAGAACCTTGGAGCAATTATTGGTTTAATAACTTTCCCAAAATTCGTGGAAATCAAGAATTCTATAAATAACTTTCTCAATGGCTACAGAAGTTGCAACCGCTAGTGGAAGTTAAGTACTTAGGAGAAATTGGTGGCGATGAACATGGGTTGATTAACCGCTTTAGGATTTGCCAAGTGTTATGTGGTCGTCCATGTGATTTGCCCATGGACGACTCTTTGTTCATAGATTGATGTTGTGTGGTTGTCCATGTACTTTGCACATGGACGACTCTTTCGTCCAGACAATCTGTGGTCATTTAGCTAATCGATGTTCATGGACGACTCCTCTGGACGAACTAGAGATGGTAATTTTTGCTATCCCATCAGTTGCCCCCTTGTCTAGGGGTCGTCCAAGGATATTGTGGGGATTTAATTCACGCATTTATGTAGCCATATGTCATGATTTAATTGGTTGACATGTTGCATCGATTACATTTTCCCAATTGATTGCCACGTGTAGTCTTCTTAATGGATGGTATCGCATCGCTGACCCTACTTCTGGGCCCTATAAATACGTACTTTCTCTTTCTTGCCCTTCACCTTTCTTATAATCTCCCTTCTGGCATCTCGTCCAAGATCCTCGTCTAGCTCTCGTCCTAGTTCTGTCAGGTATTTCCTTTTCCTTTTTAGGTTTTCGTCTTAATCTTTATTTTAGCCACGCCTTCGTCTAGTAGTGGTATAGAAAGAGAGATAGACGAGTATCAGGACGTCTCGTCTGGGAGTTATAAGAGTGGTGCGGATAGCACAAGCTATAGCAGTAGTTCCTCGGACAACATTATCCGTCTGGGGTTCTTGGTATTTCCATAGAGGAATTCCAAGAGATGCAACATAGGACGGCCTCTGGAGCTAAGACTAGCTCGTCCAGAGTGCCACCTAGCCCTTTTCAAGACGAGGAAGAGGAAGAGGAAAATGTAATATATAGCTGTGCCCCTGAAGTAGCGTCCACCTTAGACGCCCCTAAGTTGAAGACTTTAGTAGATAGATACCAAATCCTTAGGGAGTTCAAACTCGTCTACCTAAGGAAGGAAAATGGTGTTGTTCTCCCTCTTCTGGCTTGGGGGTATACACATCTTACCTTTTAGCTGGCCTTAGGTTTCCCTTAAATTCTTTTTGTAGAGTTCTTCTCCATAGATTAGGTATTGGACCTAACTAGCTCAAACCCAATGGATGAAGGACGGTAGTTGCCATGCAAGTGCTATGGCATGAGGCATTAGAAGGGGACTGTCCTATAACAGTGGATGAGTTCCTTTACTGTTATAAGCCCTTAGAGATAAAAAAGTCTGCTGGTTTTTACTAGTTCTCATCCAGAGGTTCTCACTATAGTTTAATAAAGGGCAGTAGCTCGTCCAATAGGCTCTAGAAAAAAGAATTTTTTTTTATAATTTCTAGAAATTGGGCTAGGGACCTAGTAGATGTGGGTAATGCCCCCTTCCCACCTTTTTCCAGCCCTATAGGTTGCCTTCGTCCTGAGGGTATGTTTTCTTTCCATTTTATTTTAGTTATCCTTACATATTTTCCAACTTTCAATCGTCTAACCCCCCTTTCTTTTTATTGATGCAGCTGTTGTTCGTCCACATTTGGACAGATCTTACTTGGATCATATTGACCAAGTACGTGCCTTCCCTGGGAGAACTTTCCACGATCTAGTGACTCTTAGTCGTCTAGCTACGTCGGGGCTTGGCCCAGAACCTACTGTCGAGAATTTAAGTCACAAGGAAACTACTCGTCGAAGTAAGTATCATCCATCCTTTTTTTTTTTAACTTGATTTTCCTCGTTGTAGGAATAACTACAATGAGGGAGAATAAGGAGAAACTGTAACTAGTGGGGATGAGGATGCCTCCGCACCACCAGTTGTCCGGAAAACTTTCGTCCAGACATGGAAGAGAAAATCTAAGTCTATATCCAGTACTGTGGATTTGGACGACCTTCCAAGTCGTCGAGGTCCTAAAAAGCAAAAGCCTGGTAAGACTTCTCTTCGTAAGGTTCCTAAGTTCACAACTTCGATGGTGAATCTGGACGACCCTCTGGTAGATGTAGAGCCTGTCCAAACAGTTCATCCCGTCTAAGCTGATCCTACTCCCCCTCCAGCCAAGATTTCTCGCAAGCCTTATCTGTCAGATCCATCTGACCATCCTTCTAACTTGGTGCTGGACGAGGGTTACGCATGGAGGACGTTTAAAGGAATCATCACTGATAATGAAGTTAATGAATGTTATAATATGTCAGTGAAGGAATTTGAATGTTCTGGTATCTATGACCTCTTTAAGGTATGTGTTTCATTCATCCTCTCTTCCTAAGGTTCTTAAGTTCACAACTCCGACGGTGAATCTGGACGACCCTCCGACAGATGTGGAGCCTGTCCAAACAGTTCATCCCATCCAGATTGATCCTACTCCCCCTCCAGCCAAGCCTTATCCGTCAGATCCATCTGACCGTTCTTCTAACCTGGTGCTGGACGAGGGTTACGCATGGAGGACATTCAAAGGAATCATCACTGATAATGAAGTTAATGAATGTTATAATATGTCAGTGAAGGAATTTGAACGTTCTGGTATCCATGACCTTTTTAAGGTATGTGTTTCATTCATCCTTGTGTGTTTTTCAGTAAGTTTTTCAAAATGAAATGTTTAACTTTCTTTCGTTCACACATAGGCTATGTCAAAGTTTTATAAAGCGACGTGCCAGGCCAAGGAGCTTTGTGAGGAGGCCAAGACAGCTAAAGAAAAGGCTAAGGAGCTGAACAATGAAATTCTATTAAAAAAGGGGGAGGTGATCAGGTTGACTGATGATTTCTATCGTCTACAAGCAAGTAAGACGAAGTTGAAGGACGAGGTGGAGGAGCTTAAAACAGATGCCATTGAGAAAGATACTCGCATCGCTTACTTGGAGGGACAAGTTTCTGAGTTTGCCTCATCCTTGGAGAAAGCACGTGAAGAAGTTGTTGCAACTTTCAAGAAATCAGGGGAGTATAAGACTCGTCTAGACAGCCACTATGCAGCTGGCTACGAGGACTTCCGTGCTAATGCCAAGGATACTTTCCCTAACTTGGACTTTGATTCCTTCAAGATTCTCCTTGCTACAGAAAGCTCCTTGCTGTAGACGAGTTCTAAAGATGTCAACATTGTGGACGATGCTAGTAACGAAGTTACCCAAGATGATCCCAAGTCTGGAGGCAATGCCCCTAGTGGTTTATCCTCATGAATTTATTAGTTTAATTTTTATTAAAGGTGCCCGTTGTTTGGGCTTTGCTTTCTTTTCTTCTTTTAAAATTTATCTAAGTACAATTATCTCGTTCAAGTTTATAGACAAGCTTTACATACAATCAGTTACATTATTTATATGACTTTTAAGGGTTTTTGGATGTTGGTCATCCACCCTCTAAATTCTTTGTTTGAATGAATGAATGAATGTTTTCCATTTTCTCATTTCATCATGTTTGAATACGTTTAAGGATTTATGGACGTACTTTATTAATATCGTCCATGTCATTTCCATGGTTGTGTGGTTTGCCCATTTAGGGAACATTTTATTTCCTCTTGAGCATATGGACGAATTTCTTCTTATATTGCCAAAATAGAGTAAAATGAATCCTTCATGTTCGCCATAAAGTACAACTCATCCATGAATGACGTCTTCTTGCCAACTTTATTTGTTTTTCTAACTTAGGATGATTATTTACTCATCCTTAGAAAAATTGTTCCCAGCAAATGTTCGTCCATGTGCTGGATCTTTTGGCTTGTTAGATTTGTCTATTATCTTGTAGTGTTTTCACACACACATTGTTCATCCATGGTTTAGATGATTAGGCCTTCGGTTTTTATCTCGTCTTTAAGCTTAGACGGTTATACCTTAGGTTTATTTTTCTCGCTTTATCCTTTTGAGGAAAGCTTATAGATGGTACATCCTTGCATCCAAGGATTTTATTCGTCTTTAGCTGTTTGCCTTCTATGGATTATTTTGAATGAAATCACAAAAAATAGAGGGTTCCCATACAATCATACATATACTTGAAGATACATCGTATATATATATATATATATTTGGAAATCCACACTATGTAAACATTTGTCCACAGGCATGGCACATGCTTAAAGGCTAGTGCCTTTAGGGAATTAAAAATACTTATACAACACAGATTCATCCATAAGTAACACAAAATACTTATACATCTAAAACACATAGTAGTAATAATAAGCAAACACAAGAAAATAACACTTCAAGCAATAAATTAATTCAAACATCCATGGCGTTCATCCTGTGGCCTGGTTTGTCCACGATCACCTTTTATTGATAGTACCTTCTTAGATGTTCAATATTCCAAGGGTGTTCCAGCTTCCGTCCATTCAGGGCTTCCAAGTAATAGGATCCTTGCCTCTTGCAGTTGATAACCCTGTAAGGTCCTTCCCAATTCGATCCTAACTTCTTGTGGGTTGGGTTTTTGGTGGCCAAAGAAACTCTTTTTAAGCCAAGATCCCCAATGTTGAAACGCCTGGGTTTCACTATGACATCATGCTACTTTTCCATGAGATTTTTGTATCTTGCTATTCTCTACTCCGCATCCATCATTACCTCGTCTAAAAGATCGAGGTTAAGGCGAATCTGTTCTGTGTTTTCTTCATTTTGATACTTCATCACCTTATGGCTGGCNTGCTTTTGCACCTTCCCTCCTCTCTGATCAATGCTGAACTCACGGAATGTGGGGACACTGCTAAGTATAGATATAGTTCTTCTCCTAGCATGGATGGACTTAACAATGGAGCCACGGTAAGATAGTTCTTTAGATCATGGAAGGCCCTTTGACACTCGTCCGTCCATTCGAATGCCTTCCTGATAATTTTGAAGAAAGGTAAACACTTATCTGTGACTTTTGAAACAACCTGTTTAGGGCTGCAACTTGTCTAGTGAGGGATTGGCTTCCTTAATGTTCTTCGGTGGTTCCATGTTCAATATGGCTTGGATTTGTCTAGATTCACTTCAATTCCTCTTTGTGAAAATCCCAAAACTTTCCTGACGATACTCTAAAAGCACATTTACTTGGGTTCAGTTTCATCTTATATCGCCTAAGTGACTCAAATGTTTCCTGAAGATTGTCCAAATGGTTTCCTTTATCTAAGCTCTTGACAAGTATGTCGTCAATATACACCTCCACATTCCGTCCTATTTATGGATGGAACATGTGATTCACCAACCGTTGATAAGTTGCCTTGCTTTCTTTAGACCGAAGGGCATTATCTTGTAACAAAACAAACCTTAACTAGTAATAAAGGAGGTCTTTTCTTGGTTAGCCTCATCCGTCTTTATCTGATTATACCTGAGAAGGCGTCCATGAAACTTTACACCTAATGGCCAGCTGTACAATCAACCAATTAATCAATGCGTGGCAAATGATAACTATCCTTAGGGCAAGCCTTGTTTAAGTCAGTGAATTCTATGCACATCCTTCACTTGCCATTTGCCTTCTTCACCATCACTACATTTGCTAACCAATCTGGGTAAAAGACTTCTTGGATAAATTGTGTTGTGGTCAATTTCTGAACTTCTTCCTAGATAGCCTTATCTCATTTAGGAGCGAACACCCTCTTCTTTTAATGAACAGGCTTAGAAGAGGGGAAAACATTCAATCGATGAGTAATTACACTTGGATCAATACCTGGCATGTCGTCATGACTCCATGCAAAAACATTGATATTCTTCCTTAGAAACTGGACGAGGTCTTTTTCCGCCTTCTCCTTCATACTTGTTCGAATCCTAGTAAACTTCTCAGGATCATTTTCTTGTAATAGAACATCTTCCAATACTTTAGTAGGTTCTGCGACAACTCTTCTCTATTCTATACTAATAGTTTGCATCTGCTCGTCCATAACCAACATGGCTAGATAACATTATCTGGCTGCTAACTGATCTCCTTGTGCTTGTCCAATCTCGTACTCTATAGAAAATTTGACTGATAGATGGTAGGTAAATGTTACTGCCTTCCAACTATTTAAGGTTGGTCTTCCAACGATGGCATTGTATAAGGATGAACAATCCACCACAAGGAGATTCACTTCCTTAGTTATTTGCTGTGGGTATGACCCATCACTACAGGCAATGTAATGGTGCCCATAGGCTGCACTTTCATTCCTTCAAATCTTATCAATGGTGAATATGCTAGATGAAGTTGATCTTGTCCAAGCCTTATTTGCTGAAAGGCGGAATAATACAATATATCCGCTGAACTTCCATTATCCACCAACACCCTCCTGGTTGTGTAATTTGCAATGAGTAGAGTAATGATAATTGCATCGTCATGTGGATGATGGATTCTCTGAGCTTTCTCGCCCGTGAATGAAATGGTGGGCTCGTCTGTCTCCTTTGTCCTTGGGATCATCCAGAGAGTTGGACGTTTTGCACCACTTTGAGATACGTCTTCTTTGATCTGGAAGATTGTCCTGTAGAAGTCCCTCCTATGATAACCTTAATCTCTCCAAGTAGGGGTCGTAATGATTCTTCTATCTTCCCTTCAACTTCTCATCTTTATGATCACTTCCAACGAAGTGCCTCAATTTCCCTTGTCTAATGAGGTTCTCAATCTGCTGCTTCAAGTCAAAACACTCATCCGTGTCATGCCCATAGTCTCTATGGAAGCGACAATATTTATTCTTGTTGTGCTTGTTAGGATCTCTTTTCATCTTCTTTGGCCACTATAAGGAAGGATCATCCTTGATTTACATGAGCACCTGATTGAGTGGGGCATTTAAGGGTGTATACTTCTGATTCCTTGATGAAGGACCTACCTTCCTGTTGTCTTGGTCTTTCTTATCTTCTGTTCGTTCCTTCTTTGGACGAGGCCCTTGTTCAGAGTGACGTGTGGGCTTGCTTCCATTCTCTCAACTCTCTTCCTTTTCTTAGCTATGATTGCGTCTTCTAAATTCATAAAGTTTTGGGCTGAATGGACGAGTTCAGCCATTGACTGAGGCTTTTTCTCATAAAGCTTGTGAATGAATAAATTCGAGTTAACCCCATTGTGGAAGGCTGCGAATAATAGCTTGTCGTCTACCTTGTCCACTGTCAGGGCTTCCTTATTGAAATGAGTGATGAAGGACTGTAGACTTTCATTCTCCCCTTGTTCTATAGTTAAAAGGTTGGACGAGAATCACTAGTGCCTTTGTCCTCCGATGAAGTTATTGACAAACAACTTACTCAACTCTTCAAAAGAACTGACTATGCTCGGAGATATCTTGCTGAACAATACTCGAGCTGGTCCTTTAAGGCTGGTAGGGAAGGCCCTACACATAATCTCGTCCGGGACTCCTTGAAGATGCATTGTTGTCTTGAAAGTAGCTATGTGATCGAAAGGATTGCACGCTCCATCATATGAATCCAAGAAAGGCATCTTGAACTTTGGGGGCAAGGGATGACCATTGATGGAAACCATGAAAGGGGAATATGTTCGATGAACCAAATCTTTTACGAGATTTGCCCTTCTCATGTTCTCCCTCATCTCGTCCATAACCTTCCTCATCTGATCCATTTCCTTCTCCAAGTGTGGCACCTTTTGCGAAGTGGTGCCTCTTGATTGACTTTTAGGCTCAACGTTTCCCCCTCTATCTTCTTGACTTTGGGCTTGTCCTTGAGCATATCATTCACGACGCTGCCTTAGATTAATCTCCCTAGTCAACTCTTGGTTCTGATGAGTTAACTTCGCCATAGCGGCTGCCATGGATTGTATGTGTTAGATGGAAGGCGACTGCATGACAGGCGCTGATTGGTGATCTCGGTGGGCATGGCTAGAAGCATCCTTACTCTCTTGTTGGCCTGGGCTAGTGGCCCTTGATCTTATCCGAACCATTCAGCCTTTTGTTGAAGAAAGATAAACTGCAAAACTTGGAGTTTCCCTCTTCCCACAGACGGCGCCAACTAATGCTTCACAGAATCAGTAGGTTGAACACTTCGGCTTCGATGGGCTGATAGTCGTAGCAAAGGCTTGCAAGAATGAACATACTATCAAAGGAGACCGAGGTGGACCAGCCAAATACCCTCCGATGGCTAAGTTAGTTTCTCACAAGATGGAGTTCCAACTTTAAGAGTAAAATATCAGAATGTACTTACCTTTGTTTGATTCAAACCGGTCCTTATATAGAGAACCTTGGAGCAGTTATTAGTTTAGTAACTTCCCCAAGATTCATGGAAATCAGGAATTCCAGAAATAACTTCCTCAACGGCTACAGAAGTTGCAACCACTAGTGGAAGTTAAGTACTTAGAAGAAATTGGTGGCAATGAACACGGATTGATTAACCGCTCCAGGATTTGCCAAGTGTTATGTGGTCGTCCATGTGCTTTGCCCATGGACGACTCTTTGTTCATAGACTAATGTTGTGTGGTCGTCCATGCGCTTTGCACATGGACGACTCTTTCGTCCAAATGGTCCGTGGTCATTTAGCTAACCGAGGTTCATGGATGACTCCTCTGAACGAACTAGAGATGGTAATTTTTGCTATCCCATTATATAGTATTAGATTAGATTAGATTAGATTAGATATTAGATTAGATACTCGAAATGGTGATAACCAATTCGAGCTTCAAGGTCATCAATCTAATATTGGCATGAACACATGCATTACTAGAAATTGAGATTTTTTAAAAACTTGTTTCCGAGTTTAATATGTTGCCTATTGAATATCATTTTACTAAAAATTAAAGTCATGTTTCTCCTAAAAGATGGTGTTTTATCATTTGACACAAAATAATTAATAATTTATAAACAAGATGATTAGGATGGAGTAATTAAATTTACAAACTTACTCTAGTATGTCTTCAAACCATTGAAACCATGATGTGGCCTTTTCTTTAGCATTGTCCACGGCTGTTGACACAGAATCTGGTAAATCTTGTACCGTTGAGGCAGCCTGGTTTACGTGATCAATTGTAGTTTGCACTGGGTTTTCATCAGCCAATACCGAGTGGAATGATAAAACAAGCACCAAAGCAAGTACCAAAACAACAACAGCTGTCTAATTCCTTCTACCACAATATAAACACAATTACTTGCTACCTGTTGCCTTCGTGTGTGGAATGCAAACCTAAAGGTCCACGGCTCAAGTACAGAGAGAGAGAGAGAGAGAGAGAGAGAGAGGAGAAACTAAATTTGATGTTCTTAGGACAAAAATCTACGGGTCAGGAAAATCTGACCCGACCCAAAAAATATCTGACCTAAATCTGATTTTTTGATTCGAAGCAAAAACGGGTTGACCCGTGATCTAATCCAATTTTTTTTTGCAAGTCAACCCGACCCGGATAACCTGTGACCCAACCCGTTAAAAAAATATTCGTTAAAAAAATATTTAAATTATGTCATGATATTAAGTGCATAAAACACAAAGTACCGAAACTAATAATCAATATATTATAAATATAAAATTATAAAGAATCAAAAGTCAAGACATGACATTGACATGAGAGAATCACTGTTTGATTCGTCAAAACCAATGATAGCTAGCTTCAGGGCTTGCTGCCTATTGCCATGAGTGATGAGACAAGAATACTCTACACGTTACACAACAACACAAGGGCCGGCCAAGGCTGTCAAGACTCAAGAGTCAAGACAACCATTAAAAAAAAAAAAAAAAAAAAAAAAATCTCATTCAAATGAGCTGTAGGCGATTGTCCAAACTCCAAAGCCAAAGGCACAAACAAATGAATAAACGCACAAGCACAAACGGCAAACGTGAATGAGCCTCTTTTTTTTTTTTTTTTTTTGGAATTTAAAGTAATTTTTCAATTATGATTTATCTATTGTTAGTAAATTTACACATGAAGAAATTTTTAAGAAACTAAAATTTAAAATTTGAAATAGAGTAAACTGCTAGTTTAGTGTTTGCTACTTTTTAGGAAAAAATGCATCAAACGTATGTGAGATATATTTATAGAGAATGTGCTAATTTTTAGAAAAAAAAATTTCTCTAGTAGTTTTTTTTTGTTTTTGAATTTTGTTGAATTAAAATTTTAACCCCATTTTTTTTTATTTTTTAGGAATAAGAATTATCTAATTAGATTATGGCTGTTTTTGGCATTTTTTGAAGCCATAACTAACTTTTTGATTCGTCTTAATATATAAAGATTATAAAAATAAAAAAAAAACTATAGGTATAGGGTATATTCATTATAAATTTTGAATATATTCAACTAATGACTAATTTATTCATCACTTATATAATAATATTTAACTAGCTAACTAAATAAATTAAATTAGCATGTGTTTATAAGTTATAACATACACACTTAAATTGACTAAACTTAGTGGTTAGCTCAATTGGAAAAATCTATGATAGTTGAATAAGTGATTTGGGATTCAATCCCCGCCTACACTAAATACCGATTGGTATCTTGGTCTGATGACAAAAAGCTATCATTAAAAGCGAATGTTATAGGTCATAGTGTTAGCATTAATTCCTTTTTCTCATCACTGATATCGCTTCAAGCTCTAATCTTCAGTCACCTGCACTTAGACTAGCACCAAAGAGAAAAAGGAGATGATGACGATAATGAAGAAGTAATGGATTTCTTAGAAGCCAATGAATAGTGGCCATTACAAATTATAAAGAATTTCTCCGTTCGTCCATAAAAAAAATCTGCCTTCACCTACACAACAGGCTACAAAAAAACTTTTTTTTTTTTTTAATCTATGCTCCTCCTTTGCTCACAATCTATCACCCTCAAAAGATCCAAATCTTAATAATAAAATAAAATAATTTCATGCTTCAAAAAACCATAAAAACATCCAAAAGAAAGAATATTAACAATACTTTGCTGGTTTACTTGTTTTGTTTGTTTTAAGATCTATCTATTTTTGAAGATGTAAACTTGTAATTATATGCATTTTGACAGTGAACTATTAACATTGAAAACTTTTTCCATCATGAATTTATGATTATAAATAATTTTTGTCATGCTCAAAATTGTCAGAATTGGAAGGATATTAACAAGTGACATTAAGTGCAATTCATTTGCTTAATTGATTTTATTCATTCTTTCTAAACAGATTGTTATTGATTTGTTTTTGTAATTGGAAAAAAAAATTGTTTGAAAATACAGGTCAACCCAACCCGACCTGACCCATAACCCGATTGACCCGTAACCCGATTGACCCGACCCGACCCGCCCATTTTGCCACGTCTAGACAAAATGGGCTTCTGCCCTTTCCGGGCAAATTATATAGGGACATGCCCCTCTTTTAAAACTTGATTTTTAATAAATCGAGTTAGGTCCTATAGTGGCGTTTTTAAGGAGCTTATAGTGACATTTTTTAACTTGACTTCATTGCAATTGAGTTATAGGCAATGAAATTGATCTATAGTGTCGTTTTTTTACCTATAACTCGATTTCTTTGAAGTCGAGTTAAAAAACGTCACTATAGGTCCTTAAAACGTCACTATAGACTCCTTAAAACGCCACTATAGGGCTTCAAAAATTTTTTTTTTCCTAACTTGATTTATCAAAAATCAAGTTTTAAAAGAGTAGCATTTCCCTATTTAATTTAGGAAAATGGGCATTTCCCTATATAATTTTCCCGAAAATGGCTGAAGCCCATTTTTTCTGATGTTCTTATAATAAATTGTAACTCATGTAAGACTATATACTATAATGATAAAATGATAGGTTAGCCAAGAATGTGCTTGTTTATCTACACAAAGTAGGATCAACAGCCAAAGCCTGCTTAAAAAATGAATATGTAATTTTTGGAATAGTTAGTTTTCTTTTCCTTCATTAGGGGTTTAAGTTTTTTGTTTTGTTTTGTTTTTGTTTTTGTTTTTGTTTTTTTTTTTTTTGCTTTTTTTTTTTTTTCCTGAAATTAGGGGTTTAAGTTACAAACAGATAAATACAGGTGTGGCATGGTTCGGCCTTAATTTGACACATATTGAGTGTTAGCTTAGAGGTTACAAGTATGATAATTCTGGATCTGGTAATCTGTTTTCTATTTCCTTGATTAGTGTTTTAGCGTTAGAAAGCAAGTTGCAAACCTGTTTAAATTCTGGTTTGTAGCCTGGCTGCTTGTTGATGTAGTTCTAGAGTAGTGGTTTGGTGATTAAATCTTCTCATTCATCGATAAAATGAAACTAGTGGCGTAGTTAATTGGGTTCTAATTGGACCTGTCAATGGACAAAAGAAACAACTTATCAGAACAGGAAATTCATTGTTTATAATCGTGTTAAAGATATATTTGGGTTTTTATTATTTGATGCCATACTTATAGTCTAAAATTTATCTGTACCTAACCCTAGCTATGATAGTCTCTCATATATTTACTATAATTAGGGTCCTTGTACATATACTTCATCACGTGATAATTAGGGTCCTTTCCATTTTTTTTTTTTTTTTAATTTCCAGTATTTTATTTAATTTGTATTGTTTAGGAATATTTTTATTAGTTATTCTTTTAGAATAATTTACTTTATATTAGTTCTAATTTATTAAGTTATGTGATAAACAAATGTTTGTTTGTGCACATTTAGAGTATAAACTGATCACATCATTTTGTAAAGTTGTAATCTTACTTTTGATATATTAGCTGGTTCTATTGTTCTATTCTTTAAATTTTATTTTAATTAAATTATAAATTTTTATTATAAATCATGTTTTATTTATTCAAAAATATATCTTAATTATACATTTCTATTAGAAAATGGATATAAAAAACTTTAAAATTAAAGAGAAAACTTGAAAAATAAATTGAATCTCAAAAATGGTCTATGAATAAATTTGTTATTAATATTAAACAAAACATAACGGGAAATTTGGATGAAAATATAACAAATGAACAAAAAGTTCATAAAAAAAAAATTAGAAGATAATGAAATTATACAAGAAAATGATTCATAGCCTAGGTTTGGATAGCGCTTCTTCTTGCTGAAAGTAGAGTTGCGTTTTCTGTTTTTTTTTTTTTTTTTCTTTTTTGCCGGTTTTGTTGACTTTTGAGAGACAAAAATCACTGTGCGTGTACTGTGCGTGCACTGTTTACGCAATATTTAATATTAAAAGTGGGTCTCACAATACTATTCACACATTTAAAAATTATTTTGCTACAGTGTTTTCAGCAACAATCAGTTTTTATCAACTTTCAGGAACAATAAGTGCTATCCAAATGGACCCATAATGAAAATAAATTTTTTTTAGTTAATTTTTACATATAAGAAAAGGCCTCACTTAAAATTTTCACCTTAGGTCCCAAAAGTTGTTGAATCGACCCTACATAGGCCCTTAACTCGAACCATATAACCCTCGTGTTGTTTCTATGTTTCTCTCTTCTAATGCTTATGTATCTATTTTCTATTTCTTCAATTTCTTTAACATTGTATTAGAGCTACTTTCCTATGGCCACCAATTGCTTCTGCTATTTCACAAATTCTTTTTCCTTTTTTGTTCCACCAAAACTAAACACACCATCATAGCCATAACCAAATTTTACACAAAAATCAATCGCCACTACAACACCTGAATGTTGTTGTCACAACCCACGACCAAGATTTGAAAATCATCCAATGAAACACCCAAAGCCAGCACCTTTATCACTCATTCTGGATCTGCTATTGTAAAATCAAATAGCAAATTGATATTGTGTTGCCTCCCAAAATACGGTGAAGGCTCTTTGTATTTATACACTAATCAATTACAGAGTTTCGGTTTTTGACAGATGTACATGAAGAGTTTGAATTCAAACATACGAAAGCTAAAATGATATCTGTGAGTTGAGTTGTTGTAATCTTGGCTGTTATCCTCCAGTTGTGTTATCTTGATATTTGAATTTTGAATGACAGAGGTAATCTTATCCTTAACATGCACCCTCAAGCTCAAGGATAGAGAACAACCTTGAGCTTGGTCTGAAGAAAGAGAAATTTAGAAGAGGACAGTGGCTTTGTAAAGATATCAACAATCTGATCATGACTAAAGAGAAAACGAATATTAATTGACTTACGCGCCACCATATCACATACAAAATGAAAATCAATTTCAACATGTTTTGTATGGGCGTGAAACATAGGATTGAAGGATAAATATGTAGCACCAATGTTGTCTCACCATAAAAGAGGTGGAGATGAAACAGGAAAGCCTAGTTCAAAAAGCAGAGAAGTCAGCCAAGGTATTTCTATTGTAGTGTTAGCCAAGGCTTTATATTCTGCTTCAGTGCTTGAACGAGCTACAGCAGCTTGTTTCTTGCAGCTCCAACAGATGAGATTAGTGCCAAGATAAATGCAATAGCCACCACTTGATCTTCTGTCATCGCGAGAACCTGCCCAGTTAGCAACGTAGTATGCTTGAAGGAAAGAAAAATTGGAACATTAGAAGTGAAGACCAAAATTGAGTGTATGTTTGAGATATCTAAGAAGGCATTTAGTAGCTTACCAATGAGTAACAGTTGGGCGGTGCATGAACTTAGAGAGTTTATTAACAACAAAGGCAATGTCAGGCCGTGTAATAGCCAAGTATTGCAGCCCTCCAACCATGCTTCGAAAAAGTGTGGGGTCTTCAAAAGAAGTTTCATCAAAGGCAGATAAACTAGTGGAAGCAGCCATAGGTGTATTGACTAGTTTAGCCTCAAGCGTGTTAGTTTTCTTTAATAAATCTAGAATATATTGCCTCTGAGAAAGAAGAACACCATTTTCATGAGGAAGAACTTCAATGCCGAGAAAGAAATTCAAAGACCTTAAATCTTTAATGCCAAAATCCACACCAAGCAATGAAATCAACTCAGTAATGGCAGTTGAGTTAGAGCATCTACATAAATCAAAATATACATAGTAAAAAGATGATTTTTGTAGATGAAAAGTGAAATATTTGAACGACAACCCTTGATACCAAGTGAGATCAGCTTGGAGGTAAGCTTGGAAAACCATGCTCTAGGTGCCTGCTTTAAGCCATAGAGAGCCCTCTGAAGTTTACATATATGATTAGGATAGTCTGGATGGACATATCCCGGTGGCTGGTGCATAAAAATGTCCTTGAACAGAAAACCATTTAGAAAGGCATTGTGGACACAAATTTGTTGAATTTGCTTGCCCAAAGAAATAGCAATGGAGAGCACAATATGTACTGTTGTAGTTTCACGACTGGACTGAAAGTTTTCAATGAAATCAACTCCAGATTATTTATGAAAACTCTTGGCAACAAGTCAGGCCTTGTGGTGCACTATAGAACCATCAACTTTCCGTTTGATGCAAAACACCCACTTACAACCAATAACATTGGTGGCAACCATTGGAGGAAGAAGGACCCATGTTTTGTTTTTGAGCAAAACATCAAACTCCTTGTTTATAGCCTCTTGCCATTCTGGAAACTTATAAGTTGTAGAGTAACAAGTAGGTTCAGAATCACTAAAATCATGTTCATCCAAGAGAGTCGCAGGGATAGGATAACGGATGGTGCCATCGGTGTGGTGTTTGGGTTTGGAAATATTGTTCTTGGAACTTGTAGTCATTAGGCGGGTTGGTTGAACAGTGGGTTGAGGTTGAATAGTTGGTTCACTTATAGAAGGAGCTGATGAGGTGTTAGCTAAAGAAGAAGAGATGGGGTTGACAGGTGGAGGATGAAGGGTATCTTGAATAGAAGCAGATTTTGTTGGGTTTTATAGGACTAGGCTAGGTATGGTGAAATGGGTTGGTAAGGAGAGTGGAGGAATTGGGCTTGTAGAGAAAGGTGAATGAGGTTTGTAAAGTTGTAATTTACAACTATGTGTTTTGTTAGTTTTTATTCCGTATCAAATTTAATTTTAATTTCATTCAATCTTTTGTACCTTGTATTTAATGTAGGATTTGACTGTAAGGATTGTGTGATAGAGAGAGAGAGAGTGTGAAGACTCAAGCAATTGAAGACTGAGGAGCTCTCGCGGGTAGCTCGCGACTAAGCATCCCACGAAGTGAGCCATGTGCCCTGCACATGACTGGAATGCAAAGAGTCAGGACAGATGGCGACAGTTGTGTTTCGCGAGTAGCTTGCGGGTAAGGCTTTCCCACGATATATTCGTGAGACATTCTGTTTTGCTAGGTTGTACTATCTGATACACACTTTCTGTACCCACAATATATATACCCACATTACCCACAAATGTTAATGAGTGCTTCTGAGAGAAAACCCTAGCCAAACACCTTGAGAGTTAGAGATTGTTATACCCATAATCCTCTACATATTTGCTTGTAGAATTTCCTCAACTCCTACCTCTCCATTTCCATACTATTGAGAGGTTGATAGCCCAAACACTTACCACACCCTTTCAGAGTGTCAAGTGAGGTTTTGGTGCTGCTGGATTGGAAGAAACCAAGGATGGCAAATGCATCATGGAGCTTGTTGTGGGATCCGGAGAGCTAGACAAGACACGGTTCCAAGAAGCCTTGTTGGAATAGAAGCTTGGAGGACCTAGGTACATCGGGTAGATTAGGCTTAGAGGGTCTCTTACTAACCCATGTATCCCAACTGATTGTCTAGTGGATTGATTACCGCTTGGAGGACAACGGAGAGGTTTTTCGCCGAGTTCTTTAGTTTCCTCTTCGATAACACATCGGCGTGTTATCTTGTATTTGCATTTTTCTTTCCTACTCTTTTACATTCCATTTTACTGCTGTGTTGTTAAGTTTATGGATTAGAGTAGCTTGTTTGTTTATCCGCTCGCATTTACACTATTCCGCACTTAGTTTTAAGTTAGTGTAAAATCAATTGAGTCGTAACTTTATTTTAGGGGTTTAAATAGCTCTTGTGTTTTCAACATAATTTCGAGCTTTCAAGGCTGACCTAGACTTGGTAACCATAGGCATGAAAGACTCAGTGGACTGAGAAAAAATTGAACTGGAGGGTGAAGAATTGAGAAAAGGAAATGGGTCTCCTTAAAAATGACATCGTTGGAGATATATATTTGGCTTGTGGAAGAACAAAGACACTTGTATTCCTTATGCAACAAACTATAGCCTAGAAAAATACAAGTAAGAGAATGAGGTTGAAGTTTATGGGCAGTATAAGGACGAAGATTAGACCAACATTCACAACCAAAAACACATAAGATAGAGTAATCAGGAGAGGAACAAAAAAGTGTTTCATTAAGAGAGGAATTTTTAAGAAGTGGAGTGGGCAATCGATTTATGAGATAGCAAACCGTTTGAAAGGCATCATCCCAAAATTTTAAGAGAACACCAACATGAAACATTAAAGCAAGGCCACTTTCAACTAAGTGACAATGTTTACGCTTAATGACCCCATTTTGTTGAGGTGTATGAGGATAGGATAACCGATGAGAAATGCCAATACTTTGGAGAATTTGGTGGAGGGAGCGATATTCACCACCCTAACCAGATTGAATTGTTTTTATTTTTAGATTAACATATCGTTCAACATATTTTTGAAAATTAAGGAATAAAAAAGAAATATCACTTTTGCAAGACATTGGATAGAGCCATGTGTATCGGCTAAAAGAATCTACAAAAGAAACATAATATTTATTTCCAGTGCTAGAACAAATAGGGAATGGCCTCCAAACATTAGTGTAAATCAATTCCAAAGGAGCTGTCACATGAGAAGTAGATAAAGGAAAAACTAATCTATGACTCTTAGAACTAGGACATGCTAGACAAGAGCTATCCATTTTATTTGCAAACACTGGAAGACCAAACTTTGAAACCACATGAGAGATGACTCGCAATGCTTGATGTCCAAGACGAGAATGCCACTGTGTGAGTATGGCGCATTCATTGACAAAGGCGGAGGAAACTGGATAAGAAGGAGGACCATGACAATGGATTAGAGAAGATGGGAGTGAATATAACCTATGGTTACTCAGGCCTTGCACAAGAATCTTCCCCGTAGCTCAATCCTTCACAAAGAAACAAGAAGGATTAAATTCAAAATAAGTGTTGGCGTCTTTGGTAAATTTGTGAATAGACAATAAATTCTTTTTCATTAAAGGAACATGCAAAACATCATGTAGAAGAAAAGAAGTCACCTGTGAGAATTTTGGTTTGGCCAATATGTTTAATATCTAAACCAGTACCGTTACCCATCTTGATTTGGTCTGAACCTGTGTACTCTTTAGCTCGCATGTTTAGATTTTCAAGATCAGGAGTTATGTGATGTGTTGCGCTAGAATCTGGATACCAAGAAGGATCAATTATTACGGGTTGAGATGTAGCAAAATAGACTTGCATGTTTTGATTCGAATCCCTTTGATAGGAGTTGTCAAATCGATGATAACAGTCCAGTGCATTTTGTCCGGGTTTGAGGCAAACTTGATAGATGGTGCGAGAAGCTCCAGAAAAAGAGTTCAAACCATGATCACACTCCCTGCTACAGGAATTTCTATTGCTATTGTTGTTGGAGTCATTTCCTCTACTAAATGAGAAAAATTGTTGAGACTGACCATCACGACCCCCTCATGATGATCCTTTCTTGCTGCAATATTAGCACTTACAAGAGCTAAGTTAACAACAAGTTAGTTTTGCTCAAGCTTGAGTTCATGAGCAAGAAGATGACCGTAAAGATCATTAAGAGTCATTGGATCCACTTGTGTTGGAATTGGTGTTACAAAGGAAACATACTTTGAGCTTAGACCAGATAGAAAATATGAGACCAGCTTATAATCATTTAAAGGTTTTCCCATGGAAGCAAGAGTATCAACCAAATTGGTGTATCTCTGAAAATAATCTACAATAGAGAAATTGCCCTAACTTGAGAAGAGAACATGCGTTCAAGAGTTCGCCAAAAATCTCGAGAGGTGAGGAATTTTACCATGTGGGTGAGTATAGATTTTGACAGTGATAATGTCAATGCAGTGAGGATAAGTTGATCTTGAAGGTGCCACTGAAGGAATTCAGGACTTGTAGTGACAGTGGTTGCACCATTTGAAGATTGGTAAGTGATAGATTGTGGGGGTACAGGTTTGGTTCCATCAAGAAAGCCAAAAAGATGAAGACCTTTAATGTAAGGAACAATCTGAGCTTTCCAAAGGAGGTAGTTGTCTTGGGTTAATTTCATTGTGGTATTGTGGTGAAGGTTGATGAGGCTTTGAGAGGATGGATTGGTAGTAGCAATGTTGTTGGTAGAGGCAGAAGAAGAAGAGCTAGCCATAGGGATTGACGTTAGTCATAAAAAAAGCCTCTAATACCATGTAAAATCACATGGAAAATTGATATTATGCTGCCTTCCCAAAATACGGCGAAGGCTCTTTTTTTATTTATACACTAATCAATTATGGAGTTTTTGTTTTTGACAGATGTACATGAAGAGTTTGAATTCAAATATACAAAAGCTAAAAATGTTATTTGTGACCTAAGTTGTTGTAATCTTGGCTGTTATCCTCTAGTTGTGTAATCTTGATATTTGAATTTTGAATGGCAAGGGTAATACTATCCTTAATAGCTACCATCATCATTGCTAGCTAACCTTAGATGTGCCTCTCTCAAAACCTCACATTGTCATCTTCGTTACAGATTTGGAAAAACTCTCATAAGTTACACCTCTCATCTCATCAATCTAACATTCCTATCCCCGTTTTGACTAAGACAAAAAAACCACATAGGGTGCTTCTATGACCTCCGATGATAAAAGCCTAGAAGTTCTATCACTAGTCACACACTAAACATTCTTGCTTCTACATGTTTCATATTTGAGTGCCACCACGTTAGCCCTAGGGCGACATCAACAACCATGTCAACACATATTAGTTGGATCTGCCACATCAGCTATCTAACTTAACATTAGGTGACATCAATGGTTTGTCCCGACCAATTGTGATCCGTAGTATGGACCCAATTGGATCCACCTATAGCCAAAAAAAGAAAAGAAAAGAAAAAAACCAAATCATCCATTCACACGCCTCTACGTGCCTTTGATGATCCTCTTACATGTCCACATATCGGTTCCATGTTTAGTGAAATCATTCCTGACGTGACCTGCCACATGTCATTGGCACGTTAGTTCTCTTACATTAGTAAGACATCATCTTGCCACATCACTTGCACACCACCTACCATGTCAACAACATCTCTTTAGGCCTGAATCTGACTTGACCCGACCATTCCTGATTTTCAAAAGCTTATTCCAAATTCATGGCATCATTAAATCTTTAACTTGACTTTGAGAGGGAGTGTTAAAGATATAATGAGGTTAATATTATTTTATAGCATACTTATAGTGTAGAGCCCAATTGTACACAACCCTAGCTATGTTAGTCTTTATATATACCCTATTAGGGTCATGTAATAAATATGTAGACATTTAATGCTTTACATTGTAGATATAGGCCATCAAGTTGAACCATGTAACCCTCATGTGTCGTCTCTCTTTCTCTCTTCTTGCACTTTTTGCATCTATTTTATGTTTCCTGTAATGTCTTTCATAGTTTGCATAGAGGTCATAAGTGGTTCTAAAGGTTGAGGTGTAAGTGATTATGTGTTGGATGTTGGTTTGATTGTTTCCATTTTTTTTTTTTTTTTGATTTTTAGAAACTAATTCTTTTTCTATTGGCTAATTGCAACCATAAAAATGAATTGTAAATGTGTTTTTCCATTTTTGTTACATGTAGAAAATAAATAATAATAATAATAATAATTTTTCTTTGTGATTTAAAACAATTATAGGATGTACATCTCTATTCATAACAATTATATTATGTACAAGTATATTTTGTAAGCCAACATCACAATCAATCAACCTAAAATAGTCCACAAATTAAAAAAAAAATAAAATTGTAGGGGCTTGGGCCCGGGTGACCAAGAACGGCTCATGTGGCCAAGGCCTAACACTATGGGGACAAGATCAGTCCCCTGAAAAAATGGGCAAGAGTCTAAAGATTAGCGTTCGGGGGGAACCAAATTGTGTTCGAGCCAGGTTAGGTCTAATACTAACTAATAAGCTAGAGAGAAGCTGGCGAGGGGACGGTCAAATTAAGTTTGGTAATCGAGCACTGTCAATGCCTTTGGAAAATTCGCTACCAAACACTATCTAGCATCTGGAACAAGTTCTAAGAGAATTCTCAGAAGGCGTAATGATTCCTTGGGATTCTGGTGGAAGTGGAAAAGCATGTGAAGTGGGAACATGGTAGTGATGAGTACCCCACTAACGGGAGACTATAAAAGGAAGGAGAATGCAAATAAGAGTTTTTTGGTTGAGAAAACATTGAGAAAAACACAGGGAAACATTGGGAAAAAAGGAGTAGATACTTGAATAGGGGAAATTACAGTCGAAGGGGAAGGGAGTGTAAGTGAGGAAAGAGGGAGAAGGATATAGCTTGGACTATCTAGGTGAAGCTTAGATCTCTACTTGTAGGATTGCAAGAAAGCCCACAATTAAATAAATTGGGGCCTAAATACTTTGTGTAGTATTACAGCCTAATGAGGTTTGAGGACCACAAAAATTAAAATCAACTATATGTTCCATAGTGCCTAATAACCATCTTTTTTTAAAAATAGTCCAACTTGCCGAAATTTTCAAATAGACAATCCCAAGTTATAACTGTTGATGTAAAAAATTTCATGACATATTGGAAATCATTCAATTGATCATGAGATGTAGCCACATGTTAAGTCCTTTGAATTATCCCAACTCACAAAAAAAATGACATGCGTAACAAGTCATGTAAAGCCATGTGGCTACATCAAATAGAGAGATCCACATGGAAGGTTCTTATTAAATGCAAGATCAAATTACAATAAAAGTTCAAAATTTATAAGGAACTCTTAATAAATATTGAGAGAAAATTCCAAATAAAAGAAAAAAAAATTAAGTTTTCTATAAATAGAGGCTTATCATATGAGAAAATGGAAAAATACTTATAGAGAAAATCCTACTGACACTCTTCCAAAATAGAGAATCATCTTTAAGTCCAAAAGAACTCTCTTGCTCGTTCAAAATCAAGGTCCATTTGTACTCTCCTAATCAAAATTAAAGAAGGAATTTTCCTTCAAGTTCTTTTTTATTCAAATTAAGACTAAGCCAACAACCCTCGGTATCAAATCAAATACATGACACATCCAATTACACATCCAACCCGAAGACATCAAGGTATGATTCAAGATTAAGTTTCATAACTCTTTGGATTGTAAAGAATCATATAGAGAGTTGTACCCACTTTTATAAAAATCAATAAAGATTAATATTTGTTGCATTATTTCATGATCATGTGATTTCTTAATACAAAATTTTTGAATACCTAACCCACGATATAATTTAGGATGGATGGAATTAGATAGGCTATATATGGACCAAGATGTTTATGAAAAACTCAAGCTTGGCATGGGAAAAATGCCTTTTTTTTTTTTGGATATAGAAAACAAGCTAAGCTAAAGCCTAAGTTTATGCTTGACGATTAAATGAGCCAAGCTTAAAATAATAAGATTTTCATGAAAAAAATTGTGAATATGACACTCAATTTAGCTATATATAATATTATATTTTCAAATGCTTACTTGTCTAAAAATATACTAATATTGACTTGAAATTAGATAGTATAAGTTTTTAAATATGTTTATATGATATCAAATTATTATTTGTAGTTTATTGACAATATAAACAATCTATACATAATATAATAAAGATACAAAAATTTGTAAATTGTAGTTTTACTATATATGGGAAAATAATAAGTTAATTAAGTAGCTCATGAACAAGATTAATCTAGTTTGACAAGACAATGAACCAAATTTGAACATACAAGCTTGTTTGGTATTGAGCTTGATAGGGGCAACTCTACATTCAACCTAAGGGGTTCAAATGAATCCCACTAACCTAGTAAAAAATAAAAGGGAAAATTACACTTTATCGCCCTAAATTATACACTTGATTACACTATGCACCTTAAACTATGACTCAATTGCTTCTCTTCTCAATCCCTTAAAACCAAAGGATAAATTACACTTTACCACCTTAAACTATACTCCCTATTACACTTTGCACCATAAACTTTGGAGTTTCATTCAAAGTGTAACAAAGATCATAGTTTAAGGTGCAAAATGTATGAAGATCCCTTAATTTTTTTTTTTTTGGACCTCCTAAATAAAAATTTGAACGCCCTAATCCTAAAATTTTTTAAAGCTTAACTAAAATATGCTTGAATATGATCATCTTAACTCTACTTTCCTAGTATTTTCACAATAAAGGTTAAGTAGCATGTTATAACTGGTATTTATCTAGACTCAAAATTGACTTCTTCTTCTTCTTCTTTATATATATATATATATATATATATCTACAACAACTTGCTACCTAGGTTTTGTTATGAAATTAATTTTTGTCAAAGTGTTGTGTTTGTAGCACTACTCTTAAAATATTTAATTTTGTAAGAAAGAAAATGTTAGGTTCTAAGTTCATAGGAACTAATGTATTAGAACTCTAATTTGTATTGTTGGCAAACCATGATCAAAATAGGTTGTTAATCTTGTTTTAGACTTGCTCAAAGTATGTCTTTTGTGTAAAGTTAGAATTGAGTTAACTGCAGAATTGAGTGTGCAATTCTGACTAACTCGATCGATCGAAAGTCGTGCAGATTGTTTTTTCTGTAGAATTTTCAACTTAGCCCTAAGCTCATATGATGTGTAGGGTTTTATGTTTTGCCCTAGGTATAAAAGGGAAACCCTAGCCACGTTTTAGATGTTACTCTATTTATTGTGTGTGTGAATCTCTTATGAGATCTGAGAGGTGGTTGCCTTCACAATGCTTAGGATTATCAAGAAAGAGATTTTATTGAGAGCTTGATGATCATTTAGTTGCTATACTAAAGGGCATAAAGATACACAAGCGGGAGTGGTTGTACTTGTTAGAGAATCCAAGAAAGAAGGAGTCTGTGGTCTTGGAGCTTGCATGTGGTCCTGTCAGTAAGTTTTCTACTGGTAGGTAGCAATATGATGTTAGTGGTCTAAGTTGCTATTGTAAAACTTCAATTCTTTTATAGTAGATTCAGGTTTACTTCGAAGATAGCTAGGTTAAATCCTTCCCAAGTTTTTTACCGGTTTGGTTTTCCTGGGTTATCATATATTTATGTTCTTTTTATTTCGCACTTTACATTGATATGATTATATGATTGTGTTAATCTAGATCTGAAATTTGGACTAAGTAATAACTTGGCTAATTAACTAAGTTAATCCGGTTGTGTTTTAAGGGGTCTAAAAACAAACAGAAAAAATGTTCAAAAAGTTTTCAAAAAGTTTTTTGACATGTTCCACCTACTTTTCAAAAAGTTTTTCAAACTTTCTCTCTCCATACGACTTGGTCAAGGCTCAAATCAAGTTTTTTTTGTTGTTGTTTTCCTCCGTTTCTTTTGCAAGGTTTTTCTCTCCACAGGCCGCTAAGACCATATTACCCCTCCTTTTGATTTTATTTTCAAGTTTCATGCATTTTTCATGCATTTTCATTGAGAATTTCGAACCTATACATAATTGGGTTTTTTGATAATTCAAGGCTTATTTCTTGAAATTGATCAATGGGTTTTTGTTGGGGATGTTATAAACATGTTCCTGATGTTTTAATTTGATCAATTTAGTGAATTGTGAAAAATTGAAAATTCTAGGGCTTGAATATATCCGAATTGGGGATTTTGTTCAAATTGAGTTTAATTGATGAAATTGGCTTGTTAGATTGATTAATTTGATCATAATAATCTATTTTCTAGCTTGTGTGTTTATCAATTGGTCAATTTGGTACAAATTGAACAAGTGGTTTTTCAAATTTTTGGGGTTTTTGTTCTAAACTCTATGCTCAAGTTAATTTTGTGATTCTAAACTCAAATTAAACTTGTTATCACTGCATTAGAGCATGCATTATGACATTTATCTGTTCATGCATTATATAGATTGTTATTTGTATTTTTTTTGGCTAACTTGTAGTCTGCCCTTAGTTTTTTCTTTTTGTTCTTTTTGGCCTTGTCCTTAGCCTAGCACCATGCCTAGGAAGACTAGAGCCCATAGGTCTGCCCCCTCACCTTCTCCTCCTCCTTTTGATCGTGAGAAGTTTTCGAGTGAGAAAAACCAAGAGATCTTTGACACACTGAATGTTAAGAGAAAGATTTAGTCTTAGCAGAAAGTTTTGTTAGATGAGTTTGATCTAGCCATTTGGGCTAACTTTGAGCGTAGGGGTTGGCTACCTTTGTTGGATATTGGTCCTCCATCACCAACTACCCTAATTAGAGAGTTCTACTCGAACATCTCTATCCGTGCTTATGATTCCAACACTTTAGTAAAGAGTTGGATATGAGGTGTAGAGTTCACCATTACTCCTAAAGTTGTGGCTGATGCTCTCAGGGTACCATTGGTCTAGCACCCTGTCTATCCCTATGATGAGTCCCCTTCTTTGGACGACATCATGTCTTACATCACTGGGTCTTCTATCCAGTGGGGTTCTAATTCTTGAATCACCACGGCTGAGCTTACTGAGTTGCACTATCTTTTCTTTAGGATAGCGTGTCATTTTTTGTGGCCTATCACTCATTTGCACACCATTCCTTTGGAGCGATGTGCATTTTTGTTCACTCTTGTTACGGATGCTCCTATTAGTTTTCCTCATCTGTTTCTTCGTTCTTTGAACGAAGTCTATAGGAGTTCTTCTACCACTCATGCTCTTTTTCATCCTGTTTTTATTCATAGGATTTTGTTGTATCTTGGTTTAGATGACTTCCTCACTTCTGATCCGGTACACATTGTTGCTTCCATAGGTGCCTCCTTTCTTAGGCAGAGGGTTACTCATATGAGAGAAAGCTCTAAATGCCCTTGTGTTGAGCCTTCTAGTACTGCACCCCCTCATTCTTCTACAGGTACTACTTTTGGTGAGGCGTCTGCTGATCATGCTACTGCTGCTGCTACTGCTACTACTATTCCTACACCATCTACTTCAGATGACTTTGACATTTGTCGTACGTTGAAGACTGTCTTGACCATTCAGGTGGCTCAGGGTTAGATTTTGGTGGACATGCTTGATGAGCTCCGTGCTTTGCGAGCAGATTTGGCGCATCTTCGACGTTCGCCTTCTTCACCTCCTTTTGATGATGGACTTTGATTGCCCTTTTGGCATTCCGTCACAAAAAGGGGGAGTAGTTTTGGACACTTGTAGAGGAGTTTTTGCTGTTAGGGGGAGATTTTTGTATTTGTGGAGCTATTAGATTGTATCTAGGTGCTTCATTGTGTTTTTATTTTTTTGGCTCATGATGTATTTTTTGTTTGGTATTGGGCTGTTCATATTAGGGGGAGATACACTGTTATATATGTTTCTTGTTTCACTGCTCATTGATTTATATTTATGAGTTATTCATAATATATGTCTTTGTTTTGTGTTTTGTGAAGTCATTTATTTTTGTTTTACTTGTATTTTTCCACACATGCGTTTATATGTTTGTTGAGTATTTCAGGAATATACAAGTTGATTCAGTCGTGCTGCTGTCTACACTTGCAACTGATGGATAGTAGTTAGGTTGAATTTGTTATGTTGGGCAATGATGTTATAATTGGCTGTTTTTGTAACTTTGAGCACTTTGTTTAGTTTGTATTTTGTCACGGATTGCCAAAGGGGGAATTTGTTAGGTTCTAAGTTCATAGGAACTAATGTATTAGAACTCTAATTTGTATTGTTGGCAAACCATGATCAAAATAGGTTGTTAGTCTTGTTTTAGACTTGCTCAAAGTATGTCTTTTATGTAAAGTTGGAATCGAGTTAACTGCAGAATTGAGTGTGCAATTCTGATTGACTCGATCGATAAAAAATTAGACTCAATCGATCGAAAGTTTTTTTTAAATGGTTTGGACTGTCTTTATTTTTACTATTTTGGGAATAGAACATTGTCACTTTCTATTTGGAAATGTTAGTCACCGACTTTGTTGCATAATTTGAGGTGGGTTTCGAGAAATATTTAAAACCCAACTCTAAATTTTGGTTTAATCTTGATGGGTACTGATTTGACTTTTTATTGTGATCTGGGATTTTAGTTATTGAGATTTTTGTGTCATTTTAGCTGGGTTTTGGATTGATTGTGTTTGAAACTTAAAATTTTGTTATTTTAAAATTGTTGCTTTGATTTGATATCAGACTGAAAGTTAAGAGGATTTGAGATCAGATTGTGATTGATGGCTTTGTGGAATCACCCTGCTTTTTATAGCAGAAACTGGAATAATTTATAGTGCCTAATATCATGCCAATATTGAAAATTTATCCTTTCTTCTTTTGTCACAAATAATGTGCTGCATTCTGTTATTTTCGAACCCTGTAGATGGACATGCAAAGTTGTTCATGTATTTTCTTAAGTTCATAATAATATAAGTTTTAATTTCCCTTTCAGTTTCAATTGTGCAGGATCACTTTTATTAAGTTTTCCAAAAAAAAGAAATCCTAATAATGTAATTTCTTCTATTAAATTTGACTTCTATTAAATGACTTGTTTATTATTGATTTTTCCCCCTTGGTGCTGTAGGTGGAAAATATTGGAGCAACTTTCAGTCTGGAGTTTGGAAATGGAAGCTCTTTTGTAATTACTTTAGTTGTACATAGAGTTTTTCAATGCTTATTGGGAAAGAAAAAACTTTAGCCCAAGAGGCGTGATGTAATGATCTATAGGGGTCTTCTTTTGCTATTAGAAAGACTCCAGCCACTTCACTTTCATGTTATTCCCCAGTTATCACTAGGATGAAAATGGTAGTGGCTTTAGAAGGCTTCAAAAACTACTTGTTTTCTACGTGGCTTCTAAGGCACAATGAGTGTAACTAATCTGATAATTGGGAAACATTCACTCATTCATACTCGGCGAAAAGGTTGGAAAATATTAAAGAACTTAATCCAATTGAACTCAAACTCCTATTCCTCAAAACAATTCATTACATAGAGTTTCTATTAATGGAGTCAAGTTCTTTTCTATGCCACTACCATATTTGACAATGTTTTCTGTAATTTAGCACGCAAAGCCAAAAACCATGAAGCTAAATGATGAACAGAACACGGATAAACTTAAAAAAAAAAAAAAAAAAAAAAAAAAAAAAAAAAAAAAAAAAAGAGCAAACTGGGACCTGACCCGAGACCCGGAAAACTGACCCAATTACCGACCCGATTTTTCGGGTCGGGTCGGTTTTCAAACAGTGAGACCCGATTTTTGTCGGGTCGGGTTTTGGGTCACACTAAACCCGACCCGACCCGACCCAGTATCAGTCCTAAAAACAAGCACCAAAGAAAGTAACAAAGCAACAACTGCTATCTTTGCCATCTCTAATTCCTTCCAGGCACTAGAATCAAAACTACTTGTCCTTGTTTCCGGTTGGCTTTGTGTATGGAGTGCAAAAATAAAGGTCTAAGAGCATCTCTAGCAATCAATGCATACCCAAAATCTTAGCTATAATAGAGAATGTAAGCCAAAAAACCAGCTCCTATGGATTATGCATAACCAATTTTTTTTTTTTGGCTTATAAATAGTAGCTCTTCAAATCTGTTGAGCTACTGTTTATTAGCTATTGAATTTGTTGGATTAAAATATTGCCAACCGTTCTATCATATTAATTCTTTCTCTCTCCTCCTTCGGATTTCCATTTTTTTTTTTCTCTCCGTTGCTTCTTTTTTTCTTTTTTTCTTTTTTTTTCCTCTCATTCTCTCCGTTGCCGTTGCTGTTGCTTTTTTTTTTCTCACAAACCAAATGAAATCAGAAAAAAGAAAAAAAAAAAAGAAAAAAGAAAAATTAAACTGTTCATAAGCAAAAGAATTAATCCAAACACAAAACACAAAACAAAATCCAATTCTTAAAATAAAGTTGAATCAAAACAAGCAAATATGAAAAAAAATAAAGAAAAAAAGAAAGAACAAGCTGATCTGATGGGAGGACGATGAGCGGCAGTTGGAGCAGCGGTTGGAGTGGCGGGAAGAGCGCCTGGAGCGGCGACAAGCCGATCTCTCTCTCTCTCTCTCTCTCTCTCTCTCTCTCTCTCTCTCTCTCTCTTTTCTCTGATGTGAAGCAAAGTGATACTGGGGTGTTCTTGATGAAAGGAGAAAAAGAAAATAAAAAAGAGGCCTGGACAGGTGTGCGGTGGAGAAAAACAAGAAAAAGAAAAAAGAAAAAAAAAAGAAATGAAAGGAATGGTAGAAAAATAATATAAAAAATAAAAAAAATCCTAATTAAGAAATTCTACTATAATATTTTCACAGTAAATTTTAAGTAACAAATTGTTATTAGTTAATATTGGTGAGAAAAAAAATAATTTCAGCGGTGAGTTTAAATTAGAACTAGTAACAAATTTTCACATAAATTTTGTTGTGAAAATATTGTGAAAAATGTTGTAAATATAACACTTTTCATTAAAAAATATAATTGTTGGGAATAAATATAGGAAGAATAAATGATGATAAAGAATAAATGAAGAAATAATATTTAAATGAGATAGAGAATGAGATAGAGAATCTGTTAAAAGTGTATTTAAAAAAATAGATAAGCAAAAGCTAAATGTCACTGTTCATTAGCCAAACAGTACAAATATTTGGCTATATTGCTGGAGATGCTCTAAGACTATAAGGCTCAGGCTCGAGTACCAAGAGAGAGAGACAGAGAGAGACAAGAAAGCAAATTTGATGTTTTTATAAAAATTGTAACTCAAGAAAATTAAAAACTCTATTCTACAATTGAAATGTGTTGTTCAATTATATAATGATAGGTGAGCCAAGAATGTGCATATATACACACGCAGTCTGGGATCAACAGCTAAGCCTGTTAGAAACGAATGTATAATTTTTGGAATAGTCTGTTGTCTTTTTCCTTTATTAGGGATTTAAGTTAAAAACAAAGAAGACCAGGAGTGGCATGGTTCGGTCATAATTTGACACATGTTGGGTTTTAGCTTAGAGGTTAAAAGTATGATAATTCTGGGTTGGGTAGAAGGCCGCAAGGCCAGGCGTCGACAATTATATATATATATATATATATAATATGGAAGTTGTATGTAAAAAAAAAATATATATATATATATATTAATCGCTTTATTTTTTACTTGCCCCCTCCCTTATGACAAATTCCAAACTCCACTACTACTGAATCTCCCACGAAAAAAAAAAAACTTGGAGTTGCCACTAGAGCTTAAACTCAACACGCATTTGAAATAAAATTAATTGAATAAATGTAAACATCGAATACTTTATTTATTTTTTTGATGGGGTAAACATCTAATACTTGGTTGCCTTCATCAAAAAAAAAAAAAAAAAACCTTGGTTTGGCTCCTTTACCGTCTTAGAATTTGATATGTCACCTTATATGCTATAGCATTGTCCATCAGTTCTTCTATAATTCTATACACGCCAGGTACATAATCAGTCACACCAGGTGCCTTCTTTAGGACTTTTCTCATGATAATGACCCAAACAATGTCGGTTGGTAGGACTACCATTTTCTTTGTGCTGCGCTCAAAATCTCCCATAATTTTTTCATCAAAAAAAAAAAAAAGAAGAAAAAAAAAGAAATCTCACATCATTTACAATCATGTGTCGGATGTTATATATGTGCGTAAGTTGCACGAACCATTCCTTAATTTTTTTTTTTTTTTTTTTAAAGAAAAGAAAAGAAAAGAAAAGAAAAGGTCATAGCTATGGTAGTTTTGAAAGTCATTATATGTATATATTTATTAGCGACAATTACGTTGACACACTCTGCCCATGGCTGAACATATTTCTCAATCTTAGAGCTATGAAAGAGAACCAATTGGGTATTAAATTTGCACTATCCAGATTCCAGCAGCTTAAGGTGCTCCTGCCAGTTCTTTCTAGTCTTCTGACTTTATAATGCGAAGAGCCCTGGAAACATATCAACCAATTGATCAGGTCAGTACCATAAGAAAAAAAAGTATATACGAAATAGGAGATAGCCAATTCGAACTTCAAGGTAATCAAGGTCATCAATTCTATATATGTTGGCATTAACACATGCATTGCTAGAAATTTTGATGTTTTAAAAAAAAAAAAAAAAATCATTTTATGGTTGAGATTATCAATGAGAAACCGAGTTCATTTTAAGGTCATGTTTCATTGTTTTCCATGGTGTTTTATCATTTTCGCACAAAATAATTAATAATTTAAAAACAAAAATAAATAGGATGGAATAAATTTATTTTAAAACTTACTTTAGTATGTCTTCAAACCATTGAAACCATGATGTGGCCTTTTCCTTAGCATTGTCCACTGCTGTTGACACAGAATTTGGTAAATCTTGCATCGTTGAGGCAGCCTGGTTTACGTGATCATTGCTGTTTGCACCGGGTTTTCATCAGCAAACACCGAGTGGATTGATAAAACAAGTAGGACTGAGTAAGGACCCGCCCACCCGAAAACCCGACCCGAACCGACCCGGCCCGGCCCAACAGGTTTTGGGCGGGTCTGAGAATATTCGGGTCGGGTTTCGGGTCAAAATTTTGGGTTAATTTCGGGTTCGGGTCGGTGTCGGGTCGGCATTGGGTCATTTAAATACACTACTCCAACCCGATTGTTTTTTTTTGGAAAAAAAACCCTACTCTGTCCTAGTTCTCTCTCCGCCTCCCTCAGCTCTCCGCCTCTGTTCTCTGTGTAAGTCTTCAAGTTTGTGGCTTTGTGGCTAAAGCCTTCAAGTTTCAAAATTTTGTTTTTTTTATTTGCTTTCTGGGTTTACTCTCTCTTCACTCATTTTTTTTTTCCATATATTCTATCCATTTTATCGTGTTTGTTGTGTTGTGCTGTGGGTCTGAATTTGATTTGAAATTGTTGATTTACAAAGGGTGGAGGATCTGAGACAGAGGTGACTTGGGAGGACCAGCAGAACATTAACAGGTTTGGAAGATTAAACAACCGCTTTCACGAGCTTGAGGTTGAAATCAAAGTTGCCAAGGTATTGTTATGATATGGGTTTTGCTCCATTTTCTTATTTATTTATGATTTTAGCATACGAGGTTGTTAAAATAGGTTTGGATTAAACTTGATGTGCTTTCATTTTGTGTTTTTTTTAAATGGTTTGGACTGTCTTTATTTTTACTATTTTGGGAATAGAACATTGTCACTTTCTATTTGGAAATGTTAGTCACCGACTTTGTTGCATAATTTGAGGTGGGTTTCGAGAAATATTTAAAACCCAACTCTAAATTTTGGTTTAATCTTGATGGGTACTGATTTGACTTTTTATTGTGATCTGGGATTTTAGTTATTGAGATTTTTGTGTCATTTTAGCTGGGTTTTGGATTGATTGTGTTTGAAACTTAAAATTTTGTTATTTTAAAATTGTTGCTTTGATTTGATATCAGACTGAAAGTTAAGAGGATTTGAGATCAGATTGTGATTGATGGCTTTGTGGAATCACCCTGCTTTTTATAGCAGAAACTGGAATAATTTATAGTGCCTAATATCATGCCAATATTGAAAATTTATCCTTTCTTCTTTTGTCACAAATAATGTGCTGCATTCTGTTATTTTCGAACCCTGTAGATGGACATGCAAAGTTGTTCATGTATTTTCTTAAGTTCATAATAATATAAGTTTTAATTTCCCTTTCAGTTTCAATTGTGCAGGATCACTTTTATTAAGTTTTCCAAAAAAAAGAAATCCTAATAATGTAATTTCTTCTATTAAATTTGACTTCTATTAAATGACTTGTTTATTATTGATTTTTCCCCCTTGGTGCTGTAGGTGGAAAATATTGGAGCAACTTTCAGTCTGGAGTTTGGAAATGGAAGCTCTTTTGTAATTACTTTAGTTGTACATAGAGTTTTTCAATGCTTATTGGGAAAGAAAAAACTTTAGCCCAAGAGGCGTGATGTAATGATCTATAGGGGTCTTCTTTTGCTATTAGAAAGACTCCAGCCACTTCACTTTCATGTTATTCCCCAGTTATCACTAGGATGAAAATGGTAGTGGCTTTAGAAGGCTTCAAAAACTACTTGTTTTCTACGTGGCTTCTAAGGCACAATGAGTGTAACTAATCTGATAATTGGGAAACATTCACTCATTCATACTCGGCGAAAAGGTTGGAAAATATTAAAGAACTTAATCCAATTGAACTCAAACTCCTATTCCTCAAAACAATTCATTACATAGAGTTTCTATTAATGGAGTCAAGTTCTTTTCTATGCCACTACCATATTTGACAATGTTTTCTGTAATTTAGCACGCAAAGCCAAAAACCATGAAGCTAAATGATGAACAGAACACGGATAAACTTAAAAAAAAAAAAAAAAAAAAAAAAAAAAAAAAAAAAAAAAAAAGAGCAAACTGGGACCTGACCCGAGACCCGGAAAACTGACCCAATTACCGACCCGATTTTTCGGGTCGGGTCGGTTTTCAAACAGTGAGACCCGATTTTTGTCGGGTCGGGTTTTGGGTCACACTAAACCCGACCCGACCCGACCCAGTATCAGTCCTAAAAACAAGCACCAAAGAAAGTAACAAAGCAACAACTGCTATCTTTGCCATCTCTAATTCCTTCCAGGCACTAGAATCAAAACTACTTGTCCTTGTTTCCGGTTGGCTTTGTGTATGGAGTGCAAAAATAAAGGTCTAAGAGCATCTCTAGCAATCAATGCATACCCAAAATCTTAGCTATAATAGAGAATGTAAGCCAAAAAACCAGCTCCTATGGATTATGCATAACCAATTTTTTTTTTTTGGCTTATAAATAGTAGCTCTTCAAATCTGTTGAGCTACTGTTTATTAGCTATTGAATTTGTTGGATTAAAATATTGCCAACCGTTCTATCATATTAATTCTTTCTCTCTCCTCCTTCGGATTTCCATTTTTTTTTTTCTCTCCGTTGCTTCTTTTTTTCTTTTTTTCTTTTTTTTTCCTCTCATTCTCTCCGTTGCCGTTGCTGTTGCTTTTTTTTTTCTCACAAACCAAATGAAATCAGAAAAAAGAAAAAAAAAAAAGAAAAAAGAAAAATTAAACTGTTCATAAGCAAAAGAATTAATCCAAACACAAAACACAAAACAAAATCCAATTCTTAAAATAAAGTTGAATCAAAACAAGCAAATATGAAAAAAAATAAAGAAAAAAAGAAAGAACAAGCTGATCTGATGGGAGGACGATGAGCGGCAGTTGGAGCAGCGGTTGGAGTGGCGGGAAGAGCGCCTGGAGCGGCGACAAGCCGATCTCTCTCTCTCTCTCTCTCTCTCTCTCTCTCCTCTCTCTCTCTCTCTCTTTTCTCTGATGTGAAGCAAAGTGATACTGGGGTGTTCTTGATGAAAGGAGAAAAAGAAAATAAAAAAGAGGCCTGGACAGGTGTGCGGTGGAGAAAAACAAGAAAAAGAAAAAAGAAAAAAAAAAGAAATGAAAGGAATGGTAGAAAAATAATATAAAAAATAAAAAAATCCTAATTAAGAAATTCTACTATAATATTTTCACAGTAAATTTTAAGTAACAAATTGTTATTAGTTAATATTGGTGAGAAAAAAAATAATTTCAGCGGTGAGTTTAAATTAGAACTAGTAACAAATTTTCACATAAATTTTGTTGTGAAAATATTGTGAAAAATGTTGTAAATATAACACTTTTCATTAAAAAATATAATTGTTGGGAATAAATATAGGAAGAATAAATGATGATAAAGAATAAATGAAGAAATAATATTTAAATGAGATAGAGAATGAGATAGAGAATCTGTTAAAAGTGTATTTAAAAAAATAGATAAGCAAAAGCTAAATGTCACTGTTCATTAGCCAAACAGTACAAATATTTGGCTATATTGCTGGAGATGCTCTAAGACTATAAGGCTCAGGCTCGAGTACCAAGAGAGAGAGACAGAGAGAGACAAGAAAGCAAATTTGATGTTTTTATAAAAATTGTAACTCAAGAAAATTAAAAACTCTATTCTACAATTGAAATGTGTTGTTCAATTATATAATGATAGGTGAGCCAAGAATGTGCATATATACACACGCAGTCTGGGATCAACAGCTAAGCCTGTTAGAAACGAATGTATAATTTTTGGAATAGTCTGTTGTCTTTTTCCTTTATTAGGGATTTAAGTTAAAAACAAAGAAGACCAGGAGTGGCATGGTTCGGTCATAATTTGACACATGTTGGGTTTTAGCTTAGAGGTTAAAAGTATGATAATTCTGGGTTGGGTATGTTAGGTTTTAAGACTTTAGAAACTAATATATTAGAATTTCACTATGTATATGTTAGCAAACCATAATCAAAACATAGAGTCTAGGTTTAGACTTGCTCAAAGTTTGGATTAATGTAAAGTTGGAATCGAGTAAATGTAGGAAATTACCATTCAAAATCTGCAAGGCTCGATCGATCGAAAGTTAGACTTGATCGATCGAAAATCATGCATCAGTAATTTTTCTACATTATTCTCAAACTAGCCCAAGCCCATATATGACGTGTAGAGTTAAGTGTTTCACTCCAAGTGTAAAAGGAAAAACCCTAACTACGTTTTAGAGGTCTTTTGTTGAGTTGTGTGTTGAATATTTTGTGAGATCTGAGAGGTGTTTACCTTTATGCACACACATAGAGTTATCAAGATCAAGATTCATGTTATGAACTTGATGATTGCTTCAGTTGCTGCATAAAGAACTTTCAAGAAGATCTGAAACCTTTGAGTGGAGTCTCAAAATCACAAGTAGGAGAACTTGTGGTTGCTGCAGATTAAGGAAAGAAGTAGTCTGTAGATTCGGGGTTGTCACGTGGTCGTGGTAGTAAGTTTTCTACACGAGATAGCAATAGGATATTAGTAGTCGAAGTCTTATTGTACAAACTTCAATTCTTTCATAGTGGATTTGTTTTTACCTTGAGGATAGTTAGGTTAAATTCTCCTTAGGTTTTTTATCGGTTAGGTTTTCTTGGGTCATCAAATCTGTGTGTTCTTTATTTTCTGCATTATATTTGCTTTATACATATTGGTTTAACCTAGATCTAATTAACAAACTTGTTAATAAACTTGGCTTAATATTAGGTTAAACATATTGTGTTAAGGGGTCTCTATATATACACTATTAGGGTTATTGTACATGTACTTTATCGCATAATAAAGATGTAGCCATTTAAGACTTTACACCATGAATGTAGACCATTAGGCTAAGTCATGTAACCCTCATGCATCTTTTTTCTTTCTTTATTCTCATTCTTTTACATCTATTTTATATTTCCTTCAATTTCTTTAATAGTCCAGATAAAGATCACAAGTGGTTTTGAAATTTTCAAGTGTATTTTTTTTTCTTCGAGGTAACCAATTATTTTACTACTGGTTAGTTGCAACCATAAAAAGATTTGGAAATGCGTTTATTTATTTATTATTATTATTATTATTATTCATTTTTGGTATATGTAGAAAATCAGGATTGTTTTTTTGGTAATCTAATACAATTATATGTTGTATATCTCTAATTCATAACTAGTATGTAACTCCATGCAAATGCATGGATACATTTAAAATTAAAAAAAAATATATATATATATTATAAAAATATAAATAATTAGTCATTTTTTAAAGCATGTAACACATGCATTCATTCATACATATAGATACATTTAAAATTAAACACAATTTTTATCATAAATTATAGATAATTAGTCAAATTATTTTTTTAAAGTAAACGTAATTAGTCATATATTAAAATTCTTACCTAAATTTAATACTACTTATGATCATTTTTTTTCTAATTTTAATAAGATAAAACATGTGGTGATTTTTATTTAATTTATTTTTTGAGAAATATGTGGTGATTTTTATTGAGTATTTGTGATTTTTTTTTTTGATAAATTTTATATTTCATTAATATTAGATTCTTAGTATTTTGCATTCATTAACTCACTTGACATAAAGATTAAAAAACTTAAGTAGACACATGGCGGAAGCTTAAATAGATAATTATGGTGTAGTTCCCACATAAATTGAAACACATAACGCAAAATTGGATTATTTTTACAAATTCTAATTCAATTTTCTCTAAACTTTAACTATATATTAATATATATATATAGATGACTTATAAATTTGAATATTTTTAGTTATATGATTATGTTTTTTATGGTTTATTATATTGGACTCCTCCTTTTTTACACTAAATTAACTAATTTGGCACAAAAATTTAAAAATTTAGATTAGATGAGACCCATGACGCAAAATTTAACTATAATTGAAATTCAATTTTTACACTAAATATACTCACTCGTCACAAAATTCTAAAATTTAGATTAGATGAGACACATGACGCAAAATTAAACTCTAATTGAATTCAAATTTTGAAATTTAATTGAATTTTCTCTCTGTTTTACCTATTATTATATATATTGGCTTAATATTAGGTTAAACATATTGTGTTAAGGGGTCTCTATATATACGCTATTAGGGTCATTGTACATGTACTTTATCGCATAATAAAGATGTAGCCATTTAAGACTTTACACCATGAATGTAGACCATTAGGCTAAATCATGTAACCTCATGCATCTTCTTTCTTTCTTTATTCTCATTCTTTTACATCTATTTTATATTTCCTTCAATTTCTTTAACAGTCCAGATAAAGATCACAAGTGGTTTTGAAATTTCACGCGTAATTTTTGTTTTTTTTTTTTGTTTGAGATAACCAATTATTTTACTAGTGGTTAGTTGCAAAAATAAAAAGAGTTGGAAATGCGTTTATTTATTTATTATTATTATTATTCATTTTTGGTATATATAGAAAATCATGAATTGTTTTTGGTAATCTAATACAATTATATGTTGTACATCTCTAATTCATAACTAGTATGTAACTTCATGCAAATGCATGGATACATTTAAAATTTTAAAAAAAATATATAAAACATAAATAATTAGTCAATTTTTTTTTAAGGCATGTAACACATGCAATTATGCATACATATAGATACATTTAAAATTAAACACAATTTTTATCATAAAATATAGATAATTAGTCAAATTATTTTTTAAAAGTAAATGTAATTAGTCATATATTAAAATTCTTACCTAAATTTAATACTACTTATAATCATTTTTTTTTAAATAAAATAAAACGTGTGGTGATTCTTATTGAGTATATGTGATTGTTTTGTTTTTTTTTTTTTTAAATAAATTTTATAGTTCATTAATATTAGATTCTTAGTATTTTGCACTCATTAACTTACTTGACATAAAGATTAAAAAACTTAAGTAGACACATGGCATAAGCTTAAATGGATAATTATGGTGTAGTTTTTACATAAATTCAAACACATAACGCAAAATTGGATTATTTTTACAAATTGTAATTCAATTTTCTCTAAACTTTACCAATATATATATATATATATAGATGACTTATAAATTGGAATATTTTTTAGTTATATGATTATGTTTTTTATGGCTTATTATATTTGACTCCTCGTTTTCTACACTAAATTAACTAATTTGGCATAAAAATTTAAAAATTTAGATTAGATGAGATATGTGACGCAAAATTTAACTCTAATTGAAATTCAATTTTTACACTAAATTAACTCACTCAGCATAAAATTCTAAAATTTAGATTAGATGAGACACATGACACAAAATTAGACTCTAATTGAATTCCAATTTGAAATTTAATTGAATTTCCTCTCTGTTTTACTTATTATTTTTATATATAGATATGTATATGGAAAATTCATAATTTACATTGTACTAGCAATGTTAAATTACTTTGTAGGCATAGAGAATTAGTACACTATTGTAGTGTACACAATTTTGCAAATGTGTACAACATTTTACACATTTTCTGTCTACAATATAAATTTACATTATTAGTATAGTGTAAACCTATAAAAGTCCTATGTATATTGTGTAAGCCAACACCACAGTTTTGATTTGTTTAGGAACATCTTATTTAACAGAAATTGAAAACTTTTTGTTGAATGTGTGAAAAAGAAGAAGTTAAAAATTAGCTAAATAGTACAATGGAATTAATGAGTAGTACAAAAAAGTGCAATGAGACTCATAAATAGTACAAAAAAGAAGCTAAAAACTCAAAAAAGCTGAAATTTTCATCACATCCCAAACAAACTTAATTAATGTAAAATAGGTCACAAATATTTTTTAAGAGGAAAAAAAAAAAAATCATCTATATCTTCCATAGCGTCTAATAACCTCTTTTATTTAAAATAGTCCAAGTTTTCAAAATTTTCAAATAGACAATTCCAAGTTATATCTTGGATGTCAAAATTATCATGTCATATTGGCAATCATTCAATTGATCATCAAATCGAGCCATATGTCAAGTCCTTTGAGTTGTCCCTACTCACAAAAGAATTACATGCGTCACAAGTCACATAATGTCATGTGGTCGCATCAGAGAAAGAGATTCACATGGAAAGTTCTTATTGAATGCAAGATAAAACTTAAATAAATATTCAAAATTTATAGTCGACATTAAATAAATACTAAGAGAAACTTCCAAATAAAAAACCATTGAGTTTTCTATAAATAAAGGCTTTTTATATATGAGAAAATTGACAGATACTTAGGGTGAAATTTCTACTAACACTATCAAAATAAAGAGTAATCTCTAAATCCTAAAGAGCTCTCTTGCTCATTCAAAATCAAGGGTCATTTGTACTCTCCAAATCAAAGTATGTATTTTCCTTAAAGTTCTTTTTTATTTAGTTCAAGATTAAGCCAGCAGCCTTTGATATCAAATCAAATAAATGATAAATCCAACTCAAAGGCATCAAGTTACAATTCAAGATTAAGCTTCGTAGGCTCTGGATTGAAAAGTTGTAAAGAATCATATAGAGAATTGTGCTTAATTTCATAAAAATCAATAAAAATTGATATTTGAAATATTATTCTGTGATCGTGTAAATTATTAACACGAAATTTGTGAAAACATAAACCATGATATAACATAGGATGGATGAAATTGGATAGGATATGAATGAACCACACTGTTTGTAAAAAGTTTGAGCTTAGCTCGGCAAAAATCTTGTTTTTGTTTGTTTATCTAGCAAACAAGTCAAGTTTTAGTCTAAGTTTAGGCTCAACTATTAAATGAGCCAAGCTTAAAACAAAATAATGTTTTCATGAACAAAATTGTGAACATGAGGCTTGATTTTAACTATATACAATATTGTATTTTCAAATGTTTACTTGTTAAAGAATGTACTCATGTAAACTTGAGATTAGATTGCATAAGTTTGAAAATATATTTATATGATATCAAATTATTATTTGTAGTTAAAAAATCTATTCATATTATAATAAAAACCAAATTTCTGAAGTGTGGTTTTACTATAAATGAGAAAATAATAAGTTAATCAAGTAGCTTACGAACAAGTTCAATCTAGTTCAACAAGAATATGAACCGAATTTTAACATGCAATTTTGTTTGGTGTTAAGGTTAAATTCAGCTTATATTCAAAATAAATTAACCGATTAAGTACTTGGCTCTCCTTTAAAGTTCTAGAATTGGATATGCTAGCTTATATGCTATAGCTTTGTCTGTCTACAATTCTATATACACCAGGTCCAAAATCAGTCAGTACCTATTTTAGGACTTTTATAATCACCCAAATAATGTTGGTTGGAAGGCTTGTCATTTTCTTTGTGCCTCGCTCAAAATCTCCTATCATTTATATTCATGTGAATGATATTATAGTTTTGAAAGTCAGTACATATATATATATATATATATATATATTAAAGACGATTACATTGACACACTGACTTTGAGCAAAACATATTTCTCAATTGTAGAGCTATGAAAGAGAACCAAGTATTGTTTGAAGCACACAACTTAAGAAGCGAATATAACATGAAATAAGGATTATTGCACTATCATATCCAGATTCCAGCCGCTAGGGTTGTCCCTGCCAGTTCTTTCTAGTCATCTGACTTTACAATGCGAAGAGCCCTGGACACATGCATTGCTAAAAATTCTGATATATATATATATATATATTTTAACTCATTTTATGGTTGTTGAGATTATTAACGTGAACTGAGTTCAATATGTTGCCAATTGAATATCATTTTACTAAAATTTTAAGTGTTTTTATCATTTTGACAAATAATAATTAATAATTTAAATACAAAATAATTAGGATGGACTAAATAAATTTAAAAACTTACCCTAGTATGTCTTCAAACCGTTGAAACCATGACGTGGCATTTTCCTTAGCATTGTCCTCAGCCGTTGACACAGAATTTGGTAAATCTTGTACCGTTGAGGCAGCCTGGTTTACGTGATCAATTGCTGTTTGCACTCGGGTTTTCATCAGCGAACACCGAGTGGATTGATAAAACAAGCACCAAAAAAAGTAACAAAAGCAACAACATCTATCTTTACCATCTCTAATTCCTTCCACCACAATAGAAACAAAATTACTTGCCCTTGTTACCGGTTGACTTTGTGCGCGGAGTGCAAACCTAATGGTCTAAGGCTCGAGTACCAAGAGAGAGAGGGAAAAGAAAGCAAATTTGATGTTCTTATAAAAATTGTAACTCACGAAAATTAAACTCTATTCTTTGATTGAAATGTGTTGTTCAATTATATAATGATGATAGGAAAGCCAAGAATGTGCACATATATATATATACACACACACAAACACATATAGTGTAGGATCAACAACTAAGCCTGTTAGAAACGAATGTGTAATTTTTGGAATAGTCTCTTTTCTTTTTCCTTCATTAGTGGTTTAAGTTAGACAGAAATGCCGTTTCTAAGACGTCCCAAAACAGAAATGCCGTTTCTAAGAGATGTCCCAAAACAGACGAGACTTTATTCTGACTTGTAAAGTTGTAATTTACAATTATTTGTTATGTTGGCTTTTATTCCATGCCAAATTTGATTGTAATTTCATTCAATCTTTTGTACTGTGTATTTAATGTGAGATTTGATTGTAAGGGTTGTGTGATAAAGAGAGAGAGTGTGAAGACTCAAGCAATTGAAAACTGAGGAGTTCTCGCGGGTAGCTCGTAACTAAGCATCCCGCAAAGTAAGCCATGTGCCTTGCACATGACTGGAATGCGAAGAGTCAGGACAGATGGCGACAGCTATGTTTTTGCGAGTAGCTCGCGGGTAAGGCCTTCCCGTGAGACACTCACAAGACATTCTGTTTTGCCAGGCTGTACTATTTGATACACATTTTCTGCACCTACACTATATATACCTATATTACCCACAAATGTTGAGGAGTGCTTCTGAGAGAAAACCCTAGCCAAACACCTTGAGAGTTAGAGATTGTTATACTCACAATCCTCTACACATTTTCTTGTAGAATTTCCTTAACTCCTACCTTTCTATTTCCATACCATTGAGAGGTTGATAGCCCAAACACTTACCACACCATTTCAGAGTGTCAAGTGAGGTTTTTGTGCTGCTGGGAAGCATTGGAAGAAGTTAAGGATGGCAGATACAACATGGAGCTTGTTGCGAGATCCGAAGAGTTAGACAAGACACGGTTCCAAGAGGCCTTGTTGGAGTAGGAGCTTGGAGGGTTTAGGTACATCAGGTAGATTAGGCTTGGAGGGTCTCTTGCTAACCTATGTATCCTAACTGATTGTCTAGTGGATCGATTATCGCTTGAGAGGCGGCGATGAGGTTTTTCACCGAGTTTTTCGGTTTACTCTTCGACAACACATCGGCGTGTTATCTTGTATTTGCATCTTTTCAAGCTGTGTTGTTAAGTTTATGGATTAGAGTAGCTTGTTTGTTTATCCGCTTGCATTTACACTATTCCACACTTAGTTTTAAGTTAGTGTAAAATCAATCGAGCCATAATTTTATTTTGGGGGTCTAAACAGCTCTTGTGTTTTCAACACATTTTCGAGCTTTCAATTGGTATTAGAGCTGGTGCACTCTTTGTGGTTTAAACACCTTAGTGCAATCTTTGATCCCGTATTGAGATGGACCGATATCAATTTTTAAATGCACCACCATATTTTGATTGGTAGCAACTATGCCTTTTGGAAAGTTAGGATGAGGGCATTTTTGTGTTCAATGGATGAAACTGTTTGGAATGAGGTGGATATTGGATGGACTAAGCCGGAGGCTGCCCAATCCATGTGGGATAAGGCAACCCTCGCAGCGTTTAATACATATAGCAAAGCACTTAACGCTATTTTCTGTGGTGTATCTCCAGATGAGTTTCATAGGATATCTCACATTTGTATTGCCAAGGAGCTATGACAGATATTGGAGACCACGTATGTAGGAACGAAGAAAGTGAAAGACACTAAGTTGCAGATGCTAACCACTCAGTTTGAGGAACTGAAAATGAGTAAGGATGAGTCATTTGACTCTTTCTATAGCAAGCTGAATGAGGTGGTCATTGGCAAATTCAACTTGGGTGAGAAGACGAAGGACTCAAAGATAGTGAGGAAAATCCTTTGACCATTGCCGGAGAGCTTCCGAGCAAAAGTCACAACTATAGAGGAAAGTAAAGATTTGGATGAGATCAAAATCCAAGAGCTCATTGGATCTCTTTAAACATATAAGCAGGGACTGCCGTCTCATAAGTCAAGTAAATCTCTTACACTTAAAACCATCATCGAAAGAATGGATTATTTCTCCGAAGAAGATGGAGTGGAGAAGGAGGTAGCATTTCTTATAAAAAAACTTCTGAAAATTTCTGAAGATGAAGAACAGTGGGAAACTGTTCAACAAAAGGAAGTTTTCATCCTCCAAAGGTGATAGGAAGAAGTTTAAGAAGAAAGACGAGAAAGACTCTCAATCTCCTCAAGGCATTGTGTATTATGAATGCAATGGACATGGACATCTTAAGAAGGAGTGTCCTAACTATCTAATAAGGAAGGGTAAGACGTATGCCACAATAGGGATTCGGATTCTTCCAATTCAGATTCGAAAGAGAGCTGTGATGGAGAAAGGAATTACTTTGCTTTTTATGACTATTGCTCTTGTTAAGTCCTCGGAGGACTTGAGTTTGCTAGTGGAAGAGCTCGGTGAACATAGTGAAGTGGAGTTAATGGGAGTAGTAGAAGAATTTGATGCTAAAGAAGATGAAAGTGCAGTGGGACTTCAAGAAAACTATAATTCCCTACTTGAGAAGTCAGGAGAATATACAAAGGTGGCCAAGGCAACCATTAAAAAGATGAAGAAGGCAGATGAGGACAATAGAAGTCTCCTAGTGTGATATAAGGAGGCCAAATGTGAAATAGAGACGCTGAATGGAGAGCTGACCGAAGCCTACTCAAAGATAAAATTCCTTGAGCTTGAGGTGGTTCAAGCCAATGCAAAAGTAGAGTGAGTCTTCTCCAAGAAGCTTGATGAAGTCCTCTCTTATTAAAAACATTTCACTGACAAATCCGGATTGGGATATACTGGAGAAAGTAGTTCAGCTGTCAATGTAACCAAGGAAGTAAAGTTTGTGAAAGCCAAGGAGCCAATTATAGCTACTACAAAGGCTGAGAAAGTAAAGCCGAAGAAGAATAGAAATGTGGCTAACCAATAGGTGTTGAATAAGCCTCATAACCAATCAGTGGTTAGGTTTGAAGCCAAAGGAAAATCACTTCCAAAATTTCAAAGAGGTCCGAGAATTTAACATTTCTGTCATCACTGTGAACTTCAAGGACACACTAGACCAAATTGTCATAAGTTGAGGGCATTGAAGAATGCAAGTGATCAGAGGTCAAGACGACCAAGAAATGACAAACGGAATTGGGCTATTGAGCAATCAAAAGGTCAAGATGGTGATTCCTGTGTGATGGATGTGATGAAAATGATTGATGCATTCACCACTTGTTTGGCAAGCTTCTTTAGAAGGTTTGAAGGCCATAATACTATATCACACCAAACGCACGTGCCATGTAGGTGAAAAGGGGTACTCATGCATAAGCATTACAACATGCCCATGCATTAATACTTCTAATGTTTAGGGGCATATGTTCACACATCATGACATGCATAATTCACTTTGAGTCAATTGCTTCTGGTTTATAGTATGTTTCTTTTACTTGTTTTGGTTTGTACCTGTTTTTGTTAATCTTACTTTATTTGGTTTGTTTTTTAGTGTGTTCAAAAAATTCAAAAATCCATAAAAATTGAAAAATCTTCAAAAAGTTTGATCGCTTGTGTTGTGTATATCGCATGTGAGTTTGGCCTAGTACCGTTATACTAATGGCGTAGTGCATTTACAAGCTTAGCTTGTTATGTATGCACATATATCTGTGTGGAAGAAATCTTGAAAATTATGTGTGATTGTTGTAAATAGATCTTCAAGCTTGTTATTAATAATTGGTCAATGGTCTTGATGGTCTTGATATTTGCATAGACTTATGCCTATATCTCTTCCCACCTTTTTTTTTTTTTTTTTTT
>NW_027069532.1:1738501-1786123 GCF_002906115.3 Quercus suber
TTTTTTTTTTTTTTTTTTTTTTAACTCACAAACGCATAAATTACATCACACTCCTAGGTATTTTTGTGATTGAAGAATGTAGCAATTTTGAATTATGATTATGCCATGAGGATTTTTTTTTTTTCACTCACAAATGCATAAATTACATCACTCCTAGATATTTTTGTGATTAAAGAATGCAGCAATTTTGAATTATGATAATCAAAATTTATTAACATTTATATATATATATATAGAAACTAGTTTAGAGTTAAGGATCCTTGTATCCAATTCTTTTCTACAGGAGTAAAAAAATAAATAAAAATGTTTGTGATAAGTGGTTAAATAAGAGAGTCAAAGAAGGTGAGAATGTAGTCACCATAAAGCATTTCCAAATCCATTAAAATGAATATGACTTTAAGCATTTGATACATATAGAGGATGGGGCACATTAAAGAGAAAGGGAAATAAATTTCATCGAAAGCTGTAAGCTTGTAACCAAATATTTCATATAATTTATGCGTTTGTGAGTTAAAAAAAAAAAAAAAAAAAAAACCGCATGGCATAGTTTGCAAATACATGAACAAACGAATAAATCTCAAATTAAAAAAAAAAAATTATGACACTAAATTCAAACTTAAAAAAAGAGCCTCAGCTAATGATGTGTTGATGATGGCTAATAGATTATGGGTCTATTTAAGATCTACTTATTTTGCTGAAATTGAAAACTTTTTGTTAAAAGTACTAAAAATAAAAGTAAAGTTAGATGAAATAGTACAGTGAGACCCATAAATAGTATTAAAAAGTGTAACAGGACTTATAAATAGTATTAAAATAAGTTTGGAAAAATAATTTTTTCCAAACACACACTAACATAGATAGATATAGATAATTATAAATGGATACATTATCTCTATATAAATTAAATATATTATATAAATTAACAAAATATAGATTATATCCATAAAATATATATAGTCTCGCACATGTAAAAGTTTGCACTTCACGCAAACTGCCCAGTGTTTGTGTACATAAGGGTGTGTTTAAATACTATTTATTTGTTAAAAACTATAAACTTATTATTCAAAACACTGTCATAAAATAATTTTTTAATATGTAAATAGTGCTGTGAATCCAAATTTACCTAAAAATTTGCGTTTTGCTGAGTTTGGTGGTCTGTGAACAATATCAATGAGACCCACAAATATTTTCATAAAATACAAATAATGTTACCAAACGGCCCTTACGAATTACAGAAAAAACCCGCCTCAGACTTGGTGTTGTTGCGTTGTTCTCTTGCACGAGGAGCCATGTCTTGTACTAAAGGTCTCTAATTTTTATTTTTTTTCCTCTGTTTCTTAAGATAATTTCAATATATATATATATATATAAATAGCCCTCTCACAAAAAAGCAATAATTTTTCAAAACCCTTTTGGTCGATTTGAAAGTTTCTTCAATTTTGAATATTATCCGATTCGAATGCAAAATAAAAGAACAGCACAAGACTATGTGCTGGCTGTTTGCGTTTGCATTTTATATATATATATATGTGTGTGTGTGTGTGTATTTGAAAAGACGAAACTTTACTGACACGTTTTCATCATAGTATTTGATTTAGCTGTTCCTCTCCTCTGTGCATAATGTACCACAGTAATTGATGTTTTATATGTGCTTTAGTTCTCTCTCTCTGTTGCAAATTTGATCTATTTTTATGCTTTAATTAGTTATTTTAGATATTGCTTGTGCTCAATTTTTTTGTTGTTATTTATTTATTTTTTTTTTTTTGGGCAGGAAATTCTTCCAAATGTAAGTGTGAAAGGGTCAAAATGGGAAATTAACCTTGATTTTTAAACAATATAATTAGTAGGTAATGTTTTTAAATTATATTTTTTACTAGCATCTCGAGTCTAAAATATTCGATTTAGGGCCTATAAATCGAGTCTTTGAGGGTCAGTTTTCATGTTCTGATCGGATCTGAGTTAGCAATTTTTTTCACGTGGCGTCCACTTGGAAATCGAGTCTCTAAGACTTGATTTATAAGCCCAAACCCAAAAACGAAGATAAAAAAGAACAATAGCACCAACAAAGAAATAGAAAAGAAGCCGAAGAAGAAATAAAGAAATTAGAGCAAAAAAAAAAAAAAAGGCTGCTCTCTTCTCTTTCTACTTCTTCTTATCTCACTCCTTCTCTCTCAGTCTTTCTCATGCTTCAATCCAAGAGACAAAAACACCACTGCAACCACCAGATTTGTAACCATCCATAACCAGATCCATCTCACTCCTTCTATCTGCTGTGATTTCCTTGGCTGGATCGAGTCAAGGCCCAGGCTGCGCAAGCCCCAAGCCGCACTGGTGAGGTGAGCTTAGATTCTTTCTCTCTCTCTCTTTGATCTGATTGTATTTTTTTTTTTTTGGATATTTCGGCTTGTACATGAGGTGAGCTTAGATTCTCTCTCTCTCTCTCTGTTCTGATTGTATTTTTTTTTTTTGGATATTTCGGCTTGTACATAAGAGACTTGAGACTTAAAATTTAAAATAATTTTTTTTTAAATTTTTTTGGTTTATAGATTGAGTCTTAGAGACTTGATTTCTAGGTAGTCGCCACGTAGAAAAATATGCCATATCAGACGTGATCAGACCATGAAAATCGAGTCTTTGAGACTCGATTTATCTCTTTGACACGAGATGCTAGTAAAAAATGTAGTTTAAAAATATTGCCTACTAACTATATTATTTGAAAAATGAAATTAGATTCCAATTTAGGCGGTGTGAAAGTGTATTTTGTTATTAATCAAACAAAGACCAGTGCTTTATCCCTCCTGGTGCCTTCGCTGCTTTGCTTTTTTTTTTTTTTTTTTTTTTCTAATGCTTGTGATCTGTTGCTTAATTTATATGTTGTTGTTACCTACTTACCTTGACTCTTGTGTCTTCTCTATCTTTGTAGTTACTAGAAACGCTTTAATTATGGTTATTTTGGGTAAATTCACGAAGGCCATATCGGGACCGGGACCAGGCTCTGTCAGTATTTGCGAGATTGTACACGAATTGTATGATGAGGTACGATTTTTCACAGTGAGAGTCATTTGGAAGGGTTATACTTATAGTTGATATAGTTTTTTTCTTTAAAATTTGTTATGAAATAATGAATTCTTTTAGAATATGATTTGTTCTGAAAACATGCCAAATGGTAGGATCAAAGTGGTTGAAAATTTGTTAAAGTAGACTTAAAGAAAAATATGCTCTTTTTATAATTTCTCTATTCTGTTCAGTTATTGTAATTTTTTTTCTGCTTCCTTTTTCTTTGGTGTACTCCCAATTATGGGGCAGTTTTTTTCATAATTTTTCTTTGTTTGGTTATGCAGTGCAGAAATAGTACTTATAATGAGAACTGTGATGGATACTTCAAACGGAATGAAGAATGCCGTGATTTTAAGAGGGTTTGTAAATCTGTTGCTTTATTTTGGTTCTTGTTGATTCTCAGAAGCTTTCTTGTTGTCTTTTAGGTGTCACTTTTGCCTCTATATATTAAAGAACAAACTGAAATTGCTTAGTGCTCTTATGATGGGTTGGTTTTTTAATTTTATGCAAGAAAATCTATAATCTTATTTCTTATAAACAAAATTTTTTATTTGCATGATTTTCATACTAAGTCTAGAAGGAAAACAAAGAAAAGACCTTTATAATGGATTGTATTTCAAGGTGTCGTAATTCAGTCTAATACAAGTTTTGATCCATCAAATAGTGAAATGCCAAGTTCAAAAACATTAATAAATAAATAATCTGTGGGGTGGAGGATTTCCTAGGAGTTGCACGAGTTGTTTGCCCTTTTTTTTTTTGGTGGTCTATCATTCCTGAGAGTTTAGATTAACCAATTTATATGTAAACAATGGATAAAGGTTTATTTTTGGTAAGGGTTTTTTTTTTTTTTTTTGGGGGGGTGGGGGGGGTGGTGGTGGTGGTGGTGGTGTGAGGCAGCGTTGGTTAAGTTGGTCTCGTGCTTTGTTGTTCAACCTACGATAGCTAGGCTAAGATGTTAAGGGAGAATAATAGGGGGCTCCTGGATCATATCTTACCGGTGGCATACATATTATAGCTAGAGAAGGAGGCTTACGTTATTCAAGAATAGTTTTGAAATGTAGGACTACCATATAAATGAGTGTGTATTCGGCCCCTCCAAATGCTCCAATCTTCCAGGTTGCAGCATTGTACCTCTTGTTAAAATGTCCCTTCCAACATGCTAATAATTCTAGCACTAATCTTGGAATAAAGGAACTCACCCCACACAGACAAAAAATAAGAGACCACAATTCCTTAGCACTCATAATAAATGAAATCCTAAAGAACTTAAAGATCTAGTGATTCACAAGGAGATTAGTGATGTACAGAGAGAACCAAACGTCTAGAACTTTTCCTGAATCTAAGAAATGGGAAGAAGGCATTTTTTTTCCATGTTGAATTGAAATCCTTTAAAGTTATCCTCGAAGAGAGTCTGAGAGTGAGAGGATGTATGGGTCACGCATCATTGGACGGGGGACTAATAGCATGAATAATATCATTTCAGGGAGGGAAGAAGCCTGTGGTTAAGCTCATTGTTGGCGAAAGTAATTACACTGCCTCTGGACTATAGTTTTATCATGTCATGCTGGGAAGTTGGAAAGGTGCTTTGTATTCAAAATAATAGAAATTCTCGGGGTGGTATATTGTGGTGATGGAGTATGGAGAATCAGCGATACGAGAAACAAAGGTTCAATGATAATACCGGAAGGTAGAGAGCTGTGCGAGTGGATAGGACTCAGTTAGGTGATCAAAGCATTGGTGGTGTTGGCACCAAAGAGTCAAGCATTGACTTCCTTCACAGCAGATTCCACTGTCTTGGTTAGATATATCTAACCATATGATCTAAAGATCTAACTATTTCCCAAGCCCATAAAGACTTAAAGATTTTATGGCGCAAGATCTCCATAATTTTCGAATTCCAACTTAAAATAGTTCTGAGGCATCTTCCACAGTTACTATGTAACTATTTTCCTATTCTTCTGGAGTGTAGGTTTTGCAATGGGGTTGGTGCCTGTTAGAGTTGAAAACACGTGGGTAAAAGCTGAAGGATTTATTGATAGGATGAGGGGGTTGTGGGAATCTTATCATTTTTAAGGCTCGCCTAGCTTTGTTTTGCCCTATAAGTTGAAGGCTCTAAAGTTAGATTTGCAAAGGTTGAAAGAATCGGAGTTTGGAAATGTAACAAGAAGGAAAAACGCATTGCTAGCTTGCATATAGTCATTGGATGTGATCAAGGAGGATAGACTGATCGTGAGAAGATGCAATGGAAATTGGCCATCGCAGAACTTGAGAAAACTTGTTGTTTGAGGAAATAAGCTAGAGGCAAAAGTCTCAGATGCTTTGGCTAAAGGAAGGGGATAAATGTACCAAGTTTTTCCAATCGCTTCATGAACTCGCATTGTAGAAGTAACACTATAGGGCGGTTAGATTTGGATGGAGAGGCATTTATAAACGAAGTTGAGAATAGGATACTCTAATTCTAATTGAAAACCTAATTCTAAATGACACGGAAATTCTAATTATTAAATTACCAAAATACTCCTACCTCTATGAAATGAAATAAAAAATATTAATGAGCATAATTAACTACTAAATACTGAAAATAACTATACAATTGACTCTAAAAGCAAATAAATTCTAAATTAAAATATTTTTTCTTTTCTTTTTTCCACATCAATACATTAATAAGAATGTAACTTCCTTTGAGTGCCTTCTTCCTTCTACAATATGTGGACAATCAACTTAGTTTTTTTTTTTTTTTTTTAGAAACTCACTCAACTTAGTTTAGGGACAGAGCTTGCTATAGGGCGGTTAGCTATGGATGGAGAGGTATTTAAAAACCAAGCTGAGAATAGGATACTCTAATTCTAATTGAAAACCTAACTCTAAATGACACAAAAATCCCAATTATTAAATTACCATAACACCCCTAACTCTATGAAATTAAATAAAAATATTAATAAACATAATTGACTACTAATACTGAAAATAAGTATACAATTGGCTCTAAAAACAAATAAATTCTAAATTAAAATATTTTTTCCTTTCTGCTTTCCACATCAATACATTAATAAGATTGTAACTTCCTTTGAGCGCCTTCTTCCTACAACAATTTGTGGACACTCAACTTAGTTCCTGGTGAATTATCTTTTTATGGATTCTAAAGACGTTCCACTAGAATTTTTTGTTATTATCTAGCACAAGACAAATGAAAGCTTAATTCAATTCTTAATTTTTTGTTCAATCATGGTTTATTAATTTTAAGAATGAGCTGTGTAGTTTAGTTTATATAAATTAGCCCAATATAATTCAAATCTTCATTGTCACATATTAACAGCCAACAAGCTCTAGCCATTGGAATTTCTCATGGTCTAGTTATTCACTGATATCTAGGGAACCTCACTAAGGCAGGGCTCTTTGGACCCACCTCTATGGAGTAAACTAAGGATACACAACCCCACCCTCCAAAACCGTGTATCTAGAGGAACTCCTAGTGGGATTGAACCTACGATATTTGGGTTTATAGCTCATCCCAAGCCTCCAGCCACTACACGCCTATCTCTTTTTTCTTTTCTTTTTTTTCATCTTAGTTTCCCTCTTTATCTCACCCTCCTCTATCTCCTTTTATTTTTTTTTTTATTAATCTCAAACTCTCTCTCTCTCTCTCTCTCTTCTTTTTTCTTTTTTCATTTCACTTTCCCTCTTTCTTAAGCGTATCTCAAAATTCAAATTTATTTACTAACTAATAAACTTATCTCTCAAATTTCCATCTCACACTCCTATATACTAACTCTAAATTTTCTCTCTCAAATTTCAGTCTCTCTTAATTCATAGTCTTTTTAGAGAGACTCTTTTATCAATTTAAAGACTTTCTCTCTAACTTCCAGGTATTTTTTTGGTTCTCTTTAAATTTTAATTTGATTTTTCTTTATTTAATTGTATAGTCTTCAAATAGTATTGTTTTGTATGTGTTTTTTTTTTTTAGAATCAACAATGGTGTATATTGTTGTCATTGTGTTGTGTATATATATATATATATGATGTTTTTCAACTTTATACTTTTTTTTCCCCAAAATAGGTGGTAAGTCAATGAAATGGTCATGAAGCATGTTTGGATAACACGTTCGGGAAGAAATTTTTCTTTCATATTCATTGATTTTTGCATACATTTTGAAATTATATTTGAATGTAAATTCAACAAGTTGTGTATATATTTGTGTTTTTTGACATATGTATTGAAATGAAGTATTTTGAATTTTTCATCTTTTGTGCATATCTTTAATTTGTTAGTATAGTACCTAGGTATGGTTTTTGAATTGCAAAATAGGTTAATGAAAAAATTATTATTTTAAAAAATAATTTATTTATTTTTAAATTTTAACAAAAATATATCTAATAAAAAAATAACCTATTGCAACGAGATTTTCAAAGTAAATCATTGCAATATATAAAATTTATTGCAACGAAAATCTAGTGTTGCATAAACCTATTGCTTTCTTTTTTTTTTAGTAAAAAAATAACATATTGCAAAGAGATTTTCAAAGTAAATTGTTGCAATATATAAATTGTTGCAATATATAAATTATTGCAATATATGGATTTTATTGCAATGAAAATCTAGTGTTACATAAACCTATTTTTTTTTTTTTAAAAAAAAAAAAAAAAAAAAAACCTATTGCAATGAGACTTTCAAAGTAAATTGTTGCAATATATGGAATTTATTGCAACAAAAATCTAGTATTGCATAAACTTATTGCCTCGGAGTTTATTACAACGACTTGCATCGACTTTTTTGTCGTTGCATTAACACCTATTATAACGACATTAGTTGTTATTGTAATGAATTTTTTTGTTGCATTAAATTTTTTTTCTTGTAATGAAAGAAAGACGATAGACAGATTTATAAAGAAGAAAAAATGAATAGGTTTAGAAATCACATTTTTTCAATATATATAGACCAGTCGTTATATCTTATAAAACAAACCTAATTCCAACCATTACCATTACTACCACTGCCATCTCCACCCTTACCACCACTGCCACTTCCACCGCCACCACCATTGCCATGGCCGAAGCTTGGTGGTGGAAATTTAGGAGGATCAATGACAGCTTTCACCTCCTTCACGTCATTTTTCACCTCCATCAATTCGTTTCTCGCTTCCCACAGGTCGCTTTTCACCTCCATCAGTTCCTTTCTCACTTCCTCTAATGCTTCCTTCAATCCCATCACCTTAGCATGTGTCATTTCGGTTTTTAGAGTAGTTGCATTTGCCATTAATATTAATTTCGCCGCGTCCATTCCTGTCACAGAATCCCACACTGTTTTGGTAGCTTCCTCCAAAGTCTTGTCATGAATACTTATGGCTTGGCCGACTCCTTTCATCTTCATGTCCAGCACAGTTTGATTCGTGGCAATGGCTGATAGGCTGCTTAGTAGGTACCCCTCCTTGAGCACCTAGCAAATTTAACACACACAAAAAGCAAGTTAATGGCATACAAATCACCAACACACAAACATACTTTACAAACAAACAAATAGACAAAAAAAAAAAAAAAAAAAAAAAAACCTTCCCGATTTTCTTTGGCACCATTTCCCTTGTGTGGTGAGCTTTGAGGCTAAGTTTCTCACTTCTTTGCTCCATTTCCTTCTTGTGGTGAGCATTGTGGCTAAGCTCCCTCAACTTAAAGCTTTTCCCCATTCAAGAACAACTTAGCTTTCCTACCCATCCTTTCAACTAAGCATTCTTAAACCCAAAAAAAAAAAAAAAAAAAACAAAAAAAAAAAAAAAAAAAAAAAACAAACAAACAAACAAACAAACAAACAAGCAAACAAAAACAAACAAAAACAAAAACAAAAAAAAATCACAAAAAGAGATATTTTAGCAAAAACTTTCTTAACAAAAATTTATCAAAAACAAGTTTTGGGTTTAATAATGCCCCTCCTTGAGCACCTAGCAAATTTAATTAGTCTAGCCCAACTAGCAACTAGTCAACTCACAAACTTAACAAAAAAAAAATTCTAGTTAGCTCAGTATTAGAGTATTAGTATCAACTGTTCTAAATGCTAAATATTTAGAATTTAGAACATCAAATACCAAAAAAACTATTGTATGAGACATTTCAAATGTTATATTAAAGTAGCAAAAGTAATTTTTAGTTTGTGAAAGTAATTTTTTTTGCAATAGCTGATGCTCTTAAGAAACAATATTATTGTGTTTTTTTGTTGTTGTTGGTAGATGATTGTATCTTAATGTATTAAGAAATAATGATTGTGTGTATTTATCTTAGTTGATAGTCTATTTGGATACCTATTTGATTTTTTTTCTTATACGTCGGCCCTCTTAGCTTGAAATCTTGGTTTCGCCCTTACTTAGCAGAGTTGTCATTAACTTTTGATCCCAATTCAATGGAATCAATCCCCAAAAGAGCCTTGCATAGGTCTTATTTAGCCTCTCCCAAGCTTTTCTTTTTCTCGACTAAGTGATAGAGCCTCCCTACACCTTTAAGTCCCAATTCTGTGATTCTCTCATATATACCAAATTAGTGGCGGAACCATGAATTTTTTTTCTAGGGGAGCCAAGGTAAACATAATAAAATTCTTATGTATAAAAGAATAACTTAAAAATCTTTCATGGAACAATTTTTTATTTATGTAAAATATATAACAATTGTAGATCGTTTCCTCATAAATTATTTGCAATATGAAAGCCTTAATATTGAATTTTAAAATCTCAATATCTCAAATTGATAGAATAAAAAAAATATAATAATAATTTTATTTAATTACCCAAGTCATTACTATCAACCAAAAAAACAATTACAAAACTACTATTTTCTAATTACTATTTTATAATCATATTTGCCGGAAACACAAACTCGTACAACATAAAGCCTATTTTATTGATTCTAGTATAGTAGTATTAGGTTGTTTCTAGAAAAAAGGTATAGTAGTATACCCTATACCCTATACTACTATATTTAAAGAACATAAAGATAAAGTAGTTTCTTTTGGAAATATAAGCAAAATTACCATGATTCTTGTAATCCTTACCATAAAAAAATTCATTAGCTTGTTTTCACTCTTGGCTTCTATACAACCAAATAGCTTGTTTGGGATGCGTATGTAGTCGTGTCTAGGACGTACGTTGCACCTAGGCTACACGTTGTGTCCCAACGTGTCTGACACAAGTGTGGTGACCAAAACGCCTTACAGGACAAAAATTTTTTTGTGAAAGAGAGTGCCTTACTCGCAGTGGAACTTGGGAGGAGTAACTGTTTGTTTGTTTGTTTGTTTTTTTTTTTTTTTTTTTACAATTAATTTTATCTACTGCTTTGGTGATATGATGCATATAAAAAGAGTAATTTCATGGCCACAATTAATTTTACTCTCATTTTTACAATTATTTTGTGTGGTAGATTTTGATTGGCTGTCCTTTACTTTGACTTGAATTTTTTTTTTTCACCATTTATAGTCAACTATAAGGAATAGTTATCAAAATATGTGTGAAATTAATTGTTGTCCTAATTTTCTTTTTCTGCATTCCCCAAAAAGCATAATTCACAAGTGAAGAAAATTGAATATTACATACATAAATAGATGAATTTCTCTCAAATATATTTATTTGACTTTTGTCTTTTTCTAAAAGAAAAAAATAAATAAAAGAGACATCTTAAATAATTATAAGTTAATGTGTCTTTTTTTCTTTTTTTCTTTTTTTCTTTTTTTTTTTTTTAGTTTTTAGTGTAATGGATTGTACCAAAATACTCCCCAATCTTTCTTACTTATATAAGCTTAAAGCACCCGCATCAACCAACTTAAAATAAGAAAAAGTTGTCACTTTTACACATTCAACCCTAAAAATTACTCACACAAGCTCATCCAAAATTGTGCAATTTTACTTTTAAGCTACATTAACTGTGTATTTACACAATAACTGTTTATTTGTTTATCATTATTTAATTAATTTCGTTGTGTGTGTGGCTTTTTCTCTTTCTCTCTCTCTCACCATCGAACCACCACAACTAAGCAGTCTTTACTCATTGCTATAGATAGCTACCACTGCAAGTTTAGGCAATGGTTCTTCTTTGTTTTCCTAACTGTACTTCTCTCTCTCTCTCTCTCTCTCTCTCTCTCTCAAATGAAAACCTATAACAAAGTAGCTCATTTTCCTCTTCAGTGTTGACTAGTTTTGGTTGGTGGTTTGCTAATTTTGGTGGGTAATTTTGCACACTAGTTTTACTGATTTTGGTGAGTGGTTTGCTCAATGGTGTCTTAGCCTAATTTTGTTCCAATTTGGGTGGGGTTTTTGATTGAGGAAGAGAGTGACTATGATTCGTGTCTATAGAGGTTTGCCATTTGAGTATGAGCTGAAGCAAATGTTCTAAGACATATTTTACTTAAGATGTCTGAGCAAAATATCATACATGGTCAATTAAGTTGTATTAATTATGTTTCTCATAAGAAAAAAAAGTATTGATTAGATTAATGCAAATAAACTAAATTTTAACCTCTTAAACAACCAAAATGTTAATAGACTTTTATTAGTAAAAGAAAAGGGAAAAAAAAATCCATGCATATCAAAGGTTTCAAGCTAGTTTTTTTTTTTATTTTTTTTTATTTTAGATAAATCAAAATCCATTAATAAGTTTTGTTTTAAAAAGATAAAGTTAAAACCCTTAAACAATTCAATTGGAAAAATGAATGAAGGTTTACTACAAAGAGTTATTTTAGAAACACAATTTTTATTATATATATCTTTACAATTATTTTACATAATAAATTATAATTATTATCTATCATTTTTATATAAACTTACCACTTTTTTCTCCATTATTCAAAACAAAAATTGTGATAAAGTACAAGATTATGGTTCTATAATTTTTAATAAATAAATTGGTGGTCTTACATGGCCTTACTCTTTCATGAAAAAGGACAAGTTTCTATCTATATTGCGAGTAATGAGGACATATAATTCCCCATAACTTTATGTCACAACTTGCCACGTGGCAAGTTGTGATTGGCAAATGTGTGATGGTGGGATATATGGAGACACACCTTTGCTAATCACAACTTTCCAAATAGCGAATTGTGGTATAAAGTTGTGGGGAAATTATGTGTCCAAGCATTACTCCTATATTGCTTAACTAGAAAAGACAATCATAGGGACCTTTCTTCTTTTTTACATATAACTCTTGAGAAAATGATAGGACTTATGCATATCTTCTTCCTTCCTTTTATTTTTTTGGAGCAAAAGGGACCTATATATCTATCTAGGGTAATTGTGTAGCCAAAAACTAGGTTATCAGACAATGACATATTTATTTTTTGTTTCGAAAATCTGGACAATGATAGTTTATATTTATCTAGGGGTTACGGGCCAAAATGGGCATTTTCACATTTGTCCAAAAGATGTAGCAAAATACTCATATTTTGAAACTATCTAGCAAAATGCTTCTGTTTTGAAACTTGATATTTAAAAAATCGATTTATTTGGAAAAATTCACATGGAACTCGAGTTCCATAATTTTTTAATTTTTCTTTTAAGTTTGATTGCCTATAACTCGATTTTTTAAAAATCGAGTTTCAATGTAAAACTCAATTTTTGGAAAATCGAGTTTCAAAACAGGAATATTTTGCTAAATAATTTCAGAACATGAGCATTTTGTTACATCTTTTGGATGAAATGAGCAAAAGCCCATTTTTGTCAGGAATTACAGGAAGAGAAATTTTATTTGATACGACAGTTTGTTGTGCGATATTTGAGAACAAAGAGGAATAAAAGCGAGGACCACAAGTCAAATGTCTATAGGGTCACAGTCACATACTCTCTCACATGCCACCTCGTCTCTTATTGGCCATAGAAAACTGACGTTAGCCTTCAAAAAAGTTTATTTTTTCGATTTCATCTGATTACTTTTCAAAAATATATGCATCAAAAACTATTCTAAATTCTATTTTATTAAAAAAATTATTTTATTTTTATATTTTTTTAATTGTTTCTCTCACTTCACACACTACAATTGCCGTTATCTCTTCTTTCATCCCCATGATACACAAAATAAAAAATAAAAAATTGAAATCCATAACAACAATGATTGTGTATATTAACAAAAGTACGGTAACAAAAATACATTTTGCACAATAGATACATAAACTTTTAAGGGTGAGTTTTTTGGGTTGGTTGGGCAAAATTTGGCCTATAAGCCATTTTATACAAACCGGTGAACATACTCTTATTACAATATGTCAAAACCTATTAATACAAAATTTTATCTTCTATTTTAAATTGAGATGGTGTTAAAATAATTTATTATTAGATTCGGATTTGATATAATTCAAACTTGATAGATAGTCTATTTTTTACATATTTTTTTTTACCATAAATATCAGTATAATGAGTTTTTTTTTTTTTTTTTGGGAGAAACTTATAATGAGGTATTTGATTGTAATTAATGCTATATTACTTTCACAAATAATCACCACTTACATTATTTTTATTATATATCAATTATAATCTATCACTTTACCCGTTGTTAAAAAAATTGTTAAAATCTTTTGTCCCCTAAGTAAAAATATTGAATCGCATCAATGCATGTGTCCAAGTCTAATCAATGGATGAAATCACATGAATCTTGTTAATGCACTTTCGAGATTGCCTTCCTGTCTTCCATGTTGCGGGTTTGACAGCCTCTTGTCCCCATTTTTTTCCTAAAACATACGAATTTATGATATTATAGCTCGAATAGCCGTGGTTCTTGTTAGTACAAGTGATAAAAGTCTTTTGTTGTTAAATAAAGAACTTAAATTTGAAACCTAGTGCTTCAAAATAAACTCATTGTGTTTCGAATTGTTTATAAAATAATAATTATGAAGTGAACAACATAACTTTTAAATTCTATCATATCTATTAAAAAAAGAAACAAAAAAAAAAAAAAAAATCTCTCTCTCTCTCTCTCTCTCTCTCTCTCTCTCTCTCTCTCTCTCTCTCTCTCTCTCTCTCTCTCTCTCTCTCATGGCCGATCCATCTCATGGCTAAAGACCCATGGCCGAACCCCATGGTTGAAAACCTAGAAGCCTAGACCCAAGATCGTTTAGAGGAAATTAGATCTGAAATTGATGAGGATTGGCTTGTGTTTTGGTATTTTTGGTTTTGTGTTTTGATTTGACTGTGGTTTGGGTTTTGGTATTTTTGGTTTTGTATTTTGATCTAACTGTGGTTCGGGTTTTGGAATTTTGGTTTTGTGTTTTTGATTTGACCGTGATTTGGGTTTTGTTAGTTGATTGTGTTAGAACTGTTGAGTTTGATCATGGTTTTGTAGGTGTTTTTGTCTGTTTGGCTGCTAAGAAAATGCAAGAAAATAGAAGAAAAGCTTGAATTTTTAATTTTTTGGGCAACCATGTTCTTGGAGAAGAACAATCAAATATTTAAATAATTAAATAATAACTAAAATTTTATTTTATTTTAAAATAAAATAAAATTTTAGTTATTATTTAATTATTTAAATATTTGATGTGGCTTTTTTTAATGATGTGGTTTTTTTTAATATTTAAAATGCTAACATGTACACTCCATAGGCTATTTTCCGTTAGAGAGATGAGGATAGGGACCAAATTGGAATGGCTTTTTATTTTGGAGACTAAAAGTGGTAAAAAAAAAAAAAAGTAGGGATCAAAATAGAAATGAGGTGAAAATATAGGGACAAAAATAGTATTTCCGCTTAAAAAAATTTTAAAATGGTTATTATAATTTTTGGGTAATGTGCAGATTGATGCTTTTAATATATATATATGTGTGTGTGTGCATGCACGCGCGCGCGCGTATTTTAAAATGGTTACTATTATTATTGGGTAAATATATGGAACTGATTGATAAATTAGACATTAACTAAAATATGGATTTATAGGTTTAATTGGACTATTTTAATTAATTTTTTATTTGTACTAATTTAATATATTTATTTATATTTTAATTAATTATGACAATATCATAGTTCGATTTCGGTTCAACTTTAATTCAACCTTAAAAATCTTGAACTTTTTTTTTTTTAATATAATTTATTGAATAGTCCGGGTTTGAAAACCTTACCTTGATTAGGACTTTTCTCATAATAATCACCCAAATAATGATGGGTGGTAGGACTGTCAATTTTTTTGTGCTTCGCTCAAAATCTCCCATCATTTTTTCATTTAAAAAATAAAAAAATCTCCCATAATTTATAATCACGTGTCGGATGTTATGTGTGTAAGTTGCACCAACCATTCCTTATTATTATTATTTTTTTTTTAAAATAAAGAAAAAAAAAAAAAAAAGGTCTAGCTATGATAGTTTTGAAAGTCATTACATGTATATATTAGCAACGATTACATTGACACACTGACTTTGCCCATGGCTGAACATATTTCTCAATCTTAACGCTATGAAAGAGAACCAATTGGGTGTTATATATTGCACTATCCAGATTCCCGCAGCTTAGGATGCCTCTGCCAGTTCTTTCTAGTCATCTGGCTTTATAATGCGAAGAGCCCTGCAAACATTTCAACCAACTGAGACGTCAGTAACGTCAAAAAAAAATGTATACGAAATAGCAGACAACCAATTCGAACTTCAAGGTCATCAATGCTATACATGTTGGCATGAACACATGCATTGCTAGAAATTGTGATGTTTTCTTTAAAATCATTTTATGGTTGAGATTATCAACGTGAAACCGAGTTCAATATCTTGCCAATTGAATATCGTTTTGCTATATATTAGAGTCACGTTTCTCCTAAAAGATGGCGTTTTATCATTTTCACACAAAATAATTAATAATTTAAAAACAAAATGATTATGATGGAGTAAATAAATTTACAAACTTACTCTAGTATGTCTTCAAACCATTGAAACCATGATGTGGCCTTTTCCTTAGCATTGTCTACGGCTGTTGACACAGAATTTGGTAAATCTTGTACCGTTGAGGCAGCCTGGTTTACGTGTTCAATTGCTGTTTGCACCGAGTTTTCATCAGAAAACACCGAGTGGATTGATAAAGCAAGCACCAAAGAAAGTAACAAAGCAACAACAGCTATTTTTGCCATCTCTAATTCCTTCCACCGCAATAGAAACAAAATTACTTGCCCTTGTTACCGGTTGGCTTTGTGTGTGGAGCGCAAAACTAAAGGTCTAAGGCTCGAGTACTAGGAGAGAGAAAAGAAAGCAAATTTGATGTTCTTATAAAAATTGTAACTCATGAAAATTAAACTCTATTCTTTGAATGAAATGTGTTGTTCAATTATATAATGATGATAGGCGAGCCATTAATGTGCATATATATATATATATATATAGAGGATCAACAGCTGAGCCTGTTAGAAACTAACGTGTCATTTTAGGAATAGTCTGTTTTCTTTTTCCTTCAATAGGGGTTTAAGTTAGAAACAGAGAAACACAGATGTGGCATGACTGTCTTAATTTGACACGTATTGGGTTTTAGCTTAGAGGTTACAACTTACAAGTATGATAATTCTGGGTCGGGTAGTCTATTTTCTATTTTCTTGATTAGTGTTTTAGAGTTAGAAACCAAGTTGTATTCCTGTTTAAATTGTTGTTTGCTGCCTGGCTGCTTGTTGATGTAGTTCTAAAGTTGTGGTTTGGTGATTAAATTTCCACTTTCATCATAAAAAGAAACCAGTGGCATGGTTGAGTCTTAATTGGACTAGTCAACGGACAAAAGGAAACAACTTGTTGATTTGGCTAAAATATAGGGTCAGAGGACAGATTGGAGAAATTCTTCTCCTTGTGGATTTAGGTTTTAATGTTATAGAAGAAAATGAGGAATTTTTTTATAAGTTTTTTTTTTTTTTTTTTTAACTTTTAGCCCCAATGGAAGGGGGAAGGGGAGATCCAAACCAATAATTTCCACGAGGCATGGTCCCCAATCAATTTTATAAATAGAAGAAATTAGGGGTTAGGCTTTGTAGAATGAATTGGAGTTTGTAAAATTTGAATTTTGATGACTATTTGACAAGGAATATATGTGGGGCATTTAGGTTTTGATTAGGGTTGTTTGAGTAGTAATGTTAACGATAGTCTACGAAGAGTTTGGGAGGGATTTTGCAGACTAGCAGAGTGAGGGTATAAAATATGGTAAGTTACCACACGTTTGAAATATAATTGCAAACTAGCATCTCGAGTTTTAGAAACTCGAGTTCCATATAAAACTCAAGGCTTAAAAACTCACTTCCTACTTGTTGAGTTGGACACTATATGCACTATTATGCCACATAGATCTCAAGTCTTAAAGACTCGAGTTCTACAAAGCAAAACCGAGCCTTCAAGACTCGATTCTCTTCGGGAAATGCCACGGATCTCGAGTTTGAAAGACTCGATTTCTACCGGAACAAAACTCTAAGTGTATCTGGTTTTGGGTTATGTAGAAATGAGGGAAAAACAAAATTCCCAGTGGATTGATGTGGTTTGATAATAAATAAATGGGAATAGTGATAAAAGATAGGAGAGAGCTAACCTTAGTGCGAAACAGTGAGAGAGTCGAGTGAGGTTTTGAGTGAGAGCTTGCCGATAAGAGGAGATGAGAGTTTTCTGCTACCGATGGGTTTTCTGCCACCGATGGGTTTTTTGCCGCCGATGAGATGCGCTTGTCTCCACCGATGGGTTTGCCGATGGGTTTTCTGATGTCTGCACTTGTCTCAGGTTGGGGTTTGTATGTTTGGGTGTGAGAGTGTTCTGGAGTCTGCATGCTTAAGTGGTGAAATATGATCATAAATTGAGTTTTAGAAACTCAATTTCAACGTATCACAAATCGAGTTTTAGAAACTCGATTCAACATTGCTCCACATGGAAAAAAGTCCATGTCAGACGTTTGTAGCTCAGGATCTCGAGTATTAGAAACTTGATTTCTACCCAGAACTCGAGTTTTAAAAACTCGAGATGCTACTTTTCCACTTTGTTTTGAAACTGGGCAACTAACGAAATTCTTAGCAATCTAATGTTAAATGAAAAAAAAATTAAAAAAATAAAAATAAAAATTCAAGAGTTTGGTCTATCTCAAGTAGCATCTCCTCTGCTTGTATAAGTAAAAGAATTATCTTGATGGAGAAACTAATTTATTGAACGGCTAACTATACATACATATATATATATATATAAGGTGTGAAAGAGAAGGGGGTAGGTGATGGTGGGTTTCAATTAGCTCAACTGATAAAGTTTCTGATAGTTATATGAGAGATATGAGGTTCAATGCCTACATCAAAAACTAATTGGTGTTTTGGTCTGATGATAAAGAGCTATCATTAAAAGCGGACGCTATATGTTAAAAATCTCTAAAAAAAAAAAAGGGTAGGTGATGTCACCCTTTAACTAAGTTGCATATATTTGATATGTTTTTCCCCTAAAATGTGTGTTCTTATTGCATATAGTATGCAATAAATGTGATTTTTTTTTATAGCAATTTTATGGTAAAAGATCTTGATGGAATACCTCTTGGACTATGCTCCTTATGTCTATTTGGACTACAGTTGAAATGATGTATCTCTGAATTCCATATTTATATGTCAATTGCATCCTCTTCTTCAGTTGCTAATGAGAAAGGATAATGTATGTGACGCTTATGAGCTAATGAAATGTATGTTATTATTATATATCAAATTATAAATTAATTTGTGACTTGAAGTACCTATCCCAAAAAGAAAATCATAACTTCAAGTCGGAATTGACCCTATATATTCTTCATATTTTGCTTTAAGTGAAAGGTAAATCTTCAATTTGTTTGCTAGAAAGATGAACCAAAACTCGTTTGCTTATGATTATTATGCGTGGATTATTGGAACTCTCCCTTATGCCATGTGGGGTTCTTTTTTTATGTGTGATTGATGAATCATGAGCAACTAATGGATGATGTTTTGTTGTTTTGTCATCTTCAAGTTCGTTTGGTTTGTTTCCTTATAGAAAACAATATTCAATCTTGCAATTGAGAACTATAATTGTAATGAATTTGGGAAATCTGTTGGGTGCTTTTGTCATTGCCATCTTTTTATACATGATGAAAAAAAAAATCGACACTGTGCTACAAGACTTCATAAACTACAAAAAAGAAAACCTAGAATTAGAGACAGATAAGGTGTGGTACTTACATTTGTGGGGTTAAAAACATTATTTTTAATATGACTAAATAAAACTAAGAAACTAGAAGCAATGTGAGTTGCAAAATAGAATTCGCATTTTCTTTTTTCCTTGAAGTAAGATTCGGAATGGTATATAGTCTAGAGTAATTATACGCTATCCCCTAAGATTGCATATTGGGATGATTGCTGCTGAGATATCTATCAAAAAGCTATTAGTTTCTTCTCAAAAAAAAAGAAAAAAAGAAAAAGAAAAAAAGAAACAGTTGCCATTGCTTTTGTACCAAACAAGTTAGTGTTACATAATCATGAGATTGTTCAAGTTTATAACAAATTGTTTTTCTCTTTTCAATCATGCAGTGCATTAGCAAAGGTTATGATAATTGTCAGAGATACCGCGAGTACAAGTGTCCCCAATCAAACAGCCTTTTAACTCTGGTAGTGTTGTTCACTACATGAATGTTAGCAGAAGATTGAAATCTATAAATTATGCCATTGCTTAGAGATTTTGTAAGCAATTATCTAGTTAGAACAATGCTTCATCTTCAGTTACTTTTTCGGTAAAAAATTTCGGTGGACGTATTCATAAATGTTTGGTCTTGTACTTTGCTGTTTAACTTACAAATTTACAATTGTTAGAATTAGAGTGTTTACATTGATGGTGGTATTTGAGCAAAACAGGTTATTTAAGCCAAAAAAAGCATGCTTTATTAAGTGATGGATGTCTGATGTTTGATCTTCGGTCTTCTTTTTTATATAAAGAGTATGGGCTGATTTTTTGCGGGCTTTAAATGGTTTTGCCAGTCCTAACTTTGTTTGGACTATGTGCCATTTAGGGCCTTTTTAATAGAGTATTTTAGTAATATATTTTAAGTTTTTAAATAACATTACATGCATTTTTATACATTTTTTTATCTACATGTATTTCAAAAAAATACAAACAACATTACTCAAATTGCTCTATCAAACGGGATTTATTTGTTAACATTCTATCAATTAATTTGGATTTTGGATAGCTTTGTGGGTTGGGATGAGTTTTTCTAGGGTCACAGCAACAAAATCGCAAGACTCTAATTTGCTTATCACATCACACAGTCATTAAAAAAATAATAATAATAAAATAAAATTGCATATTGTAGTGGGTTTCCATTCTCAATGCCTAAGTGTTAGAGCATCCACATCAGTCCGTTTAAATTTTCTGTATATTTTACACAAAAAAACTTACTTTTTCTATTTTACATATCCACTTTTACAAAACACTTACATCAGTTTATCTGTTCTACACATTTATTCAATAAAATATTCATTTTTACTATTTTTTATTATTTTTTTCACATCCCTTTCACTCACTATCTATCTCTCTCTCACAGACCAAGTGCCATCACCAAGCAACCAACCTCCACCATCATCAACCCATCTAGCCAAACATCATCAACTCACCTAGCCATATCGACCCACATACCCGAAACCCCATTCAACCCAAAAGAAAGCCAAATCAACCCAAATACCCAAAATCTCATTCAACCCAAACGAAAGCCAAATCAACCCCATTCAACCCAAAACCCACTTATAGAACAACCAAAAATAAAAGAAAGCAATTAGATAAATGGAAAGATCAGTGATCGGTGGCAATGTCAATTGGTGGTAGTGGCGGTGAGGGATTGGTTCGTTGTTCTGATTTGATGGAGAAAACGAAAGAGGGTGAGAGACAATTAGATCAAAGTTGGTCGACTCGATTGGAGGGTATGATGAAGCATCTTTGCTCATGGTGGCAAGTGTGATGGACTTGACCAGCAGCAATGGAGGGTTTGATGATCGGCAGCAGTGGAAGCATGGTTTGACCAGCGGTAGTGGTGAGAGTGAGAGCAAATGAGGAAAAGGGGGAGTGAGGTGAGGTGAGAGCGAGACAAGGAGAGAGTCAAGTGAGAGTAAGAGTGAGAGCAAAGACAAGGGAGAGAAAAAACTATTAAAAAATTAAATACACATGCTACAGTGCCCATGTAAATTTACACAGGTACTGTAACTCGTTGAAAAATTTAAAAGACCTTACACATTTTTATACAGACTGATGTGGATATTTTTTTGTTCAAAATGTGTAAAAATTGTATTTTTTTTTTCTATTTTAGAATACTATAAATAAACTGATTTGAATGCTCTTATTAGTTAAATTATGTTAGGGGAATTTCTTTTGTGATCCTATATATCTTTATAGATTTGGATATGGGGGCTAAAAAAAAATATATATATATATATATATATATATATTCTATTGTTTTGTCTGAACCACATTGAATATCCTATCCAAATTCCTACATTTTTTTTTTTTGGGTTAAAATTTCCTACATATTATTTCATGACTGTCAACTACAATAGTCATTTTTTTTAGCAAAAAAAAAAAGGGTGTTTAGTGAGGGAAAAATCCCACTACTTTTGGTCAGATATCATACTGCATTCCATATTTTTATTGAGAAGAGAACCACTCACAATCACAATAGTCTGTAGTCTGTTGATGCGGCTCTACTTGACTGAACTTGTACTAAAATAGCCCAACCCTCTGCTTCCGTACACCCTATATGGCAACACACCCATTTCGTTTTTTTCTTCAGTTGTCTTTTCTGTTGCTTCCCATTTAAAGTCAACGAATGCACGAAATCCAAACTAGTTCAAAATGATTACTTTTACTTGTAACTTGTAACTTGTAATATGATCAGATACGCTCTTCTTTTAATATGAGACATGATTAAGGTTAATTTTTATTTTATTTTTTATGATTCAAAAGTTGAGATTAATTCTAATTTTTTTAATTTTTAATCTTCAACTCTCGAACGACAATTGCACGGCTCTCAATTCATTAAACTAAATGTGAAACACTGTATATGTGGCATATTTTTCACCTGTTTAAGTTTTTTTTATTAATTAGCTAAATGCTCTAAGAATCAAGATTGGTTTGGTTCTTTTGGTCTGGGTTGTTGCCCTCTTAGTGTGTATACTGAATAGTTACGTAGAAAGTGAAATTGTCTATTTTGTTTCCTTATAATTTTCTTTTTGTTAAATACAAATTTCAATTCATCCAAAAAAAAAAAAAACACTGTTGAAAATCAGCAAAAATAACTCATCAAATCAACGTAAGAAAAATGATTGTATTTTTATTTCATTCAAAATTTGAGGAGTCCATGTTACTACTAATATATTATTTATTGATTTGAAAGAGTACAAAGTATCACCCTATTTGAAATTTTAAGTGATGTAATACTTCCCATTAAATATGGAAGAAACCAAATTTCAAAGTTCAAAGGTGCCTTTAGAGGTGACAATATTTTCGACATGATTCATAAATACGATACGAGTTTTTGAGAGTTAAAGTTTAGCCTTAAAGGGTTGTGTCAGACATGACATTTGATAAGATATGATATGATTATTCATTTGTGCCGACACAAAATAACCTATTTTAACATGACTCATTTAACCTATAGAATAATCATATATTTATTTTATATTAAATTAATCTATTACCTTTTAGATTGTATGTTTTAAGTATTTGATGTTATTATGAACTTCTAGATTGCATTCTTTATAAGTACTTTGATGTTACATTTTGACCTTTAAAATTTTTTTCTTTATTGGTAATTTGATGTTATGATTTTGTATGTAATTGGTTGTTTATTTAAATTTTAAAAAATATTAATAAGTTCATATAGGGGTTGAAATGTGTCATGTTTGAAGCGGGTAAAATGAGTAGTATTTGGGTTACATAGCTTGTTTAATATTAAAAATGAATCCATTTATAAAAGGATTAGAGAAAAATGGATTTGAATCGCCTGCAAGAATGATTTTTAAAATGAGTAATGTTGTATTTGTGTCACAACATATTTATTAACCATGTCAAGTGAATTGTGTCTTAATAAACATGTCATGTTTGTGCCAATTTATTTAACTAGATGCCCTTATCTCAACATAACACAACACAAATAAGACAAGCCAACATGAATCGCTACCCCTAAGTGCTTTGTGATGGATTTTTTGTTAGGCAAACCCTTTTGCGCTTGTTATTGTGTTCACATAAATAGAGACAAACTTAAAAACCGAAGGTGATAAAAGGTTGTGAGTTCTTCTAATAAAAGTTAAAAAAAAAAAAAAAAGTTGTGAGATCTTAAAAAAGGATTTGCCCTACCTCTTCTTTTTACTCTTCAGTTTTTTCCTTTCTACCTAAGTACTGAATAAAGGAACTATCTACTTTTGACTTCACTTCCTAATCAATTAAGCACAATATTAATCCATTAACGCACCCACCCCCCCTCTCCCCACACACACACACACACACACACACACACACACACATATGTGTGTGTATATGTATGTATGTGTATATATATACACACATACATATATGGGTTGGGTTTAAGTTACACTTGGTGTAATTCTAAGTAATGTTATACCACTCAATAACTTGGTATTGAATTAATATTTTGAAAGTGTTTCTAAGATTATTGGTGGTACAAGTTCTGTTTGAGGATTCTAGGGTTGGATGGAGACGAGTATCGGGATTAGGACTTGCATGAGAATAATTGATGGATTGAATGGGATATATGACCTTAACTTTCAAGAGGTTCACCTTCTCTACCTCCTAGAGAAAATTGCAGAAGGCAAAAACTTCATTATTATTCAACATGCTATTAACAACACGTGCATATTTAAACAACTCATGCTCTAATCCTATTAATCCCTTCTCGCACATATTAGCAATGGCTAATAGCATATTTAAAATGCGTTGCGAACGATCTTAACAGCCATGCATATGCTAAATGCGAAGCTCACAAAATCTAAGTGACTTTGATTATTTGACTCAATTGCATGCATTCAGTTACATGAATTTATTCTAATCTGAGCTAACTCAAAACATGTTTTCAAGGGCTAATGGACCCATTTAAGTACACCCTCAAGTGTTAATCGGCACGCATCAAATGTCAACTACTTAACTTTAATTTTCTATCAACAATTGCATCAGAGACTCAAATATTTGCTTTTTGGCTTCATTAATGTTGAGTCAACTTGAGCTTTAATAAGTTAGGATATTAATCATACCACTTTTTTATAATATATATATATATATATTACAAAAGAGAGTTTATCATATTTCAGCACCAAACAAGTTTTGCTCCAAGCCCATTAAAATAAAATAAAACCCTTTAAATTACGCCTATACCTAATAAAACAAACCTAATCCCAACCGTTACCATCATCACCACTGCCATCTCTACTCTCACCACAATTGCCATTGCCACTGCCATCTCTATCTTCACCGCCGCTGCCACTGTCATCTTCACCATCACCGCCACTATCACTACCATCACCACCCTCATCGCCATTGCCAACTCCATCGCCACTGCCACTACCACCGCCGAAGCTTGGTGGTGGATATTTGGGAGGACGAACAACAGCTTTCACCTCACTCATGTCATTTTTCACCTCCGTCAATTCCTTTCTAGCTTCGTCTAATGCTTCCTTCAATCCCATCACCTCAGCATGCATACTTTTGGTTTGAAGGGAAATTGCATTTGCCATTAATATTAATTCACTGTGTCCATTCTTGTCATGAAATCCCATACTTCTTTGGCAGCTTCCTCCAAAGTCTTGTCATGAATACTTATGGCTTGGCCAACTCCTTTCATCGCCATGTCGAGCACAATTTGACCCATGGTAATGGTTGATAGGTTGCTTAGTAATGCCCTTCCTTGAGCACCAAGCAAATTTAACACACACAAAAAGCAAGTTAATGACATATAAATCAACTAAACCACATTGAAACACTTATAAACAGTATTGCACATTACAATTAGTTCTACTATACACAGTACAGGCAAACACAAACACTCTTTACAAACTAATTAAAAATTTTGCATAATAGATAATATCTTTAATTTGTTAGTATCGTACTTAGATATGGTTGTTGAATTGCAAAACATGTTAATGAAAAAAATTATTATTTTAAAAAATGATTTATATATTTTTTTAAATTTAAAAACATTAATAATAAAATAACCTATTGCAATGAGATTTTCAAAGTAAATCGTTGCAATATATGGAATTTATTACAACGAAAATCTAGTGTTGCATAAACCAATTACTTTTTTTTAATAAAAAAATAATCTATTGCAACGAGATTTCCAAAGTAAATTATTGTAATATATAAATCATTGCAATATATGGAATTTATTGCAACGAAAATCTAGTGTAGCATAAACCTGTTACTTTTTTTTTTTATAATAAAAAAATAACCTATTGCAATGAGATTTTCAAAGTAAATCGTTGCAATATATGGAATTTATTGCAACGAAAATCTAGTGTTGCATAAAATTACTCCTATACCCAAAATAAGAAGAAGAAGAACTTAAGGTTTAATATATTATAAGTCTTGTACTTTTATCCATACAGAACCTTCTTAAATGAGAAAAACAAAAGAGTAGAGTAAAGATGTAGACATAAAAGTATTGAAATGAGAGTGAGAGAGAAAGAGAGACAGAACAGGCAGGTTTATAAAGAAGAGAATATGAATAATTTTAGAAATAACATTTTTTCAAGATGTACAGAGCAACAGCTAATTTGGTTCTGAGTGAGTCATCTTCTGAAAGGACTAAGAGAAGGGAGAGTTTGATTTATTGACGAGACTATTAGAGAGAAAGAGAAGAAGAAGCTTGAGAAAGAGAGAGAATCGAGCTTTATGTTTAGGCAAAAAAGAAGAAGAGAGGGTATTTGTAATGTTTGTCAGTTTTCTATGCGTTATATGAGATGGAGAATGCATGTGCAACAAGCACATGCCTTGATTTCTTTTTCTTTTTTTCATTAATATTTTTATTTCCTTAGCTCTGTTCCTGTTAATACCACACAGTGGCCTTATTTTAAGTGATTGTAAAAATCGTGCCATAAAGGAAAATCATAATCTTCGAGTATTGCAGAGACCCTGAAAAGTTAATATTAAGGCGTACTTGTTTGGACCTGTACATGTTAAGTTCTTATCGCCAAATTCCAAGAAACATTGCGTTCCTTCGCGAAACATTGCGTCCCTTTGGGAAACATTGCGACCCTTCTTAAGGCGTACTCAATTGCATGCATTCAATTACATGAATTTATTCTAATTTGAGCTAACTCAAAAAAACATATTTTCAAGGGCTAATGGAACCTTTTAAGTACACCCTCAAGTGTTGATCGGCACGCATCAAATGACGACTACTTAACTTTAATTTTCTATCAACAGCTCAGAGCCTCAAATATTTGCTTTTTGGCTTCATTAATGCTGAGTCAGCTTGAGCTTTAATAAGTTAGGATATTAATCATACCAACAAAAGAGAGTTTATCATATTTCAGCACAAAACAAGTTTTGCTCCAAACCCATTAAACCAAAAAAAAAAAAAAAATACCCTTTAAATTACTCCTATACCTTATAAAACAAATATAATCCTAGCCGTTACCATCATCGCCACTGCCATCTCCATCATCATCACCACTGCCACTGCCATCTCCACCCTCACAGTCACTGCCACTACCACTACTATCTCCATTATCACCGCCGCTGCCATTGCCATCTTCACCATCACCGCCACTACCACCTCCACCACCATTGCCATTGCCACTGCCGAAGCATGGTGGTGGAAATTTGGGAGGACAAACGACAGCTTTCACCTCCCTCAGGTCGTTTTTCACCTCCATCAATTCCTTTCTAGCTTCCTCTAATGTTTCCTTTAGTCCCATCACCTTAGCATGCATACTTTTGGTTTGAAGGGAAATTGCATTTGCTGTTAATATTAATTTCACCACGTCCATTCCTGTCACAGAATCCCATACTTTTTTGGCAACTTCCTTCAAAGTCTTGTCATGAATACTTATGGCTTGGCCAACTCCTTTCATCGCCATGTTGAGCATAGTTTGACCCATGGTAATGGCTGATAGGTTGCTTAGTATGTTTGAAGGGAAATTGCATTTGCTGTTAATATTAATTTCACCACGTCCATTCCTGTCACAGAATCCCATACTTTTTTGGCAACTTCCTTCAAAGTCTTGTCATGAATACTTATGGCTTGGCCAACTCCTTTCATCGCCATGTTGAGCATAGTTTGACCCATGGTAATGGCTGATAGGTTGCTTAGTAGTGCCCCTCCTTGAGTACCAAGCAAATTTAACACACAAAAAGCAAGTTAATGACATATAAATCAGCTAAACCACATTGAAACATATATAAATAGTATTGAACATTACAATCAATTCTACTGTGCACAGTATAGGCAAACACAAACACTCTTTACAAACTAATTAAAATTTTTGCATAATAGATAATATCTTTAATTTGTTATTATCATACTTAGATACGGTTTTTGAATTGCAAAACAGGTTAATAAAAAAATTATTATTTTAAAAAAATGATTTATATATTTTTTTAAATTAAAAAAAATTAATAATAAAATAACCTATTGCAACGAGATTTTCAAAGTAAATCGTTGCGATATATGAAATTTATTGCAACGAAAATCTAGTGTTGCATAAACCAATTACTTTTTTTTTAATAAAAAAATAATCTATTGCAACGAGATTTTCAAAATAAGTCGTTGCAATATATGGAATATATTGCAACGAAAATCTAGTGTTGCATAAACCTATTGTTTTTTTTTTTTAATAAAAAGATAACCTATTGCAATGAGATTTTCAAAGTAAATTGTTGCAATTTATGGAATTTATTGCAACGAAAATCTAGAGTTGCATGAAATTACTCCTATACCCAAAATAAGAAGAAGAAGAACTTAAGGTTTAATATATCATAAGTCTTGTACTTTTCTACATACAAAACCTTCTTAAGGTTCAATCTCCATCAATGTAAAATGAGAAAAACAAAAGAGTAGAGTAAAGATGTAGACATAAAAGTATTGAAATGAGAGTGAGAGTGAAAGAGAGACAGAATAGGCAGGTTTATAAAGAAGAGAATATGAATATGTTTAGAAATAACATTTTTTCAAGATGTATAAAGCAGCAGATAATTTTGGTTCCAAGTGAGTCATCTTCTGAAATGACTGAGAGAAGGGAGAGTTTGATTGATTGACGAGACTGTGAGAGAGAAAGAGGAGAAAGAGCTTGAGAAAGAGAGAGAATCGAACTTTGTTTTTAGGCAAAAAAGAAGAAGAGAGGGTATTTGTAATGTTTGTCAGTTTTCTATGCGTTATATGAGATGAAGGATGCGTGTGCAACAAGCACATGCCTTGATTTCTTTTTTTTCTTTTTTTCGTTTAATATTTTTATTTCCTTAGCTCCGTTCCTATTAATACCACACAATGGCCTTATTTTAAGTGATTGTAAAAATCATGCCATAAAGGAAAATCATAATCTTTGAGTATTGCAGAGAACCTGAAAAGTTAATATTAAGGCATACTTGTTTGGACTTGTACATGTTAAGTTCTTATCGCCAAATTCCAAGAAACATTGCGTCCCCTTGGGAAACATTGCGTTCCTTCTTAAGGCGCACTCAATTGCATGCATTCAATTACATGAATTTATTCTAATTTGAGCTAACTCAAAACAACATATTTTCAAGGGCTAATGGACCCTTTCAAGTACACCCTCGAGTGTTGATCGGCACACATCAAATGACGCTACCTAACTTTAATTATCTATCAACAGTTGCGTCAGAGCCTCAAATATTTGCTTTTTGGCTTCATTAATGTTGAGTCAGCTTGAGCTTTAATAAGTTAGGATATTAATCATACCAACAAAAGAGAGTTTATCATATTTTAGCACAAAACAAGTTTTGCTCCAAACCCATTAAACTTAAAAAAGAAAAAAAAAAAAAAAGAACCCTTTAAATTACTCCTGTACCTTATAAAACAAACCTAATCCCAACCGTTACCATCATCGCCACTGCCATCTCCATCATCACTGCCACTGCCACTGCTATCTCCACCCTCACAGTCACTGCCACTACCACTACTATCTCCATCATCACTATCGCTACCACTGCCATCTTTACCATCACCACCTCTACCACTACCATCTCCACCCTCACAAGTGAAGTCTTGAAGAAATGTCACAAGTAAAGTCTCTTGTAAAGAAAAATCCACATTGTTACACACTCACACACGACAACCAAAAAGAGAAAAAAAAATCCATGAGTTTCAATTAGCTTAACTAGTGAAGTCTATTATTGTTGAATAAGAGATTTAGGATTCAAAACCTATATACAGTAAAAATCAATTGGTATCTTAGCTTGATAATAAAGACAAGGCTAAAATGCAAAACTGATCCTCTAACTTTCTTTAAATTTCATTTCGGTCTTCTAACTTTGCTTTCATTCATTTCAGTCCTTAAATTTCAGATTTATTCAATTAAGGCATTTCCGATAACTTTTATTAAAAATTTTTGAAAAAAAATCTAGAAAATATTTTTCAATCATTAATTGAATTTTCTTAATTAAAAAATTTGAAGAAAAATTTATAATATTAAAAAATTAACCAAAAGATATAATAAAAATTGATGGAAAAGCCTTAATTGAATAAACTTGAAAATTAGAGGACTGAAATGAACAAAAGCAAAGTTAAAGGACTGAAATGAAATCTAAAGAAACTTAAAGAATCAGTTTTGTATTTTACCCTTTATCATTTATCTATCTTTTATATTTTGCTAAAAAACACTTCCATTGGGTTATGTATTACTGTAGCAAACTTTACACGTTACTGCAGTAACATTTAAAAATAAATGTTATTTTAGATGAACATGCATAATTTTATCTAATTTATTTATTCATTCTCATTTCTTTCTTCAAACTTCATCCTCTCTACTCTTTGTTCTCTCTCCCCATCACTGCAATCTCGTCGTTAAACTGCTATTGTTGCCTTCGTAGACCAGTTGTTGTTGGATCACTAGTGTTACTATTTTCGCATTGCTTCAATTTGGTTTTTAGAGCAGCAATCCAATATAGATTCAGTGGATCAAGTTGACGACGTGGGTGGATTTTGGTTTTTATTATTTTTACTTTGGATTTTAGCGATGCTACTATTGTTAGCGGCAGTCTGGTGCAAATCTAGTTTTGGGTGGGCTTGGACTTGGCAATCCAATGCAAATCTGTGGTGTTGGTAGGCTAGGGTTATGGTGGGGTTGTGGTGGTTGTGGTGTTGTGGTTGTTTTTTTTATTTTTATTTTATTTTTATTTATTTATTTTTTTTATGCTATTGTTGGTGGTTTAAAAATATAGATTATTTTATTATGATGGAGTGTAAAATAAAGTATAGAATGTAGGGAGCATTGTTAAAGTGATAATATAAAATAAATAAATTAGATTTTGGTATAGAGACAGAATTTTTTGCACAAACTGATGTGAATATTTATACTATTAGCCAAGCACCATTCATTTATGTGAAAACATACAAAATTTTCTTTTGTAGAATGTTGTGGATACGATATTGACAAGAACCTTTTTGTAATTTATGCGACCTTTGATCACTTGGTTGGAAATCTAAAATTTTGATTTATAGCTTAAGAAGTGGGGGAAATTTTTCCAAGTCAACTTCAACACCGTTTTGCTTTGAAGTTTGAAAAGTATTGTTCAATACCATGATTAAGAATTTCTTGGGCAAATGGTGTTTGCTTTTTATATTGGTTTTCCCTTGAAAGATATCCATTCAAGTCTTTCAAGTTCCAACAATACCATCTCATATTTCTATTAAATTAACATCCTAACATAAATTTTATAACTATACTTGTCAATAATTAAATCAATATGATGTCAAATTAAGAAATTCATAATTCAAAAAACTAAATAATTAAGTTTATTCGTTCAGCAAAAAAAAAAACAGTCTCTATACCTGCCTGCCAAATTGAAAATTTAAGGGTGTTTTTTTTTTTTTTTTTGGAAGGGTGGGGTGGGGGGTGGGGTGGTGGGGGTTTATATGGTACGGTATGGCATGGGAGAGGGGAAAAGTTAGGTAATATGTTTTACCTTAGAAAATAAAAAGGCACTTTATGCATTAGGATCAAATCTTTCAAAAAGGTCCTCATGAATGACCCCATAAATATTATTTATTTATTTTATTGGATGCAATTTTTCAAAATCATTTTAATATATTTAAGAGTTTTATATATACTTTAAAAAAAAAAAAAAAATCGTGGGATGCAACCGTTAAATAACACCCACTCAAGTTTATGCGGCTTTGTTGCTGCATGTAAGTTATTAGGGGATAATAATAAATATTGTAACTTTTTACTTGTGCGATATTTTTTATATAATATTTCATGAAGTATAAGTATAATATAAAGTTTGTAGATTAAAAATGTGTATTATTAGAAGTTGCTTTTTTAATTTATGCAAGTTTTCTTCAGTTGAAGACATTTTTTATTGTATAAATATGACATCTTTTCGCAAATAACCTTTGTAATCTAACTGATTGACATTTTTTTATGCTTCTAGTAAGACATCTAGAGTTTAAATTCTCTACCCCAATTATTTATGTTAAAAAAAAAAAAAAAAAGAAGAAGAAGAAGAAGAAGAAGAAGATAGCTGTCATTCTTCTTTCCCATTACAGTCATTCAACTTTAATTGGAATACATAATGAAGTATGAAGTCTTCTGTCTCAATGGGCAACTAAAAATATAATTTCCATTGATTCAACCTGATTATATGGTGAATATGATTTAGTATAATTATATTGAAAAATACCTTGAGGCATTTTCTTTTACCAAGAAAAGAATTAGAAAGCTCAGTCTAGACTTCCAGTCTGGTTTCTCAAAAAGAAAGGAAAAAAAAAAAAAAAGAATTAGAAAGTCAAACTTGCAACTTGGAATTTTTTCAAAAAAAAATTTCTAAGATAGATGACTAATATATACCCTAAGAGCATACATTAACTGAATCCAAAATCAAATATAGAAAAGGTCCTCATTCTTGCTGAATAATGCATAGGCAACTTTGTGCAAAAAAACAAAATTCCGCTTTGCCTAACCTCCAGCTCCGAGAGGATACCCCAAGGTGGCAGTTAATCCAACAGTTCAATTGTTTGCAAAGACAAAGAAAATGTATATTGGAGACTCAAAAAGACAATTTTCTTGACCTTTTCTAAATAAGAACTTACTTTATGTATCATACGCCCAATCCGAATCAGCATCTTAAATTGCATCAGCCAACATACATACGCATGAACCAACCTTTTCTAAAATGCTGCACCTATGTATTGGGTGGGGGTATATTTAAAAAGTCAGGTTTGAGACAACAAAATTTCACAATAATTACAAAATATTTGAGATTACAAAATCTAACACTAACCCATACAGTCTTACAAATTCAATCTATTTACAGGAGCCAAAGAATGGCTCTTAGCACTCGTTCATCAATCTATTTTACCCAAAATCATACTCTTGGATACTTTCAAAAATACCATATCTTTCATAATACCCTTCAAGTTGGACAGTATCCACCTTCGCCTCAAATTTTGGAACCCCTAATCCATAGTATCTTCTGTTGTTATTTGCCCCTTTCCCATGGCAATCTGTAAACAAACAAATTTTTTAATTATTTCAAACACAGAAGCAACATAAAAGTAACAACGTACACTAAGAGAACAATAGTAGTCTAGAAGAAAAACGACTTCATCTAATAAAACAACTTCGTTGTAATGAACTTGAGCTACTCGCCTCCAAGTTCGACAATATCCATTTTTGGTTTGCCATATATTTTGGAACGCTTATAATCCAGCGTTTTTAGGCACCCTTTTCCATGAACAGTGAAAAAAACAAAAATTTCAGTTATTTTATTTTTAAATTTTGAATTATTTGAAACTAAAAGGCAAGATAAAAGTAACAATAGACCCAGAAAATGAAGCAAAAGGAAGAAGAGGAGAAATTGTATATTGTTTGGAGCACTAGCATTGGGGGTGTAAAAAATCCCCCAATTGCTATTTTAATCACCAAACTCATAAAAACATGCTTCAACTAGGTTGCTATATCTAAAACAATTTGCAACCCAGCTACAGTAAGTTGGTACATTCACATCCTTCTTGGAATTGGTTGCAAAATTAGTTTAATATATTTTATTCCTCTCTGTGGACCCACATCTCTCTTTCCCTACAGTCTTTTCTCTCAATCTTAGCCTTCCTTTCTCTCTCTCTCTTCTCTCATCTCATCCTCTCTCCCCACTCTTTGTTTTATTCTCTCCTTTCTCTATCTCGATCCATTGGAGGGATCGACATGGAGCAGTGGACATCGACTTTTGTGTGGACATTGGCATCTGTGGTGGAGCCATGGAGGTAGTGGGTCACGGTGGTTGTTGGATTTGTGGTTAGCTTTGTTGGTTAGGATTGTGGTGGTGGTGGTGCTGCTGCTGCTGATTATGGTGGTTGCTATGATGGCTGGGTTTGTTGTGAAGTATTGTTTTGGTCATGGCGGTGTTGACTGTGAAGCGTAGTGATATGTTATGATCCTAGCGTCCCACATAAATTAAGTATAAGTTTAACTATGTGTTAATAAGCTCTTAAGCATCCTCTCCTTACAAGCTGGGTTTCAAGGGTGAGTTCTACATTCCTAACATTTGGTATCAATTGAGCTAACCACCACTCCAAGTAATTGGATATAACTCATTGAGTATGGGATCAAATGAGTTGTGGCTTTGTGGTCGGATCTTGAAGGGGGCGAGCTAGAGGCTAGATTAAAGATACTGATAGATGAGTGGAGCCACCAAAAGGGAAAGAACTATCATCAAGTCAGTGTCACTAGAGTGAGCCGTTGTAGATGTCAACTTCGAAGCGTGGTGGTATGTTATGGTCACAGTGTCCAACATGAATTAAGTATAAGATTAATCATGTGTTTATAAGTTTTTGAGTACCCTCCCCTTGCATGCCTGCTTTTAAGGGTGAGTTCTACCCATGGGTTCCTAACATTGCTGATGGTGGTATGCTTTTAATGGGTTTGATAGGCGTGGGTTGTGTGGGTTTGATGGATTTTGCTTTGATTTTTTGTTATGGGTATTGGTGCATTCGCAGGTTCATGGTGGTGGCGGTGGGGGGTTGCTGTGGAGGTGGCTACAATTTAGGTCAAATTCAGGTGGCATTTGGGTGGCAATTGGGTGGCGTTTTGGGGTGGCTTAGCGTGGTTGAGTTTTGGTGGAAGGTTTTGTGTGTGTTTGCTAGAGAGAGGGATAAAAAGATAAAGAGAAATGAGAGATGGAAGAGTAGAGAGAGAAACTGAATTTTTTATATTATTTGTTAGTATATAATAAGGGTAATTTTGAGAAAAATATTAGTCTTGTTCACATAAGATAAAACCGTCGGTCTCAGAGAACTTGTCAGCTTTACAACACAAGAGACGATGACTCCGCCCCTAAGCCGACGACTTTTAGTTGGATGACCAAATCACCTAGACATGATAGGAAAATGGATGGAAGGAACTTGACTGGGTGAAGGAGCTCTTGATGGGTCTAGCATGACTTTTTGCTTGAGCTCCACGAATAAGTATAAAAGGAAACATCTTATACCGCACGATTAATCCTAATCAAGAGAGCCCCTATAAGGAAAGGAGCCCGCAAAATACGAGGATTTATAAGGATCTTCCCCACAAGGAAATACTCTCTACGGCAAAAAACGAATGTCAACTTTACACTACTATAAAAAACCTCAAAACTCTCACAAACCGAGCTACGCATAATTTCCCTCAGCTCTAGCACTTTAGAGTTATAAAAGTTCTCTAACTTAACTTTCAGAAGGTCTTTGGCCGGTACCAGACCAGTACTTTCCTAAGGTCTTCTTGTTTTGTGTTGTGCAGGTGTTGTCTCGAGTACGTGAGGACTATGTGACTTACTAACGATTTTCGGCATCATTAGTATAGTTTATATTATTTTAATGAGTCGTATTTAAAAATAAAAACTAAGATGTAGGGTGAGTAGTAAAATAAAATGATAAAAATAGATCTAATGTGTGTTTGAAAAGAATAAAAAAAACATATATAATATGAAAAAAATAAAAATAAAAACCAAGAAAAACATATATAATATGAAAAAGAAGAGAAAACTATCGAAAACAAAAGAATTGAGCGGTATTAGACAGGCTTGGACCAAGTAACCTTTATCACCTTCATCACCTTTTTCTTTTTGTCCCTACCAGCACAATATAAAATATAAATACTCATTTGCTGCATGCATGACCACCTTATGCAACTCACAGTTTGGGGACAGATTTCGAAACACCACTCCATTCCTATTTAGCCACAGATTCTAGATAGCAAAGGGAAATAACAAATTTAAAATTATTCTAACTAAATGACATATATATATATATATATATGATAAAATAAATAAACTTGTTGTAATTTTTATTATAACTAATATATTTCTAGTCTTCACTTTTAATTGTATACTTTTTATTGTAATTACTCTTCTCTAAAAGGAAAATATATAATGTTTTTTTTGGAAAAGTTTGAAATGATTTATTTATTTAATTATCCCTTGTACTTGAAGGATTGAGTATGAATTAAATTTTTTTGTTTATTCTTTATTATCTTTTATTCCTTTTATAAGCTTTGATAATATGTTTAAATTTTTTTTTTAATTTCAATAAATATTTTTTTAATTAAAGTTACAAATATTTACAAATTTAGTCGATCTATTTTTATTTTAATTAATGTTAAATTACTTATAATATTATCATAGTTTAACATTTGTTTGTACGTCAAAATCTTGAATTTCTTTTACAGTTTTTTAATGGATATGTTTTTATATAAAGATTTTCAATTAATTGTTGCAAAATAATTCAATAGTTTACCCCTGAAAAATGTTTTCCTATACATAAGAAGTCTACATTGGATCTGAAAGACATCAATCAAAATTTTGATGATTTTCTTATAAACTTCTTAAAAAAAAAAAAAAAAAAAAAAAAATCCTTTCAGGCATTATTTCCCAATCCCTTAAGGCCAAAATGGGAAATTAACCTTGATTTTCAAACATTATAATTAGTAGGTTACGTTTTCAAACTATATTTTTTACTAGCATCTCGAGTCTAAGAGGCTCGATTTTGGATTATAAATCGAGTCTTTGAGGGTCAATTTTCATGTTCTGATCGAGTCTGAGGTGACAATTTGTTTACCTGGAAATCGAGTCTTAGAAACTTGATTTATATATCGACACTCAAAGACTTGATTTGTTCTTTAAATAATCAGGCTAAAAGATGAAATTTCAACAAGTACAAAACACAAACACAGATTAGAGAAAAAACCTATCAGATCAGATTCAGATTAGAGAGAGAAAGAACCCATCAGATCAGAGAGAGAAAGACCTGGGTCATGTGCTGCGACCTGGGTCGCGTTGCTGCGACCCGCGCGACCCAGGCCAGCCCTGCTCTTGGAAGGCTTGATGTTCAGGCCAAACCTCATCGTCCAAGGCTTGATGTTCTTGGAAAGTGGCTCCTGCTCTAATAGTAGCACCAAAAAACATTTTGCTGGGATAAGAAAATGTGAGATGATAAAGTAATAATAAGGAACGAAACCCATCAGACACGTGCTAGGAATTGGAAAAGAGAAAACATTATATAAATCGAGTGTTAAAGACTTGATTTCCAAGTGGTTGCCATGTGGAAAAAATGTCACATCAAACATGATCAAACCATGAAAATCGAGTTTTTAAGACTCGGTTTATAGGCCCTAAATCGAGCTTCTAGATTCGAGATGCTAGTAAAAAATATAGTTTGAAAACATGGCCTACTAATTATAATGTTAGAAAATCAGGGTTAATTTTTCGTTTTGGCCATCACTTAAAATAATACACTGGTCTGTTGCAAAAGGAGGCTTACGTATTTGACCAAAGGTGAGAGACCACATGTCCTAGAGCAGAAGAAGTGCTTTGTGTAGTACTAATTCTGTTCTAGCCTATAGCCTCTAGTTGTATTGACAGTATTGTACTCTGGTCATGTTTTTTAACTTACACGAAAATGGTATTGGTTCTCCAGGTCTAGGGTTTTGAGTGAGACAGTATAGACAAGTTTCATGTTTTTGAAAGTAGTGTTAGGGCACAATAATTTCAAAGAATAGGCAGCTCAAGTGGTGTTTGTTTAAAGGTTATTATTCCCCTTTACCTTTATAGGTCCTGCATAAGAACACACTATACAATACACATATCTTCAAATAATTGTTAGTTTCTTAGATTAGGATATACATTTTAATACATATACATATATGTAGATGAATATTATGAGAATGAGTCAGTCATGAGGATCCTGTCCCTAATTCTTAGAGACTTAGTGCTTTTACACAAGACTTGTGAGATTTTGAACTCAAGTCCAAGTGGCTTTATTTGGGCATTGCCTTCCAAGATAGTTAGGTGATGAGGATTTTATGGGAGAGAGTGATATCTGATATGTGCATGTTTTGAGATATGTTTCTTTGGGGGCTAAGTGATATTTTAAATAATCTCAAGGATATGGGACAAATTCCCACGCCTTGCCTCTCTCTTGTTTTGTCCCCTTTTTTCTTTCTCTTTCTTTTCTAGGCTCTTAAAGCTCTAAGAATATATCTTTTGAATCTCTCAACTCTCCCTTTTTTCCTTCATCTCAATCCCCTTATTTTTTCTATGCTTTAGTGTTCCTTTTATAGTGGACATGGTTTGGTACCTCAGGCGAGGACGTCCCTAGTCTATTGGGTAAAACTATGTCCTCTAGAACCTGAAAATGTGCATTGGGCAGAGGTTTAACTTATTAGACAATTATAACTCAAAATGGGCATTAGGCTTTAGCTATAAATGAAAGATTCCTTCTTGAAAAGTCAAAGGAGTGGGTGGGCTGCTCAATATACTTGATGATAATTTTAGTTGAAAATGACAATTGAGAGGAAATTGTAAGGAGGTGCCATGCACATGGGGGAGCTGAGTTTTCCATTGGTTCATGCATTCCAAGCAAATATATGAACCAATGGAACCTTCGGGATCCTCCTTTCACCAGAAATCACTCCCCTACTGACTAAATCATTTCTCCCTTACTATCCACTCAGGATCGCACGAGCTTGGACTATGGGTTACAAAGATAATACACGGTTTTTGTTGAATTTTTAATGGCTTTTTGCATATATCTTGGTTTTCCCATGTGTTAGTCAATGTCCTCTTCTCAAGGCTTCAAAAGGACACATCAAGGTCCTAGGGCCTTGATGCTCTTCTTGTTGCATATCTTTGACCGAGATCCTTGCTGCATGTCTTCTAGCTTGACCGAGATCCTCTTCCTTTTTCTTTATTATTATTATTTTTTCTTTCTTTTTTCCTTATTTTTGGGACTTTGGGCCTTCATGGTCCTTCTTAACTTCATGAATTAGGCCTTCTTTTGTTAAGACCCATAGTCTTTCTTTACTTTTTATGGAATAGGCTTTCTTTTGAAATTTTGGCCCTCAACAAACCCATTACACAAGAAACCAATATTTAATATGGTTGGGCTAACTCCGAGCCTATATCTACAAGCAACGCCAACCAAAATTTGCTATCAATTATAGGAATTGCAATCACACATAAAATCTCACATAAAATTCTCAAATATAAACTAACCCAAAACTCTAATACACCAAAATGTGCCCCACACTAAGACACTAGACAAAACTTCCACCCCCCACCCCGGGGGCCGTGGGAACTACACCACTACTCAAATTATAGTAATTGACACACCTCCTTATTTTCTTTTCTTTTAAATGTGAGGCTACCACTTTTAGTAGGAGTAATACACCTCCGTTTTATTCTTCTAACCGTTGCAGGATTCCAAAACCAATAAGGTAACATCTAAACTTCTCTTATCATGGGATGGAGTTAACAAATCTTCTCCTCTAACTATGAGTTCGATAGTACCTTTGTAGATACTCTCTTTGCACCCTCATTAATTATGGGTAGGGGTGCTCCATCTCTCTCTCTCTCTCTCTTAAAAAAAAATTTGAGTGCAAGCAATACTTGAACTTCACAATCAAACTTGGCTTCACAAGCATATCAATCACACTCTCTTTGGGCAGCTATTGATCTAGGCTCACCCCTAATACTATTTTATTGATACTACCCAATTTATTATGTTTTGACACTATGATTTTCCAAAACATCTATGAACCCTAAAATTTGTTTAGGTGGCACCAAAGTAAACAAAATCCATTTGGGATAGCTTAAAATTTATTGATTTATTTAATGTAAAAATTAAGGTAAATAAAAGTATAGATGTCTTAATATATGTAAAAAAAGGTTTAAAAAAATTATATATAAGCTAGCTTAAAATAAGTTTAAATAAACTTGCGTAAAAAAAAAAATAAAATAAAATAAAACAAAAAAAAATTGAACTATTGCATGCATCCAAGTCTATTGTTGTATTATATATGGGGTAAACTTGTTGCACCCAAACTGTTTACACTTTAAACACCCCAAAAGCAGTTGAAACTGTGACTTGAAGTCAAAATTTGTTTGTTATAAACACTACTCATTATATATTGGTTTGGAATTTTCTAAATGGAGCATACATTTTGCCTTTTTATTTTTTATTTTTATTGAGATACATGAGCTTGTGACTTGTGAGGCATGCATGATGCATCCCTCCAATAACAACAATGTGCATATGTAGCTAGGGTATGTAACCAGGCCAGCTTTGAATTACAATGAAAACTTGTTATTATATATGGTACTCTGCTAAGTTTAATTAAAACTAAAATACTCTGATTTCCATTTGTATAAGAAGCAACAGATGCGTGTGTGTATATATATACTTCTCTAAGGACATGAAAGAATTTCAGTTCATGAATAGAAAGTGAAAAGATCCCAATTATATTAAAGCTTCTGGTGATAATACAGAGTGAGGGTCTCAAATGAACTTGGAGCTGGCAATGGGAAAGGGGCTAAATTTGCTACATTAGTATCGGTGGTGACATCAATTGTAATTGGCCTCTTCTTCTGGTTATTGATAATGTTTTTCCACAATGAGGTTGCCTTGATATTCTCTTCAAGTAAACCTGTACTGGAAGAAGTGAACAAGCTTTCGATCCTCTTAGCCCTCACAATTCTTCTCAACAGTGTTCAACCAGTTCTCTCTGGTAATGATTCCTTCATAGATTTTCCCCTCATTATTTAAAATGTGTATAAATAGGGGGAAAAAAAAGAAGCTACATATTTTGAATTTTATATAGTTAATTTAATTTTACTATATATTTTAAATTTTTTTTTTTTAATCAGGCGTGGCTGTGGGATCTGGATGGCAAGCATATGTTGCATACATAAACTTAGGTTGCTACTATCTGGTTGGGGTGCCGCTTGGATTTTTCATGGGATGGGTCCTCCACCAAGGAGTTATGGTACGTATTGTTATATCAATTGAGTCAAGGCAAGCAATCCAAAAACACTTTGTAATGACTATGCTATCCAGTTGCTGATCTCATTGTGTATCTCCCATGCCCACATAAAACTCAAGCTCGTCTAGAATGAATTTCGCATTAAAATTTAAAACTAGGAGGCAAAAGTTGAAAACAAGATAATTTGAAATTGATCAGATTAACCTGCAGGTTGGTATGTACTTAGACTAATTACGAAGAAAGTGTGTGAAGAATATGCAAAACTGAGATAAAATATTTTGGAAGAAATTAATTAGGTATCCTGCAGCAACACTAACTAGAATCATGTTAGGAAAGGTGAGAAACATTTTTCCCCAAGTTCAGAGCCATTATTTGCACAGCATTCTTAGGTTGTTTCTAAGATGCTTTAGATTCTCTTGGATTCTTGTGAAATGTGACTGCAAGAAACACATTCACCAAGTAAAATGTTTTCATGTACTTCTGCTCCAGAAATTTTTTTTAGCTTCATATGAAAAAATTATAATTCATAAGATATGATATTTCGATAAAACTATCTTCGATGCATAAACCTTTCAAAGTGAATTCTGCAACTTGGGGAAAATACATTAATTAAGCAAGGTCCGTGGGTGGTCTAGTGGTCAGGCCCTGGGCCCCCAAGACTCTGGTCTTGGGTTCGAGTACTCTTGATAATCCCCACAAGTGAGAGCAATGTCAAAAAAAGAATAAAAGAAAAAAAGTCAAGGAGTTACGTGCGGGGACAGGCCCATGTTTTTTTTTTTTTTTTTTAAGAAACTTTTTTAGCTATTTTATTTGCATGCCCATATTTTAGAGTTTATAGTTGGCCCTCTTCAAATTTTTAGATTGGTCCAAATAGCCCAAAAAAAAAAAAAAACTAATCACTTAACCCTTTCTTTGAACCCATGGCCCCTGCACAGTCCAAATACAACACAACAAAAAATCCATAAATCATCAATATCATAATTCAATAACTCATAATCAAAAAAATCTCATAGAAAAAAAAATTCCCTTACGAGGGTGACAATAATTTATATAACTTTTTAATTGATTTATAAATTATGGGAAAGTCAATTAAAATATTTAAATTTTTTTCAAAAGATAAAATGTAAAATTCTTTTAGAAGCCAATATTGATGATGTAGCATTACTAACTCTTACTATTAATATTCCAATTTTTTAAAATCCTCAAACAAAGTTTTGAAAACTTCATTAGTGTGATTTTTAGTTGTATTCAAAAGCATGAGTTTATCATATTGGCGAGTTGGTCAATGTGATAAAATTAACATATCAATTCCAATTATCCAAAATTTGGAGATCCGAAGTCCTCTTCTTTTTTTATTCTTTTCTGAAAAAGTTTGAATATCATATTGTAACTTTCAACTTTTTTGGTTCATATTATTTCCTTCCTGACTTAAATATTTATGGTAATAAAGTGCAATTATTTTGTTTACCATGATATATATATATATATATATTTTTTTTTTTCAATAAACCATGTCACTTGAAAATTTTTTTGTTCATGCTTTCGCCCCTCTAAGTTCAAATCTTGGTTCCATCACTAGTTACATGGTGACATGTAGCCACTGAACTAGATTGATTCATACTAGTTAAACTGCACTGAAATTCTTCTGATTTCCATAACATGTATCCATTAAGCCATTAACAACATTGCCTTTTGACATGAAAATAAACTCAATCAGGGAATTTGGGTTGGAATGATTTTTGGTGGAACAGCTGTTCAAACCTTGATATTGGCCATCATTACCATGCGATGTGACTGGGAAAAAGAGGTAAAATCCTTTAGTATTAATTCTGTTTTCTGTATGTGTGTCCATTTGGATTAAACTTGTTGTTGCTGAAACTGAAAACTAAAAACTGAAAACTGAAAACACTATAGCAAAATAATTTTTAAATGTGTAAATAGTACAGTATGACATATTTTTAATATTTTTTATTGCGTAAACAGTGCTAAACAGTACATAAACCGTGCTTTTTTTCATGTACAGTAAAATCATGGGATTTTACTGTTCACTTGCAGGAAAAAAAAAAAAAAAAAAAAAAAAAAAAAAAAAAAAAAAAAAAAAAAGCCCGTAAAACGCAAAACGTGAACTCAGCTTTCAGCTGAATCCAAACGCCCTCTATAATGACTAATCATTTTATTTCTTGTGTTTTGAAATTGCAGGCTGAGAAAGCAAACGTGAACCTAAGGAAGTGGGCAGCTGACACAAAGCAAGAACATTAATATGGTTTTAGAAAAAAAAAAAAAAAAAACATGCCGGAGTCGATAACTATATATAGCCATTACCTCGACGCCAAAGGAGAGTTCAACCCAATAATTTGTTTCTGTCCTAGTTGATCCCGATTCGACACTAGAAGTATATTAATTTTTACCCAATAACCGAATATGTTAGTGGAATAATGTGGCTGGTATATAGTTCGATTGCTTCCACAGTCTTTTGAATTTCATTGGCTTTGAAAAAGCAGCCTTTATAATTAGCTCCATTACTCAATGAAATTACAAGAGCTGTTTATTATTCTTTAGTAGAAACAGAAAAGAAAAAGAAAAAAGAAGAAACTATCTATTAGTTGACATTGGTAGAGGTTTTTAGATTACCAGCACTAATTCCTAACAGGTTCATCATTTGATTGCCAAGAAGAACAAATTTTCACTGCCTCTGATTCAGCAATCAAATGTAGAAATAAATAGAAAAGTATTAATCCAAATATCCATCTCCATGGTAGTATTTTTTTCACGTCTCCACCAATTTGCTTTCTGGGTTGCTCTTAAACCTCCCGAGTTACAGGGTTTTATTAGGTTGTGGTCTGAAACCATTGGTCATGATTCGAGCAAAGTGCTAGTTACGTATACAGCAATGCTCAAAAGGACTAATCAAGTTACAATAATTACTTTTTGTAATTGTTCTGACAGCCTATATTAACCTAAAAAACACTAGATGTACAACTTAATATACGCTAGTGCAACACCTACACTCACGGAATTTAATTTAACCCAAACAATGTGACGTATCTCAAGTGGATCGTCACTTACTCTTGGCAAGAAATATTCAAATCTGCGAAGTTCCTGGAATCATATTCTGCTTCTTTTTAATGGAATAACCATTCAACATGATGAACAAACATGACTTGTGCTTTCTGAAAATTCTACTTGTTTGAGTGTATTTTAATATTTTGTGCAAAGTGATTACAGATGGTTCGATGCCTTGTGTCTAGATTTGAATTGATTAATTGAGGCCTTGGATGGATTATTTGACTTTGTTTATAAGGAAATGTGGTTCGGTATTGCCTCAATTAAGAAGACTTTTTATACCTAAAGTAGGAAATGCAAGTAACAATGAACTACAAAATGTAAGCAAATTAACTAAGTTATCAAGTATAAGTTCTAATTTCTAGGTAAGAACAAATGTCATTGGATTCCAAGTAACTAAGTCATTCATGATGACACTAAATTTGATTGCAAACAGAGCAGTTTGATCCATGTAAAAGTGTAAAAATGTGACACGGGTCGAATTGTTACATGTGAAAGTGTAAAAGCATTTGATTGCATTTTTACACCTTTCAAAGGTTACTTTAGTTATTATGGAGTCTTATTTTATGTTTTGAGTAATTTTCCTATTCAGTTTAGAAGTTATGAAGTACTTTTTTGTCCATTATTAGTAATTATAGTCATTTAAGAATAAGTTATTTAGAGTCCTAGTCCTTCAAGGAAAGGATTTAACAATAGCCTATATAAAGGCATTATTGTCATCAATGATATTCATAGTAAGATTGATTCTAACAAAATTCCAGCAGCTTATTTTAAGCTTGTAAGATTGCTTAGGAGGTGTGCTTGTCTAGCGTTTTTATTTATCTTATTTCTTGTTCTATCCCCTGTTATAACCCCAAACAGCCATCAATATTCAATATTTCTTACTTAAAACCCTTTAAACATCAACTTAATTCAAGAACTCATTAAGAATTTTTTTTAGTGTTGAATTCTTAAAGATCCTAAATCAAATTTGGTATCAAAGCAGGTTTTGTAAAAGTGGAGTAGCTTGACAAGACAATAGGATGCTTGCTGAAGAAGAAATTCTTCAACGACACTTTCGAGATTCTGCTCTTAAGCATTTGTTTACCCTTGAGCAAGATGACATGCGTGTGATTGATTATGAAAGGAAATATAAGAATTTATTCATTATGTCTAGATTTGCAGAAAACGAATGTATGACTATTGCTCGATTTAGGAGTGGGCTAAGGTATGAAATTAAGAAGGAGATGTCTCATTGTTACTTCGAAATTCTTGCGATGCTATAGATACGGCTTAGCTATTCATTTTGAGATGATTGTAACATTTATTGAAAAAATATACAATTTTCAAGCCTTAAGCATAATTTGCCAAGACTGCATGCACAAGGGACTGTACAACAGGACTAGCTGGTGGAAACTCTAAAACAACGTGAAAGTGCCACAAAAGGAAGTTGTATGCGAATAGGTCAGAATGGTTTGCTAAGAAGGTAGAACAACTAGATGAGCAAATAGTATACCTTAGGCTTGACTCTTGATGTGCATTAAATATATATAATAAATTACTCTCATATTTGCATAATTAACTTTATTTTAATGTTAATGAAAATGAATAAAAGACAAGGAAAAAAAGAAGAAGAAACTATCCTCAAAGTTTAAGTGCGACCATGTGGAATTACAAAGTGGGCTAATTGTCAAGTCAACTTAAGGAATAATTTTAGTGTCACATAAATTGTCACAACTATCTTACGTGTTAGATTATGATTGGTTACCTGTCACTTTTATATGGATCCATGATGTAGAACAGACAACACATGCTTTCTTGGAGCAGCAAGGGCACAGGAAGTCACAACGCAAGATCAAAGGGGGGTGCCAGTAGGGGCCATCAGAGGTAACAGTGTCGGAATTGCATGAAATTTGGCAGGTTGAAGGGAAACGGCGTTCTGATCCAGATTCATATATCATGAATGTCGCCAAATTTTAGGCAAATTCCTTCGTTAAGGCCCCGAAAACAATGTTTTTGCTATTTATAGTAATATTTGTTTTTCCTTAATAACTTTTAGTTTAAAAGTCAGAATAAGGTCCCGTCTGTTTTGGGACGACCCTTAAGGTCAGTAGTTTATGATTCTGCGTTTAACTCAATTTTGCCATTTTTGGTAAAATTCGGTAATTTTGTCACCTAATCGCTTAATTAGTGTGAATTAGGGTTTTAAACGTTTTTGCTCAGCATTTATATGTTTTGTAGCCGTCAGAGGCAAATCAGACTATTATCAATAAACACAGACATTTTGTCAATTTTCTCTTCTGGTGGATTCCAGTTTTATCTCCTTGTGGATTCAGGGAAACCCCTCGTGGATTCGAGGTTTACTACCAGAAACTAACAGTTTAGTTTCTGTTTCATCAAGAGAGTATCGTGTGTGCTTTTCTTTAGGCTTCCGCGACATCAGTTGGTATCAGAGCCTTGACTTACCCTGGTCTGATGGCTAACCGGCGAGACGGTGACCACCATAACAATGACGGCGGTGACGACGTCAATAACCCAGTCCTCACTAGGGCTGAGTTCCTTGATTTTCGTGATGAAAATCAACAATTTCGTGATTCTACCCAACAGACTCTGGACCAGATTCAAGCAGCACTTGCCACTTTGCTTAACCGAAACCCTAATCGCGTTGATGAAGAGCGACGTGATAACCGAGTGCGTGGCCCTCCCTATTGTGGTCCAAACCGGAACAGGCAGCAAGACTACAACGAAGAAGACAGTGAAGATGAGGAGTATGCAGAGAGAGTCCTTGGAAATCATCGTGGTCCCAAAGGGATAATGGTCGAGATTATTAGGAGCAGAGGGATTATCGGATGAAAATAGAGTTACCATCTTTTAATGGTAATGTCTCCATTGAAGAGTATCTGGATTGGGTCAGTGAGGTTGAAAAGTTTTTCGACTATATGGGTAAGCAGAAGACAAACAGGTGTGTTTGGTGGCCTACAAATTGAAGGGAGGAGCATCTGCCTGGTGGGATCGTGTTCAATTAAACCGTACTTGGGAACGAAAGCTTCCAATACGGTCATGGAGGAGGATGAAAAGGTTAATGGCAGATCGGTTCTTACCACCCGATTACCAGCAGGAGTTATTCAGACAGTACCAGGATTGCAGGCAGGGTACTCGACAGTTAATGAGTACATGGAGGAGTTTGACAGGTTGGCGAATCGCAATGATTTGGAGGAAACTGAAGATCAACGGATATCCAGATTTACACGGGTTACGAGTTTCCATTCGAGATCAGGTATCCTTACAAACCCTATATACTTTGAATGAGGCTGTAACCTTATCCAAGAAAATAGAATTTCAGCATCTCAGGACAGGTTCGAAGTTTTCCAACCGCAATTCGGAGTCCTCTAGTTCCATTGCCAACAAAGGTAAACAGCCCATGGTTACACCACGGTCACAACCCGTGGTTAGGGAGAATAGTGGTGTCAACCAATCCACAGTGGCAGTAACAGGTTCCGCAGCCCAGCCAGTAGCGAATGCCAACCCCTATGCTAGACCAACTGGGAATAAGTGCTACAGGTGCGGAGAACCAGGACATCGATCTAGTACTTGCCCTAAGCGAGCCGCAGTGAATCTGGTAGTGGCAGAAGAGGGTGAGGTAGAAGGTGAACAGGAGGGCGAAGAGGTGTATAATGATGCAGATCCGTATGCCTATGATCCCAATGAGGTCCAAGAGGATGAGGAAGGTGTGCCATTAGGGCAGTCTTTGGTGATTCAGAGGTTATTACTCACACTAAGGGTGGAATTTGGTGACCAGCGGAATGAGATCTTCCGAGCACAATGCACCGTCAATAAAAGGGTCTGTGATTTGATCATAGACAGTGGCAGTGTAGAAAACATTGCGTCAAAGAGTTTAGTTACCAAGTTGGGACTAAAAACAGAAAAGCATCCCTCCCCGTACAAGATAGATTGGATCAAGAAAGGTACGGAAACTCTTGTTACTCAACAATGTCGTGTTGCTTTTTCTATGGGTAAATATTATGTAGATGAAGTAGTTTGTGATGTTGTTGAAATGGATGCATGTCATTTAATATTGGGTAGACCTTGGCAGTATGATGTAGATGCTACTCATAAGTGTAAAAAAAAAGGAT
>NW_027069532.1:1787952-1817161 GCF_002906115.3 Quercus suber
GGGGGGGGACTGATGTAGAACAGACAGCACATGCTTTCTTGGAGCAGCAAGGGCACAGGAAGTCACAACGCAAGATCAAAGGGGGGTGCCAGTAGGGGCCATCAGAGGTAACAGTGTCGGAATTGCATGAAATTTGGCAGGTTGAAGGGAAACGGCGTTCTGATCCAGATTCATGTAACATGATTGTCGCCAAATTTTAGGCAAATTCCTTCGTTAAGGCCCCGAAAACAATGTTTTTGCTATTTATAGTAATATTTGTTTTTCCTTAATAACTTTTAGTTTAAAATTCAGAATAAGGTCCCGTCTGTTTTGGGACGACCCTTAAGGTCAGTAGTTTATGATTCTGCATTTAACTCAATTTTGCCATTTTTGGTAAAATTCGGTAATTTTGTCACCTAATCGCTTAATTAGTGCGAATTAGGGTTTTAAACGTTTTTGCTCAGCATTTATATGTTTTGTAGCCGTCAGAGGCAAATCAGACTATTATCAATAAACACAGACATTTTGTCAATTTTCTCTTCTGGTGGATTCCAGTTTTATCTCCTTGTGGATTCAGGGAAACCCCTCGTGGATTCGAGGTTTACTACCAGAAACTAATAGTTTAGTTTCTGTTTTATCAAGAGAGCATCGTGTGTGCTTTTCTTTAGGCTTCTGCGACATCAATCCATCACTTTTTCTTCACCACTCACTGTTTGTCACATGGACAATCCAATAAAAGTTATGTCATTTTATGTGGTCTTAGGATTTTTCCAACTTAAAAGTCACTTGAGAAAGCCAAGAAAAGAAAGACAAATAAAAATAAAATATGGGATAAGAGATCTACAAGGCTAGAGGGTCCTAATTTGATGGGTCTATCCGTTAATCCAACGAAATTGATAGAGTTTTTATTGGGCCACATTTGTTTTGGGTTTTGTGAAGTAAGGGCTTATGGACTTATGGTCAGCTCGTTGCGTGAATATAAGGAGCAAAATGAAAGTAATAGAAATGAAGGAATGTTTGGTAATTATTATTTTTTTCTTATTTTCTAGTTTTTAAAAAATAATTTTTTTTTAAATTTTTGAAACTAAAAAATTTGTTTGGCAACTCAAAATAAACAGAAAACAAAAACTGTTCTCAAAACTCAATTTGTAAAGGAAACTGAAAACATACAGTAGATTGTTTTCAGTTTCTAGTTTTCAAAAGTCAAAGAAAACATGCATTTGATTTAATGGATCTATCTGATTTAATAAATCTGTTTCATTTAATAAGTTAGCATTAGAATTCAAATCCTAATAACAAAATATTTTAGTTTTTTTTTTCCTTCAAAAAACTTTTTTTTTTTTTTAAATTTCAACTAACCAAACATATTTTTTATTCCAAAAATACAAGAAAATTGTTTTTTCTTTATATTCCTAAAAAATGGTTTTTAAAAATAGAAAACAAAAATTGTTACCAAACATAACCTAATCTTTTACCCAAAAAAGAAAAGAAAAGAAAAGAAAATGAGGCTAATCCAACTTGTATTATTAGGACAATATCATAGTGTCAGGCGTCACCTCTTTTATATAAGCCTTAGATTTAGTTTAGAAGATAATAGAAAAATTAGGGAGGGTGGAACGCAGTGTCGCATGTGGCTCCTTCTATGACTTTTCTCTCAATGATAGCAATGTGATCTGTTTTAGTCTAATTTTGTTTTATTATTTAGTTTAATGTTCGATATTTATTTTTGTGTTCTCTTTTAATTAATATGAGCATCAAAATTTTCAATTAAAGTTGAGGATGAAACATTGTTAAATATTGATTTTTTTTTTTCCCTATAGTAGTTGTTCTTTAATAATTTAATTGTTATTTCTTCATATCAATTGACTAGGATAGGAATCTTAATACGAGTTCAATCATGTTTGTCAACAGATACAATTAATGATTTGATTTTAAAATTGGTTATAACTTGTTATTTGTTTCTCAACATTTCCAATTGATGATTTTATTTTACATTTAGAAAGTAAAGAAGAGCGTACATTACTTTTTAAAATAGAGATATAATGAGAATATCTTCCATTATAATAAGAATGATTTATAGATTATTATGCAGTAGTTTAGGAAAAATTAATGATCATGAATATATACTAATATAAATTAACAAGGCAAATCCCCTTGGACAAAAAGAAGAAAGCACCTAAGCTTTAATCCTATGTCAAGGATGCTACTCAAGTGGCTGAGATTTATACTAATTTTATATTTCAAAACTCCAGGAAAAACAATATATATTTGTTGTCTAGTTTTGATGTTGACTTTTTTTAACACCTTTCAAAGGTTACTTTAGTTATTATGGGAATGGCTTGTGTGTAGTGGCCAGTGTCATTGGACACGTTGCGATGCGGATACATTTGACAAGAAAGAAATCAAGGAAAAACAATATATATATATATATATATATTTGTTGACTAGTTTTGATGTTGACTTTTTTTAACACCTTTCAAAGGTTACTTTAGTTATTATGGGAATGGCTTGTGTCCAGTGGCCAGTTGCCACTGGACATGTTAAGATACGAACACGGACACATGTCCAAGAGTGAACACGTGTTTACATTGCAACATGTCCAATAGCATTGGCCACTGGACACGAACACCACACCACCCCCCCCCCCGGCCACAGTTATTATTGAGTTTTGTAGGTTAGAAACCTGCTAGATCAGTTTATTTGGAATGCGCTATTCTTGACTGTACCAAAGTGGCATGATGAGTCTTATTATATGGTTTAGAAGTTATTAATTTTTTTTATTAGAATCAATCTCACTATGAATATTACTAATTTTAGGAAATTATCATCCTAATCAATTTATCAAAAAACTCTATTTTCGTTTTCACTTGACATCTCATTTGACTTTGTAATCTTTCATGTCCAAAAAAATCAATAGAATTCAAGAAAATAGAGGGGGGGGGGGGGGGAATCAAATACTGAATAAAATGAAGCATATTAAACACATAATTCAAAATGTGCATTTTTTGTAACTGGGTTGATAAATCCTAAAACTCATTATACAACATTTTATCTCATACCCAACAGGTATTTTACTTAGGATCTGAAAATAAATTTTCTTTAGCAACATGCCATAAATTAGATCTACTAAATAATTTTCATATATTAATTTCACAAAAATAATGAATTTGAGTGGGGCTTTTATAAAATTTTTATAATCTATTTGTAATCTATATGTTATTCAAAATTACTAAACTATGCATTCCTAGTCCCACTGCATTTCTACTTGTCTTTTTAGAGGTTCACATTAGAGGTGCTAAAAAATTTAGCTTTTAACAACTTAAAAAATTATTTTATCTATTTTGACACTTTACTTTACAATGCACTCTACATCAAATACTCTATTTTTTGCCACTTCATTTAAATATTCTTTCTTTATTCTTTTTTTATTATTTCTTTTACCACTTAAGTCTCTCCTACTCTAACTTTCATTTAAATAACTTTTTTTTTTTTTTTACCATCTAACTATAGTAAACTGTCACTGTATCTAGGTGTTAAATTTTTTTAGGTTTGACACCCTTGATGTAGTGGGTTTTTTTTAGTGTAATGTGAATGCTCTTTGTACGAGAGTTAACCCCGGGGTCGTTGGGCCTTGGGCCTTGAACTAGAGGTACAGCACCTGACCCCCTCCCCATTGTACTTGGTACCTTGATCCAGACGCCCCCTTGAGACTCACCATGAGCCCAATAAACATAACGAGACCATTTAACCCTAAACGTCAAAGGCGAACCACTCCCGATCAAACTTATCTTGGCCGGTGTATGGTTGCTTGATAGAATGATGACCTAGCTTCTCGGTAGTACCTTAGGAAATATCGCTGCTGAGCAAGTTTTTTGGGAGGTGAGAACTAGTTTTGATGCCACTACCACCTCACCCACCTAAACACCCACCTAAAGACAATGGAATTGGACCTTCATTCGCACTAATAGAGGGAAGTAATCATAACAACCCCACTTATCTAAAGCTATAAATAGGGGGATTAAGGGAGAAAAGAGCAAACACTCAGAGGGAACAAAGAAGTGATCCTGTGAGGGAGAGAGAAAGGCTTGAGGAAATAGAAGTGTATTTAGGTCTGTTGAGCATAGGGCCACCCACAGCAGGAAACACAAAAGCCCACAAAACAAATAGATTGTGAGCCTAAGTAGAGGTTAATCCCAATAGCCATATATTTTGGGTATACACACTCTTAGACTTGGTTTAAAAAAAAAAAATATTTGTTTATTTGTTGAAAGTTGGTTAAAATATAGTTTTATTTAAAAATTGTGAGGCTTGAAAATCAATATATAAGCAAATAAACTATAAAAAAAAAATTTAAAAATCTTATGACAAACAAATAGTAACAGTTCAATAGTGGAATATGTAGGTGATTTTCTTGATCAAAGATTGCTTGCTAAATTTAGAAATTTTGGGTCCCATTTAGAAATCAAGAACCAATTACTTGAATCCAACTTATTCTCAATTGTGGATTCTAGTTAGCTCAACTGGTAAAATTATTTATCATCGAATAAGAGATTTGGTATTTAATCATCACCTACACCAAAACTAATTGGTGTCTTGATCTGATGATAAAGAGCAATTATCAAAAATGGATGCCATAAGTTGAAACTATCTCTAAAATAAAAACTTATTTTTACTCTTCTTTTTTCCTTTTTGGTGTTGGATGTAAATGATGGATTACCTTATGCATTCTCATTATTCTCCTCATGAAAATATCATCTTTATTTCACTTGAAATTTAAAATGATGTGGTATTGGACACACTTTTAAATTTACAATATTTAATCTAAACCATGAAAAATATTGATTTTGTTATAAGTCTTATAACTCAACTAGCACTTCTTAATATTTTCAATAAAAATGTTCAGAATTCAAATTTGTCACTCTCAACTACTAAATTAATTATCAAAATAATAATAATAACTAGTCTCTAAGCACATGCTTATGTGCGTGCTCAAAGACTTTTTTTTTTTTTTGGGGTTAAAAGTTAATAATTTGCATATATTATAATTTAGAAATATATATTTTTATTTTTCAAACAAATAAAAATGATAAAATTTAGAGATAAGTGGTAATTGTAATTTCTTTTTTAAACATAAAGAGAAAAAAATCCTAAATTTTAGGAGTTCTATTTTTTGAATTCAAAATGAAATTTGTTATTTGACATTTATGATCCTATTTGTGAATGAAACTACCCTTCATTAGTAAAAGTATTTTAAACCACATAAAAATCTAATTAAAAGAAGATAATCTTTTTATATATAGTATAGATAACATAGAAGAAGACCAATAAAACCCCCCTTAAATTACGAACTACCAAGTGAGAAATTATTTACTATACCCAGAAGACTACCGCAGCCAATAATATCACATCATGTGTTTAAATTATTAACTCAGACTCTAGGTACAAATATCTATCAAAAATCTCTAGCTGTGCCATATCAAGGGATTGGGACAAAAGGTTGGGAGTGTCCCATTCTTTCCTTTTTTTTTTCTTTTTTTTTTTTATAGAAAAATGTCCCACTCTTTTATGACTGCGTTATAAAACTAATAAGATCTAATATGTGCATGACATTAATTGAGGGTGGTACAAAATATTTATTTGTTTCATGATTTCATCTCCTACTTAAAAAATATAAAAGACATGCACATGCATTACACCATTATTTCTTTTTAGGATCAGAATATTTTATTTGAAATGGAAGGTTGCATGGTTTATTAATTAGCAGAGGAAAAAGTTAATAAATGTCCTAAAAATATTGTTTTAGAATTATTTTTAAAAATATTTTTTGACAACAATTAATTTTTTCAATAACTTTTTTTTTATTTTATTTTATACAAAGTAATATCAACACTTTCTTAATATAATTTATTAATAATTGCTTTAAAACACCTGTTAACATGACCTTGCACAATTAACATGATCTTATTATTTATACTTAATAATTAGTATATAGGATTACTTGATTCGATGATAAAAAAATGCTCCCCAGGTGATGATGGGAATATGTATGAAATTCCTAGATCTGTGAGATGCAAAAATAGATAAAAATATACATCAAAGAAAAATAATCACACACAAGACAGTATTTACGTGGTTCGGCAATTTGCCTATGTCCACGGAGTAGCACGAATTTCACTATTCTCATAAAAAATACAAAGTGCAGTAGTACAGTTTTTCTTTCTCAAAAACGATATAAAAAAAACTCTAATCTCCCATTAAAAATTGTAATAATACTATTTCAAATCGGGTCATAATTTAAATCAAATACAACTAAACTCCACAAAAACTAGGTGACAATCACGCTGATGCCTCACAAGATTTCTTCAAGATATATGTAGCTTGCTTTTATTATGAAACACGTGAAGTTTTTTTCCTAGGGTGTCAAACAAACATTCAAAAGTTTTATTATTATTATTATTTTTAAACTTTTTATGTGAGAATAATTAATTAATTAAAAAGGTAGTCCAAAAAGTACATTCACGGGACCTTAGAGCATTCACAGCAGTAAAGGCAAAATTTTAGTTATTTAGCTACACAAAAGTCACTTTATTTATTTTACCTACACACATACTGCAGCAGTGGATCTATTTTAGCTTTCAACACAATAAAATAATATATACATCACAATAAAATGATATAACAATTACAATAAAATAATATATCCTACTACCAAAAAAACAACCACAACACCAACCACAACCACTCTACCATCAGCCACAGCCACAGCCACAGCCACCACCACTAGTCCACAGCAGGAAAAAAAAAAAAAAAAAAAAAAAAACTCACACCCAAAATCCACCTACAACCAAACCACAACCACCATCACAGTAGCCTCAAGCTCAACCAAAAAATTAGCAACCAATTGAAAAAAAAAAAACCTAGAAATCTCACCCTCTAGATACCCAAGCCAAGAGCACACAATATACACAATTAGAAATCTTAAAACCTAAATCAGTGGCGTGGGTTTGAGGCAGATGGTGGCTGGTGGGTTGGTGAGAGACCGGAGTGATGAGCTTCAGAGATGAGATGAGAGTGAATGAGAGAGAGAGAGAGGCACGGTCTGAGGGTGAGAGAGCAAGTGATAACATTTTAATCGAATAAAATAATATTTTTTTTAGCTCTCATGAACAGTGCACATTTATCTATAGATGTGCACTCTAGCAATGTAGCTAAAATTTTTAGATTTAGCTCCACTGCTGCAGCAAGATTTTTGTGTTTGTGGAGTTAAATTTTAGCAATATAGTAACATGCCTCCACTACTGTGAGTGCTCTTAGCAATAGCATTATTGTAAGGGGCAAGACCGCAAGACTCCGGAGGCCTCGAAGGCCACATACAACAGTGATACAAAAAAGAAGAGCATTGAAGGTTTTCTTCGAAGTTGGAATGATGTGTATTGTTGTGTTCTCTCTGCCCAACCAAAAATAATGAAAGTGCCGATTGCAAGCTGGATGCACCAGAAGATGGTCGGCACAAGTCTGTCAATTGTTTGTATATGATTTATAAGAACTGAGATATTAATTGAAGATCTCAGCGAATATATATATATATATATATTAATTGAAGAGTATTTATGCTCCCACACTCTCAACGTTGGAGTTGTTTTCATTAATATAGAAAGATCAGTTACATTTGGATAAGATGTTTGAATACAAATTGTAGATGAAATAGGATATTGCTCTATTTAATTGGGCCTATCTTGAACAGTTGAACTGTTCTCACCTACTGCAATATTTAAGTTTGATCTAATCTGATCATTTAGAACCTTGCAGGGCTTATTATAGATTTTAATTGATCAAAACTTAAGCCAGTAGTTAATTAGTCAAGATTCAATACAACAGATATAATGGGTACATAACACAACAAATAAATCATTAACACACACAACAATGACAACATGATATGTTGTTGAAAATGGATTTAGCTTAACTCTAGTAATTTTTTAACTAGAATATATTTTTATTTTAATGAAAAATTGTCACATCATCAACTAACTAAATAAAATGTGAAGATTAAAATCTACTGCCATTTACCATTATATATTCAAAACAAAAAACGTATGTCCAGTTAAAAAAGTACTAAAGGTAAGCCAAACTTGATGAAGAGAAACCCAACAAGAAAAACTTTTCCGAGGTCTTGCACAATAAACCGATTTCAATATGAATTGCAATACAAAATAATTTACAAAACCTCAGTTCTTGTAAAAAAACTCCCAACTTTTGCTATCAACAAACTAACGGTCTTTTATCTTCAATAACTTCTGGCATGCAAGTTAGGGGTGGCAAAATTTGACACGACCCGCGAACCCGACACAACACGACACGACACGAAATTAGCAAGTTATGGGTTGAGGCTTAACGGGTTCGTGTCATATTCGGGTTGACACGGCTGACCCGTTTAATAAATGGGTTGGGTTAGTGTTGAACACATAGAACCCGTTTGACCTGTCTAACCTATTTAATTAAATGACATTTTACTAATATGCCCTTCAAACTTTAGGTATATAAACATATTAGTTGTTATGATTTATTTTCTTCTGACATATTGTGATTGATTATTTGTGATATTAGGATATACTTTAGTTTTGAATGATTATTTGTGATACAATTACTCGTTAGTTCTGAATTTTATATTAGAAATATTTATTTGTTTGTTTTTTCATAATTTTTTTTTTTCATTTTGATAAAATCTGATAAACAGGTCGAACGACTGACCCGTTTAATAAATGGGTCGTGTTAGGGTTGAGAAATCTTGACCCGTTTAATAAACATGTCGGGTTAGTGTTGACCTATGTAGTCAAATACTCATGACTTGACACGACACGAACCTGACACGCGAACACGAATTGCCACCCCTAATGCAAGTCAATCACCGTCCGTAAATTTGATCTTTTGGAAACTTTAAGGCCACTTGAAGATTTCTTTGAAGTCTGTGGTTTCCAAATTCCAACACCAATCCACAACGTACATTCAAGGTATGATAAGGTGTTTGGATTGATTCTTCTCTCAAATGTATTCAAGTTTGGAGAGGGTTAAGGTGTTTGAGACTAAAAAGATTGCTCTATAGGGTATTGGACCTATTGGTAGTCTTAGCTTTTGTTCATATGAAAGTAGGGTCTTATTCTTGTTTAGCCACAATTGAGAGTTGGTTGGCTACAAGAATGATCAAGAAGATCAAATAAGGAAAATTTTGGACAATCTCCTTCGACTGAGTTTCAGGCGAATTTTAGGTGAAGCTTTCTATGTAATTGATATTCAAATCTTGATGATCTTTCTTGAAATCTCACCTGATACATACCATGAACTTTGCTCAACTGAGATTCCAAATGCTGCATAAAATTTTCTTAAGCTCTTCAACTTCAATGACTTGATTATATTACAAATGAAATGAATTGAATGCATGGAAATTTGCAAATACAATTGAAACTTTTGACACTTTGTTAGAAATACTGAATGAATAATTGTATTATATTTTTCAATGGAAGAATATATATGAGTGTCTTTATATAGAAAGCATATAAGTGCAGTAAAAATAAGAGTGTAGTACAAGAATGTGTACTATACAAGTAATCTAGTTGGGCATAAAGCCCACAACACTATATACGTTAACAGCCCCTCTCAAACTCAAGGTGGATGTGAGACCAACTTGAGGTTGTCAACCAAAGTACAAAGGCGTCATTTAGGATGTGATTTGATGAAGATATCTGCAAGTTGATCTTTAGAGGAGACTGAGATCAGCTTGAGAGCACCATGGACAAGATGATAATAGATAAAATGACAATCGATCTTGATGTGTTTAGTCCGTTCATGGAAGACATCATTGTGAGTAATATGAATAGCACTCTGGTTGTTACAATAAAGAGGAGTAGCAGAGGATGTAGACACACCTAAGTCTTTGATAAGCCATCGTAGTTAAAGGAGCTCAGATATGGTATCAGCAAGGGTTCGATATTTTGCTTCAATACTAGAGCGGGCCACATAAGTTTGTTTCTTGCTTCGCCAAGAAATCAGAGAAGAACCAAGAAGAAAGCAATAACCAGTAGTGGACCTGCGATCAGCGGGATCTCCTACCCAATCAGCATCAGAAAATGCATGGAAAATAAGAGGAGACTGAGCAGAGTAGAAAAGACCATGGAAAAAAGTGCCCTTTAGGTATCAAAGAATGCGCAGAACAACAGCATAGTGAGTCGATCGTGGAGCAGACAGATACTGACTCACCTGGTGAACAGGATAGGAAATGTCTGGATGAGTGATAGTGAGATAAACTAAGTTGCCAACCAAGCGTCTGTAAAGAGAGGGATTAGACAATGGTTTCCCCCCCTGAGAGAGTCAGATGCGCATTAAGCTCAACTAGAGTGTCAACAGTCTTGCTATCAGTTAGTCCAGCTCGAGGCAAGAGTTCAGAGGCATACTTGCCTTGAGTAATATAAAGTCCATTTGTAAAATGAGTGATTTCAAGACTTAAAAAGTAGCTGAGATGTTCAAGATCTTTCATCTCAAATTGCTAACTGAGAAAAGTCTTAAGTTTTTGAATGCCACTGAGGTCATCACCAATTATGATTATATCATCCACATATAGAAGAAGTAAAATAGTGCCTTTATAAGTGTGACGAAGAAATAAGGCAGAATCATAATGACTGGTCATGTAACCCAAGCGAGAGATGGTAGAGCTGAATTTGGCAAACCAAGCTCGTAGAGCTTGTTTAGGGCCATAAAGTGTACGTCGAAGGTGACAAATCTTGTTTGAGTCAACAGAGAGACTAGGAGAAGGTTGTTTATACACTTCTTCACTTAAATCCTCATTATGGAATGCATTTTTGACATCCATCTGAAAAAAAAGTCCCATTTACTGGCAGCAGCAATAGCTAAGAGGGCACGAACATATGAGATACAAGCAACCAGAGTAAAAGTCTCTTCATAATCAATCTCATACTCTTATGTAAAACTTTTTGCAACAAGACGAGATTTGTAGCGCTCAATGGACCCATCAGAGTGAGTCTTAATCTTGTAGATCCATTTACAATCAACCATAGGTTTTCTAGGAGGAAGTGTGACTAAATCCCAAGTATGGTTTTTAGATAATATATCAAGTTCCTCTTTCATTGCAATATGCCATAAAGGGTCAGTGGAAGCCTCACGATAGGTGTGAGGCTTATGTAGTGTAGCAAGAGCAGTGTAACAATGATAGTTAAGTAATTGTGCAGGAATAGATCTTACCCGAGTTGAGTGACGAGGTGGAATGTCTTGTGCAAGATCTTCAGGCGGAGCAGGAGCAGGAGCAGGAGCAGGAGACCCAAGCTCAGGATTGGGGTTGGGTAGCTCGTCTTCAACCTGTTCATCTTCCACCTGTTCATTAAAGGGTGAACTAGGAAAGGGATCAGTGATATCTGGTGGTTGGATAGAGAAGTCTACAACAACAGAATCAGGAGCAACTACAGGAGGATCAGGAGCAGCTACAGAAGGAATATGTGCCTTATCTAAAAAAAGATCTAAGACAGAGGAGGAAGACAGGGAAGCACTAAAGTGAGAGAGCTTAACAAAGAGGCGATGTTCCCAAAAGACAACATTGTGGGAGATACGAAAACGATGAGAGACAGGATCAAAAGACCTATATCCCTTTTGAGTTTTGCCATAGCCAAGAAAACAACTAAGCCTTGACTGAGGCTCAAGTTTGTTATGTTCATGTGGCTGAAAAAGAATGAAACAAGCAGAACCGAAGGAGCGAAGGTGGTGATAGTCTGGAGGTGACCCAAAAAGGCGCTCATATGGAGTTTGATTTTGGATAATAAGACTCGGAATGTGACTAATAGTATGAACAACATGAAGAGCAGCTTCACCTCAAAAAGGAGCAAAAACTTTGGTAGAGAGAAGGAGAGCACAAACAGTGTCAAGAATATGACAAAGTTTTCGTTCGGCCCTACCATTTTGCTGAGAGTTACTGGACAAGTTAGTTGATGAACAGTGCCATAAGAATGCAAAATAGCTTGGAAAACATATTGAGTATATTCAAGAGTGTTAGAAATTTAGACCCTTTAAACACACAGATTGCGTAGCCTAGATTAATTAGCCAAGTTGTTACTTAGTCAAATTATGCAATTCTAGGTTAAAGCAATCAAATAATCATATCAAGATATAAAGCAGCGGAAAATAAATGAACACAAGATATGATCACCTAGGAAACCACTCGGTAAAAACCTGGGGAGGATTTGACCCACCGATCCTCAAGGCATAACAGAATTCACTATGAAAGAATTGAAGTTCTTACAGAAGGACTACAAGCTCCCCGCTCAACTTCCTAATGCTACCCACCAGTAAAACTTCCTAACACGACCACGCGCAGGCTCCAAATCCACGGACTACTTCTTTCTTGAATTCTTCAATCAGCTACAAGCTCCCCGCTTGCTTTTCTTTTAATCTTCAATGGCAGCAACCTTGTTGATCATCAAGATGTAGAAAATATCTCTACCTTGAAAACCCTAAGTTTATGTGAAGGAAAGCTCCTCTAAGATCTCACAAGAGATTCACATAAACAGCAAATATGAGCAACAAAGACTTAGAGAGGTTTGGGTACAAAACCCTAAAAATAAAAGGAGGCACAAGAGGCACTCTAATCTCTCTCTTTTCAAGTCCCAAAAACGTTCTAGGGTTTTCCTTATATATAGGAGTGTTTTACTTGATCCCCAAGACGTTTAAATAGAGTTTGGGCTGAACTGGAACTCTGCAGAAAAATAAACCTGTACGTGGTTCGATCGATCGAGTCTAATTTTCGATCGATCGAGCCTTACAGATTTAGTCCAATAAATCTGCACTCACTCGATTCCAGTTTTACAAATAAACATACTTTGAGCAAGCCTAAACAAGACTAAACAACATGTTTTGATCATGGTTTGCCAACAATACAAATTAGAGTTCTAAATACATAAATTCCTAAATCTTTAGAACCTAACAATCTCCCCCTTTGGCAATCCGTGACAAAACACAAACTAAAAGCTCAAAGTTTACAAAGTAAAAGCCCATTACAAAAATAATGCTCATAACAACAAATCCAATCTTAACTACTATCCATCAGTTGCAAGTGTAAACAGCAGCTCAATTGAATCAACCTGTATATTTCCTGAAACACTCAACAAACGCATAAACGCATGTGTGGAAAAAATACAAGTAAACAAAAATTAAATTCTTGACTTCACAAAACACAAAACAAAGACATATATCATGAAGAACTCATAAATATAAATCAATGAGCAGTGAACAAGAAACAGAAATAAAAACATAAGTAAACTAACTCTCCCCCTAAGTTAGATACAACAAAAAGTTTTTATTTTCTTCCCTTTTAAAAATAATTTCAACTCCCCCTAAACAGGACAAACATGATTCTCATAAATCAATAATTTCTCCCCCTTTTTGTCACGTATTGACAAAGACAACTCGTACAAAGAGTAAACAGTCAACATACGCAATAAAGGATAAGAGAAAATAGAGAAACAAGGGGAACACAAAACAATTCAACTCTATAGAAAATAGAGATAGCTCTCCCTATTAAAATAGGAAAAACAAAACAAGTTGTGGAAAAACAGTTTTGGGGAAAAATAAAGGAGAGGGGGGGGGGAAATCAGCAGCAGCAGCAGCATCACCAACAGGATCAGGTACATCCTCACCAGCAGGACCAAAGTGAAAAACTCACAAACCAATATTTAAAAACTAAGGTGAAGATACACATGAAGAAAAATATTCTCTCTTTCAATAGAATGCAAACATGGCACTATGTGACCCATAAACAGTTGCGTGAGTAGAGAAAATATTTGCACATTGATTATCTATCATATCTCTTAAGAAAAATATTTTCTACAATTCATACATAAAAATAGCATATACTAGAAAGTACGTAAGTCAAAAATTAATCAATCAATTTTTAGATCAAGTTGAGTACCCAATTTAGCAAAGTGTATACATGCTATGTATGAAAACAATGAGAGATATGACTGCAAAACTATAAAATGGATACAGAAATCAATGCAATGCATGTGAATCCTAAACACAAACCAAGGGTAGACTGCAAGTTAGCACAAAAATCAATAGAATAAAATTCTATATGATGCATGAAACAATTACAATACCATGATGCATGTACTAATGCAGTGAGCGATTAAGTTCAATTGAGATTAAATTGACAAAATTGGTTTAAGCATAGAGTTTCTAACAAAAACCCAAAAATTTGAAAATCACTTGTTGAATTTTTAAACAAATTGATGAATTGAGCATCACATAACACAACTCACAGAGTATAATGCTTAATTTCATCAATACAACAAGCCAATTTCATCAAATTCAACTCAATTTCACAAAAGCCCAATTCGGATCAAGAACAAACCCTTTTTTTAAAAAAAACCTGATTCGCGACATTCGATTGATCGAAAAATACAATCGATCGATCGAATGAAACAGTCATTTTTAAACAAATTAAAGCACTTTTTCGATTGATCAAAAATCAGAATGGATCGATCGAACTGGGCAGAGGCTCTCAAATTTTTTTTTAAAAACACAGTTTTGAAAAACACAAACCTAATTTTGAAAACAACTCCTCAAAGCATTAAACAACGAAAGCAAAATGCATGAGTATGAGATGGAATGCTTTTTCAAAAACTCAATATTTGAAACCCAATTTTCTCAAAAACAAATTTCAATCATTCTTCCATTAAATTTTTCTTAAGCAACAAATATGTTCTCCACAAATCTCAAGATATTTTCAAAATTTTCAAACTTGAAACACATTTTGCATTAAAATCAAGGAACTTTTAATCTTGGATGGCCACAACAAAATCACACACAATATAATGTACCAAGTTTAGCAAAGAGTAACTTGTGTAGTGTGTGCAACTAGCAAAAGCTTGGGATACATGTGAGGTGATATGTGAATAGCAATCAATCACAAAGTCTACAAAATTCATCACATAGAATTTAAAAGAGACTATCACCTAAAGAGTTACATCATATAACTCCCACATCTCCTAGAACAAAAGCTTGCAATCATGTAAGTTTCTTGCATTTTTGCCTCTTATTTGTATGAGATGGCATTCAGCCTAATAGTACACACCGGTTTGAATTAAGTGAATTGGCATTAAGCCTAATAGTACACACCAGTTTTAATTTAATTTGAGGCTACACCTTATGTTCTTTTTGTGCATGTGCTACACTTTCTCGAGCACAGAATCTTATGATATGCACTAAGGTGTTCATGATTGGCTAGTGAACAGTGGTGAGATGGTTATTTATGCCTTTCTCAAAAGGGTCAAGTCCGACAGTCAAATAACATATGACTTCATGATTAAGACAAAGAGATTAAAAACCATACACATCTTTCCCACACAACATGCACTACAAAACTTCAACTAGTAAAGTGCAATAAATAAGCTTATCAAAGTTAAACAAGGTACATAAACATGTTATGTAAAGATAATATGGCCAATCCTTGATTATAAATCCAAGATATATAATACAAAACACAAAAATCTTTTCGGTTTTAACAAACTTTATAACCAAAAACAAAAAACACATATTATGCTAAATGAACAATGCAAATGCAATGCATGACAGTGCAAAACTAAGCTATAAAGGGTACACAAACAAGAAATATCAATTTCTTAATTAACCCTTGAGTACATGTACAAACTAGTACATACTCATTCAAAATCAAAAATAGCTTAGCACAAACTATTCAAGTTTCTCCACAATGTCAGGCATGTTCTAAATCAAGAGAGATATTAAAACTCATGTAATCCTCAAGAAAAATAAAACAAGACACAAAATAAAATATTTTTGTCTTTTTGAGAATTTTTCAATGTTTTTGGATTTTTTTTTTAAAAATAAAAAAAAACCTAAAAAACAACACAACCAAAAACAAAAACAAAACATGTCCACAAATAATTGAAAGAATTAAATCAAGGACAAGTTAGCAACACTCACCTTGGAGGATCTTTTCTCACCCATCTAGCATGAGTCTTCGGTTTTGTAGGTGAAAATCCATGAGAAACAGAGTGTATTTGAGGAATTACACCAATCTTCTGAGAGAGACTGAAATCCTGCAAATTCCTTTCACAAGCCAACAAGCTCAAATTTTTCAAAAGAATATGAAACAATTTATATGGACTTATGGCAGGAGAAATATCATCACATATCCTAGATTGAAACACAGAATGCTTAAATTTCAATTTATGACAATTAGGACGAATGTGACCATGAACACACAAAAAGTGACAAACAGGAACAAATTTAGGAACATCAGTATTCCTAACAGCAAATCTAGTCTCAGATTTTGGTTTTTGCCTCAACAAAGAACAGTTTGGTCTAATATGACCAACAACACCACAACGGTGACAAGTAGGCACAAAAACAGATTTATTATGCTCTCTAACAGTAGGTTTAGACTTAGGTTTAGAAATTTCAGCGTCAACATCAGAACTTTTACCTTTGTCTAACCTAGCAAAATAAGCCTTTTCTTTATTATTCCTCTTAAAAGGAGGGATATAAACTTTTTCAGTTTTAGGCTTAAGAGAAACAGAAACAATTCTGTTATCACCAGCAGGCTTGGTACTAATCAAATTTTCAAGTTTAGCTTTAGACTCAGCTAACTCTTGTTCCAAGCTTTTCATCTTCTCATCTTGAGAGGAAATTTGATTTCTCAAAAATTCATTCTTTTTATTAGATTCATCTAATCTAACAAGCAATTCCTCTTTTTCAAGATTAGCCAATTTTAACTCTTCCTTGAATTTCTTAGAAATTTTCAAAGATTTAGATAATTCCTTACGAAGAGTTTCAAAAGCATCAAAAAAATCAACAGAAACAATAGTGTCCTTTTTATTCAAAACATCACAGGCATCAATAAAATCAGCAGAAGCATAAGCAGAAATATGATCAGAAAGACACTTCAAATTATCCATGACAACAGGGGTCAAGGATCAGCTCTTAGATCAAAAGATCTACAACAAGAAGAGCTACCTGCTCTGATACCACTTGTTGGAAATTTAGACCCCTTAAACACACAGATAGCGTAGCCTAGGTTAATTAGCCAAGTTGTTACTTAGTCAAATTATGTAATTCTAGGTTAAAGCAATCAAATAATCATATCAAGATATAAAGCAGTGGAATAATAAATAACACAAGATATGATCACCCAGGAAACCACTCGGTAAAAACCTGGGGAGGTTGCAAGTGTAGACCCCTTAAATTATATCTTGATATGATTGTTTAGATTGTTTTAACCTAGAATTGCTTAATTTGACTAAGTAACAACTTGGCTAATTAATCTAGGCTACGCAATCTGTGTGTTTAAGGGGTCTAAAACCATCAAGGTAAAATCCTAAGACCTTAGAACCTAACAAACTCCCCCTTTGGCAATCCGTGACAAAACCCTAATTAACAGCTCAAAGTTTTACAAATAAAAAGCCATTTACAAAGATAATGCTCATAAAATTCAATTCAGCCTAACTACTATCCATAGTTGCAAGTGTAGACAGCAGCTTAGTTGAAGAGTTTTGACTTGTAGTAGTGTTTTTGTTGTTAGGGGGAGATTTTTTTTTTGTTTTAGAGGAGCTTGTGGAGTTTTTAGATTGTATCTATGTGCTTCACTTTGTATATCATTTTTGGGGATATTCATGTTAGGGGGAGTAACATTGATTGATATACATGATATTTTTATTGATTATTGTTGCTTTGTGATTCACTGCGTATTGATTTATATTTATGAGTTGATCATTCATATATGTCTTTATTTTGAATTATGTGAATCTTACAAGAATGTTATACCTGTTGTTTTACTCTTTACTTGGGAGGATTTGACCCACCGATCCTCAAGGCATAACAGAATTCACTATGAAAGAATTGAAGTTCTTACAGAAGGACTACAAGCTCCCCGCTTGACTTCCTAATGCTACCCACCAGTAAAACTTCCTGACACGACCACGCGTAGGCTCCGAATCCACGGACTACTTCTTTCTTGAATTCTTCAATCAGCTACAAGCTCCCCGCTTGCTTTTCTTTTAATCTTCAATGGCAGCAACCTTGTTGATCATCAAGATGTAGAAAATATCTCTACCTTGAAAACCCTAAGTTTATGTGAAGGAAAGCTCCTCTAAGATCTCACAAGAGATTCACATAAACAGTAAATATGAGCAACAAAGACTTAGAGAGGTTTGGGTACAAAACCCTAAAAATAAAAGGAGGCACAAGAGGCACTCTAATCTCTCTCTTTTCAAGTCCCAAAAACGTTCTAGGGTTTTCCTTATATATAGGAGTGTTTTACTTGATCCCCAAGACGTTTAAATAGAGTTTGATCTGAACTGGAACTCTGCAGAAAAATAAATCTGTACGTGGTTCGATCGATCGAGTCTAATTTTCGATCGATCGAGCCTTACAGATTTAGTCCAATAAATCTGCACTCACTCGATTCCAGTTTTACAAATAAACATACTTTGAGCAAGCCTAAACAAGACTAAACAACCTGTTTTGATCATGGTTTGCCAACAATACAAATTAGAGTTCTAAATACATAAATTCCTAAATCTTTAGAACCTAACAAAGAGCATTATCAGATCGAAAAAAATTTGATGTGTCTGGAAAACTGAGTTTCAACCATTTTTGCAAAATTACAATATACTTCCAACAATTCAGAATAATGTTTCATATTAAAAATCCAACTATAGTAAAAGTAATCATCAACAAAGACAACAAAATATCTAGACCCACCAATACTAGAGATAGAGGAAGGCTCCCAAACATCAGAATGAATAAGGTCAAAGATATCAGTGGATATTGATTCACTAGTATTGAAAGGCAAAGCTAGTTGTTTTCCTAACTGACATAAAACACAATCAACGTTTTCTGTAGACACTGAACCTAGCAAACCTCTAGAAGCCAATTGTTGTACCCAAGAGGAAGATGCGTGACTAAGTCAAGCATGCCAAAGTGCAAGGGAAGGAGTGGAAGAAACTACAGCAACTGCAGCAACAGAAACATGAGCAACAAATGGAAGACAAAGGTTGTCCACGAGAAACATATGCCCAACTCCGAGACTGATCCCAAGCTCCTGTCCCATCCTAGGATCCTGCACAATGCACCAAAAAAATCAAAGGTAATGTGATAACTCAACTCAGCTAATTGTCCCACAGAAAATAAATTATAAGAAAGGCCAGGAACATTAAAGACTCCAGGAACTGAGAGGTTGGAGGTTGAAACTGAACCTATATTTTGACCAGACATTGTGGAACCATTTGCTGTGTGAATATTAAGAGGGTGCGGTGTATGTTTAAGGTCAGAAAATAAAGACGAGTGAGGTGTCATGTGATTGCAACAAGCAGAATCCATAAGTCAAGAGGTAGGAGACATATTGGATAAAGCTAAGAGAGAAGAGGAATAAGATGCATTACCAACCATATAAATGACATTGGCGATGATATTTATAAGGTTATCTCTAGAATGGAGAAAGTGGATCTAGAAGACTTAGACTGTGCAGAGACAAGAGTCATTGGTTGGACACTCTCAGTGTTAGTAACAGTAGCAGCAGAAACTGAAATAATTAATTTGTTGTGATGTTAGTAAGTCTCAATATTGTGGCCAAAACGTTTGCAAAATTTGCAAAAATGTTTGATAGATTGGCAGCGATGATTGTTGCAATATGAAGAATACCTGTCCTTATTTTTCATTTAGAAGCAAAATATGCAAAAATAGACTATAAAAATGAAATTTACGCGAAAAACTGGGTAAGGAGCACTTAAACTACAAAAGTCAACTCTGGCAAAGTCAACGATCAACGGTGTCAAAGTCAACAGATGACATCAGTAGGCTGACTGTGAGATGACGTCAGCAAATGACAAGGTGCTGACGTTATTAGGGCTGACGTGGAAGAGCAGTTTTCGCATGTGTGGCGCGTGTGAGACAGAGAGACGGTGCGTGAAGGCACGTGGAATTGTATGTGCGTGTGAGCGCGTAAGGAGAAACCCAATTGTTTAATGGCGTGTGGAGCGCATGCGTTGCAAAGCAGAACCTTTGAGCGGCGCATGGGGGCGCGTTCAATCTCCAATGGCTTCGAGGCTTTCATGAGTGTGTAGATCGGTGCAAGACGATCTTTGTGGTACCTTCACAAATGTAATCGGAGCAATATTGCAGCGGTGATGCAATAGGCAGTGATCTTTGTAGCGTGAAACTTCTCAACAACGACGGCTGCAGGTCCGGAACCCAAAGACGACGGTTGGAAGACATCGAAGGTTCAACGGCGAGAGGCTGCGGCGGCTACTGTGATAGCGGAAGCGATGTTGAGAATGGAGTCACACCAATTAAAGATTGCTAAGAAAAGGTTAGAGCAGTGGCTCTGATACCATGTTAGAAATACTGAATGAATAATTGTATTGTATTTCTCAATGAAAGAATATACATGAGTGCCTTTATATAGGAGGCATATGAGTGTAGTATAAGTAAGAGTGTAGTACAAGAATGTGTACTATACAAGTAATCTGGTTGGACCTAAAGCCCACAACACTATATACATTAACACACTTAATTTGCCAATCATAATAATCAACCTAATACATGGCTTCTTTATTTGACAAAAAAAAAAAAAAGTAGAAAAGAAGAGAATATCACACAAACACCTGGGATTTACATGGTTCAGCAAAAGCTTACATTCATAGGTATTATGTGATGAATTCACTATAGCAAATAGGAATTACAAAAGTGTTTCCACCCTCAGAGGATAACTCACAAATAAATAAATAAACAAATCTCTCTCTCTCTCTCTCTCTCTCTCTCTCTCTCAAAGTCTCTTCCCATGTAGAGGACCTTTAGGAAAAGCCACCAATTCCTTTTGGCATTATTTATTTATAAAACTTCAATATTCATTCTTTTATGAACATGGAATATCTTTCTCTCTAGTAGATAAGAAGTAATTTTCTTGTTTATCAAGAAATAAACTTTCCTTTTTCACCAAGAAAACTCAAGCCAAGTTAAATTAGAAATTTGAGACAATTTCTAACAAATTTTACAGATTAACGTTTAACACAAAAGCTTAACCCTATGAGTTTAAGGCTCAATTATGTTATGTTAACTACTAACTTTTGTAGCTATTATCTAATATGAGACTTCAACACTTAACTAGCAACACCACTCTCGTTAATATTCCAACATAATCTATAGGCATCTTAGGCTCTGTTTATTCATTGTAAAATGTTTTCAGATGTAAGTTGAATTCTTGAAAATACCCTGATATAACTTTTGCAAGGTTTGTTTAGTTGTAAAATAAAACTCAAAAATTTTTGACAACCAAAACTCAAATTCTCAAATTTCAATCAAAATACAACCACGAAGCATGTGGAAATTCTCCAACACAAACTCAAATTAGTTGCCAACAAAAAAAGAAAAAGAAAAAAAAAAAGAGTAACCTAAATCTTTGCATCACAACATAGCTTAGCCACCATCAACGCCTCTTAGTGGTGTAACAACGCCTCCCATGCACAATTTAGAGATTCCCCAACTATGAATCGAAGCTTCCCAATCACCATTAGCTTTGCCGACCACTACAAATCTAGGCTCCAAAGACTAACTTCATGAGCAAGAAAGAGAGAAAAAAAAAAATAGAGGGGGGTTGAAAAAGAGTTTTAGAGAGAGAGAGAGAGAGAGAGAGAGAGAGAGAGAGAGAGAGAGAGAGACGAATAAGAAAGAGAAAGTGAGATTCATCCGTGTTTTTCAAAAAAAAAACATTTTTAATTTTATTTTAAAATGGAACCATTGACGGTAGATATGAACTTGTTTTAAACTTTGGGGATTGATTTTCAATTTAGGGGGTCAAATATGAATTTCTTGCAACCAAATTTTCAATTTTAATCTATTAACATATAAAATTATACACTATTAAATATTTCTAAAATTCCAGGAGTTGGACCCATGGTACCGTTCCGTCTACGTGAGACAGTGAGAGATGAGAGCTGATTTATTAAATGATCTATTAGACGACAAAAGGACCTAAAATCTGAATCTAATGTCATTTCATATCAATAACGAACAACCTAATCCCACTGTGATTGAATAAAACTAAAAAATTGAAAAAAAAATTATAAAAGATTTTTTTTTTTTTTTTTTTTTGAGAATCAAATATAAAAGATTAAATGAAAAGAAAAATATATTTAGAAGGGAAAGGTAGCCTTGGCCCTATAAAAGCCGATTCACACTTATACACCAAATCAGCCAACTCTGCTCTAATCATCGCTGCATGTCGCCGTTTACTTGACCCCACGCCGCAAAATATGACTTTTACAAGAAAGATAAACGGGAAATGAAAATTTGTGGTCATTTTTATTTATTTATTTTTTGAGAGATGGTCATTTTTCTTAATACACAAACAAAATACAGCAAGAGAGAGAGAAAAAAAAAAATCAGTATCATACACCAAGAAAAACATAACCACACCTATAGATATCCAACTAAGAGTGAGTGTGAAAGTAATTTTAACTTAAAAGCTTGTTTAGTAAAAGTTGGTTAAACCGTAATTATATTTAAAAAAACAAAAGTGAAAATTTAAAATATTTTATATAAACTTGATATATATATATATATATCAAGTTGGCTTACTGGGGCCATGGCCCCATTGAAAATTTAAAATTTGGACAAACTATTTCTATTTGTTGGCTAATTTCATAACAAATTTGAATTTTTTTTTAAAAAATAAATAAATTTTAAACCCTATGAGTACTCATGTGATTTTGTGGGTTTTTAATTTTATTGGGTTGGTGAGGTGAAGTGGACATAGGTAGAAATTGAAGTTGGTTGATGCAGAAAATTTTGCTCCTACGAACTTCATGATGAGAGGTGAACTAAGAGATGAGACCAGAATTTGAATTTCAGTTGAACAGAGGGTTCGCTCCTCCCTTGTATGATACTTCGCTTGTACAAACTTGATGGAACCTAAGACAATTTTACTATTTTTTCTCGGCTATTCCAAATCTCACCCTCACTATTCAAGATCCCATTTCCCACGAATTTACTCACCCAATTCCCATATAAAGAATTAGAGAGAACCCATAAACAAACCTTAGATTTAAACCCTTATCAATCTCTTCACCCTCTTCTTCTTTAATTGCCAAATTTATGAGAAGAGATTGAAACCATCACAACCATTACTACCTTCAAAGTTTTAGTGTTAATTGGAGCACGGGAACCATTGGAGCAAGCCCAAACTTGCTGAAGAAACTTGGAGATTACAATTGGAGGCTCAATTAATTGTAGATTCAGAGGCTAGTGAGAAGATATGATTGAGGAATTAGTTGCTTACAAGAGCCGAATGCTCGAGTATCTATATAGTTACTACATAGCTTAGAGGGTTTTATAAGTAATATGTATTGCAACTATTCTCATTAGTGCATTGTTTGGTGCTATATAGATATTGCAACTATAGTTACTAATTGTAGATTAGTTGCAGGAGCTGAATGCTCGAGTATCTATATAGTTACTACATAGCTTAGAGGGTTTTATAACTAATATGTATTGCAACTATTCTCATTAGTGCATTGTATTGCAACTATACTCATTAGTGCATTGCAACCAAATTGAAGAATATTTTGTGTTCGAATCAAAATCACATTACCACAATTCCAATAAACAAATCTTTCAAGGAGATCGAATCAGAGGGTCACTTTTTTGTAATCATAGAGAATTGTACCACACATTCATCAATACAAATTTGAATTTGTGAAGCTATTTTACTTGATTGACTTATTTCGAACTAAGAAATTTAGTGGTCTACAATTACACCACTTAATATTTTCTTATAGGAAGCAAATTTTAACAATTTTACCGTTTGATTATATTTTCTTCCTATACAAGCAAAGTTTTAAGATAATTAAAGATCAATAACTATTTCATTTATAAAATGTAGTGGTGTGCAGCCAATACGCCAACCTGCCAAAAATCGACCCGACCCAACCCAATCCGTCAGGTTGGGTCGGTTTTTAGGGCTTAGTGGGTTGGGTTAGGTTGGGTTACAAAAAAATTTTTCATAGCGGGTCGGGTTGGGTTTAGGTCATAAAATTTCAAACCCACCAAACCCAACCCGACTCACCCATATATTTAAAATATATTATATAATTAATAAATTTTTTAAATAACTAGCTCTTCCTCCTATCTTATATAAAAACTAATATTGATGTATATTACTTCATATACTAATATATAACTAAGTTGGAATATTAATTCAAATATTAATATATATTTTGTTTATCAACTCAGGTGTGATATATTTTTTTTTACTAAATTTAGTAAAAATAGTAATAAAAAAAATTATCCAAACCATGGGTTCAACTTGACCCATGTGGGTTGGGTTGGACTTATGTGATAGGTTGGGTTGGGTTGGGTTAAATTTTTTTTAACCCACTATGATGAGTTAGGTCAAAAAATTCTTTTAACCTAATCCATGCACACCCTATTAAAATGTATAAAATTTAAGTTTTTGTTTTAAAAAAATATGCATAATAGATGAGTTTATGGATAAATTAATAAAAAAAAAATTCAAATGACATAAAATTTAATAATAACATTAAAAACATATAATCAAACAGTTGGACTTCCAATATATTAATCTTATAAAAAATTATTATATGGTGTAATATTACTACCTTAGCTGTAACTCTGTTTTTGTTCTTGACGAGACCTTAGGTATAACGGGATTCTATCATTTTTAATCACGATTCATTTATATAATCATAGAGTACCTATCTATCCATAAAAAATAAATATATAAAAAAATAAACTACGTATCTAAGCTGTGTTTAATGTTTATAATACTAAAATCTATTAGACCATATTTGTTTTTTTCATTTTTCTTTTTTTTTTCAATGATTGGATTTTTATACAACTCTCCAGAAACTCGTTCTTGGCTCGTCAGTACACACGTGGTTCAAGACCTCCCTCCTAATAATTCGTGATATATATAAAACAAAATTTATTGATAACTTAAATAAACAAATTCACCAACTGCCATAATAAACCAAAAGCCAAATACTTGTCCCAAAGAATTATTCTTTCAAGTTTGAACCCTCTGCGTGTGTGTTTTTTTTGCTGAAACTCTGTCTCTGTTTGGATGCCAAGATTCATAAGAAAATCAACGAGGCTATTATTCAGTACAGCCAAAAATATAAGATAACAGATTGAAAGATCAAGGATGTCTAGTAGTAGTGGGGCATTAGAGGATGCCAAGGTTCCCTTACTGGATAATTTGGCTTCAACAGTCCGATCAAATGATGGACAGGATGTTGATGATCAAGAACAATATCTTGCTAGGAGGTTTTGGATTGAATCAAAGAAGCTGTGGCACGTAGTGGGTCCTTCAATCTTCTGTCGCATCGCTTCCTACTCCATGGTGGTCATCACCCAAGCCTTTGCTGGTCACTTGGGTGACCTTGAACTCGCTGGAATCTCCATTGCCATTAATGTCATCATTGGCTTCGACTTTGGCCTCTTGGTATGTATTGCTCGCTTGGGTTTTTGATTTCGTTTTTCGTATATATTGCACTTTAAGCTTTCATATATCGTTAGAGTTATGCTTAAATGGATAAATTCACAAATTTCAGTCAAACTTTTGAGAGAATAATGTATCAGAGCAGAGCAGGACATCTTGAATTCGATAGTTTAATGTTGCTTACGTGATAGTCTTTTTTAATGGTTGTTTTTCACTTTTTTGTGCATCAGCTGGGAATGGCAAGCGCCTTAGAGACATTATGTGGGCAAGCGTTTGGGGCCAAAAAGTATTACATGTTAGGTGTATATATGCAGCGTTCATGGATCGTTTTGTTCATGTGTTGTGTCCTGCTTTTGCCTCTCTATCTATGTGCTTCTCCGTTTTTGAAGCTATTAGGACAGCCTCCAGAAGTGGCGGAGCTATCGGGGCTGGTGGCTATGTGGATGATACCACTTCATTTTAGCTTTGCATTTCAGTTCCCTCTGCAGAGGTTCTTGCAGAGCCAGATGAAGGCTGGGGTGATTGCTTGGGTGTCTCTGCTTGCACTAGTGGTGCATGTGATTGTGAGTAGTAATTTCTTTTTTTAGGATCAATCTCACTATGAATATTACTAATTTTAGGAAATTATCATCCTAATCAATTTATCATAAAACTCGATTTTCTTTTTCACTTGACATCTCATTTGACTTTGTAATCTTTTATGTTGAAAAAAATCAATAGAATACAAGAAAATAAGGGGGGAAAACCAAATACTTAATTCGAAATGTGCATTTTTGTAACTGGATTGATAAATCCTAAAACTCATTATACAACATTTTATCTCATACCATTAGGATCTGATAATAAATTATCTTTAGGAACATGCTGTAAATATAGCTATATTAGATCCACTAAAGAATTTTTATATATTATTTTTACAAAAATAATGAATTTAATTGGAGCTTTTATAAAATTTGTATAATCTATTTGTAATGTTATAAACTTTATGAGATACGTTAAATTTGGTTATTACTTAAAAGACCTTTTTTTAGGGGGCCAATTTATATTTTTATGGGGGACCAAATTAATTGTTAAAGATCTTAATTTTGATATATATATATATATATATATATAGTATATATTATTCAAAATTACTAAACTATGCATTCCTAGTCCCAATGCATTTCCACCTCTCTTTTTAGAGCATTCATACTGTGCATTCTCATAAAAGATGTTAAAAATGCTAAATGCTATTTTTTAGCATTTTTAACACCTCAAATCATAAAAACCCATCTTTAGAGCATTACCATCAACTGTTCTATAAAAAATGTCATTTTGACACACCAAAAGCCTACTTTATTATTTTACCACATCATTTTACAATAACTCATTCATCACATATTCTATTCTTTCATTCTAAATATTAAAATAATATATACAACACATTAAAATAATATATTTACTTAAAACCCAGCAATATACCAACACACAGCCCAGCGGCAGTCACCATCATCCAAGAACCAACAACCACCGCCACAACAACAACCACTGCTACAAACTACAACAACAATCACCAGATCATCCAACAAATTCCAAATCTAAAAACCACCAAAAAAAAAAAAAAAAACTCAAAATCTTTAACAAAACCCCACCATACACAGCATAGCCCACCACCACCATACCTAAGCATAGCCCATAATCACAATCACATGGAATCCACAACCGAAGGAAAAAAAAAGGGAGTTCAGTATAAGAGATCTCCACGACGATGGCCTCATTGGTGAGGTTGAACTCCATAGCGAGGCTGAACTCCACGGTGGTGGCCATCTTGGCAATGGCCTAGGCAGAGGAAAAAAAAAAAAAAAAAAAAAAGAAGAAGACAGAGAGGGAAAGTGATAGGGGGAAAAAAAGAGATAGAGAAGGCAAAGGCGCAGAGAGAAAGTGACCAAAAAAAAAAAAAGAGGGAGAGTTGGAGGTTCTAGAGAAAGAAAGAAGAAGAAAAAAAAGGAAAAAAAGTGAACTGAGAAGATGAAGTGAGGGGGAGAGAGAAAGAAGAAAAGAAAGAGTCATAAATGTAGAGAGAGAAATGGAAGAAAAAATTGTTTTATTTTTTAGCATAGTTGTCCATACTGTTTCAAATATGGAACGGTACCATAGCAAGTCTCAAAATTTTGACACATTTAAGACACCTTATGATGCTCTATTTTTGGTGTTTGGTGTGCCAAATGCCAAATATTTGGCATTTGGCACACCTAATGGTGATGCTCAAGGGTGTCAAATCTTAAAAAAATTAGCAACTTCCTACAGTGAGGTTTTATTACTAACATCTCACTGTAGCAGGCTGCTACTATTTTTTATTATTTTCTTTCTTTCCTTTTCACACACACACACACACACACACACTCTCTCTCTCTCTCTCTCTCTCTCTCTCTCTCTCATGCTCTCTGTCCCCTCCATCTTTCAATATCCCCTAAAAACCCTAATTTCCTTTTGGTCTCTCTCTCTCTTTCAGGCGAGCCCTCCATAGCTCGCCAAAACATGCCTCAATTCTCCAAACCCACTTTCTCTCTCCTTATCATCATCGCCGTCATCTCCATCCCTACTATTCCGAATACGGTTCATCCACCATCTAATTACCCTTTGAAGACACTGCGGCCGATCTCTATGCCAATAGCAACAACGGACCCATACTTGGACTTGCATTCTACCCCGTCAAGTGTCTCCAGGTTGACCTGGTATGCGGCATCGATGGCGTGACTTACTAGTGTGGTTGCATCGACGTGCTTTGCGTCAGTGTTAAGGTCGCCAGGTTGGGGTTCTGTGTAATGGTGGTCCTGGCCCTTTCTCTAGCCAGGCTCTCCTTATTGTTCAAATTGTTTGGCTCATCGTGCTCGGGTTCTCTATGCTTTCAGACTTTTCTGATAGCTAAATTGATTGATTTGTTGAGCCATTTTTTTCGTTTCTTTTATTCTAGATGAATTGAGAATTTGTGTGTAGAGATTAACTAATTTTGATGGATGTGGTTTGTGACTTTGTGATTTGATTGGTGGGCTTCTAGGTCTTTGTTGTGATTTGATTTTGGCTGGGTTTCAGTAGCGGTGCGTGGTTGGAGGTGATAAGCTTGAAAGGCTCTGGCCATGGAGGTTTAGAAGGAGAGCTTAGTTTAAGAGGGAGGGCTCAAAGGGGTAAGAAGGGTTTTAGGCCGAGAATATAAAGAGGGTGAGACTTAGGGTTGAACCACCGTGGAGTGGTGGTGTTGATGTTTAGAGACGGAGCTTGGTGTCAGCCATGGAGCACGTGTTTGAGAGCAGAAGATCAGAGAGAGATAGAGGGAGAGAGAGGAAGAATAAAAAATAATAAAGAAAGAATATTTAAATGAAGTGGTAAAAAAATAGAAGTTTTGATGTAGGTTGTATTGTAAAGTGATGTGTTAAATGTTATAAAGTTGGTTTTTTATAAGGTAAATTTTAAAATTTTTACAATCTTTGATTAGAATGCTCTTAAAAGTGCTAAAAAAAATTAGTCTTTAGTAACTCAAAAAGCTATTTTATCTATTTAAATATTTCACTTTACAATGCACTCAACATCAAATACTATTTTTTTTTTTACCACTTCATTTAAATATTCTTTCTTTATTATTTTTTTTACTCTTTCTTTTACCACTTAATTAAGTCTCTCTCACTCTAACTTTCATTTAAATATATATATATATATATATAT
>NW_027069532.1:1827785-1854348 GCF_002906115.3 Quercus suber
AGAAAAAAAAAAAAAAAAAAAAAAAAAGAAGAAGACAGAGAGGGAAAGTGATAGGGGGAAAAAAAGAGATAGAGAAGGCAAAGGCGCAGAGAGAAAGTGACCAAAAAAAAAAAAAGAGGGAGAGTTGGAGGTTCTAGAGAAAGAAAGAAGAAGAAAAAAAAGGAAAAAAAGTGAACTGAGAAGATGAAGTGAGGGGGAGAGAGAAAGAAGAAAAGAAAGAGTCATAAATGTAGAGAGAGAAATGGAAGAAAAAATTGTTTTATTTTTTAGCATAGTTGTCCATACTGTTTCAAATATGGAACGGTACCATAGCAAGTCTCAAAATTTTGACACATTTAAGACACCTTATGATGCTCTATTTTTGGTGTTTGGTGTGCCAAATGCCAAATATTTGGCATTTGGCACACCTAATGGTGATGCTCAAGGGTGTCAAATCTTAAAAAAATTAGCAACTTCCTACAGTGAGGTTTTATTACTAACATCTCACTGTAGCAGGCTGCTACTATTTTTTATTATTTTCTTTCTTTCCTTTTCACACACACACACACACACACACACACACTCTCTCTCTCTCTCTCTTTCTCTCTCTCTCTCTCTCTCTCTCATGCTCTCTGTCCCCTCCATCTTTCAATATCCCCTAAAAACCCTAATTTCCTTTTGGTCTCTCTCTCTCTTTCAGGCGAGCCCTCCATAGCTCGCCAAAACATGCCTCAATTCTCCAAACCCACTTTCTCTCTCCTTATCATCATCGCCGTCATCTCCATCCCTACTATTCCGAATACGGTTCATCCACCATCTAATTACCCTTTGAAGACACTGCGGCCGATCTCTATGCCAATAGCAACAACGGACCCATACTTGGACTTGCATTCTACCCCGTCAAGTGTCTCCAGGTTGACCTGGTATGCGGCATCGATGGCGTGACTTACTAGTGTGGTTGCATCGACGTGCTTTGCGTCAGTGTTAAGGTCGCCAGGTTGGGGTTCTGTGTAATGGTGGTCCTGGCCCTTTCTCTAGCCAGGCTCTCCTTATTGTTCAAATTGTTTGGCTCATCGTGCTCGGGTTCTCTATGCTTTCAGACTTTTCTGATAGCTAAATTGATTGATTTGTTGAGCCATTTTTTTCGTTTCTTTTATTCTAGATGAATTGAGAATTTGTGTGTAGAGATTAACTAATTTTGATGGATGTGGTTTGTGACTTTGTGATTTGATTGGTGGGCTTCTAGGTCTTTGTTGTGATTTGATTTTGGCTGGGTTTCAGTAGCGGTGCGTGGTTGGAGGTGATAAGCTTGAAAGGCTCTGGCCATGGAGGTTTAGAAGGAGAGCTTAGTTTAAGAGGGAGGGCTCAAAGGGGTAAGAAGGGTTTTAGGCCGAGAATATAAAGAGGGTGAGACTTAGGGTTGAACCACCGTGGAGTGGTGGTGTTGATGTTTAGAGACGGAGCTTGGTGTCAGCCATGGAGCACGTGTTTGAGAGCAGAAGATCAGAGAGAGATAGAGGGAGAGAGAGGAAGAATAAAAAATAATAAAGAAAGAATATTTAAATGAAGTGGTAAAAAAATAGAAGTTTTGATGTAGGTTGTATTGTAAAGTGATGTGTTAAATGTTATAAAGTTGGTTTTTTATAAGGTAAATTTTAAAATTTTTACAATCTTTGATTAGAATGCTCTTAAAAGTGCTAAAAAAAATTAGTCTTTAGTAACTCAAAAAGCTATTTTATCTATTTAAATATTTCACTTTACAATGCACTCAACATCAAATACTATTTTTTTTTTTTACCACTTCATTTAAATATTCTTTCTTTATTATTTTTTTATCTTTCTTTTACCACTTAATTAAGTCTCTCTCACTCTAACTTTCTAAATATATATATATATATATATATATATATATATATTTTTTTTTTTTTGTGTTTACCATCTAACTATAGTAAACTGCTAGAGATGACAATTTACTGTATCTAGGTGTTAAAAATTTTAGGTTGACACCTTTAATGTAGTGGGCTTTTTAGTGTAACATGAATCCTCTTAGACTTGGTTTTTTTTTTTTTTTTTGAAAAATTATTTGTTTATTTGTTGAAAGTTGGTTAAAATATAGTTTTATCTAGAAATTGTGAGGCCTAAAAATCAATATATAAGAAAATTAACTATAAAAAATAAAAAATAAAAAATAAAAATTTTATGACAAGCAGATAGTAATAATTCAATGGTGGTTTCTGTAGGTGATTTCCTTGATTGAATATCGTTCTCTATATTTAGAAATTTCAGGTCCTATTTAGAAATTGGGAACCAATTACTTAAATCCAATTTATTCTCACTCCCAACCTTTTGTCCCAATCCCTTGAGAATAGACTGAATAGTTGAGATAGTACAGGCTGTTCTATCTCAAAGGATTGGGACAAAATGTTGGAAGTAACCCACTTTTTATTTATTATTATTATTATTATTTAATTTTAAGAAAAATGTCCCACTCTTTTATGACTGCATTAGAGCACTTGCAGCACTGGAGCTAAATAGCTATATAGCTATTTTAGCTCCACCAAAACACCAAAAAGAAGTATGCAACAGTGGAGCTATACTTATTTTTTTTAGCTCCATTGCTATAGTGCACATCTATAAATAGATGTGCACTATAGTTGAGAGCTAAAAAAAAAAAAAAAAAAAAAAAAATTTACTCCCAGCCCAATTAAAATAATAAAAATGGTTCTCTTTCTCTTAATCACTCCATGCCTCTCTCTCTCTCTCTCTCTCTCACACAGTGCTGAAGCTCTCATCAACTCTCAAAACTCTCTCAAGCAAACTCTCTCAACGTCACTCTCTTAAGCCCTTCATTCACCGTCGCCGACCCAACTCATCCTCAATGTCACCGCCACTGAAGCTCAATGTCATCGACCCACCAGCCGTCCCAAGCCGCCGATCAACCTCAGATCCACACCGCCATCCACCTCAGACCCACATCGCCGATCACCTCAGACCCACTTCTCTCTCGTTTTCTCTCTCTCTCTCTCCCTCTCTCTCTCTCTCTCTCTCTGTGTTTTTAGCTCTGATTGGGTCCCACATTACCCAACTCACCTTAAATCGGAGCATTCCATTTTGCTTTGCACTCATCATCATTGTTTATCACTGATCGATGATCGACGTAGGTCTCATCGGCCAGTACCGAATTGGATAGAGTATCAGGCATGGGTTTCGATTTGGCTATGTTGATTTTTCTGGGTTTTTGTTTTGTTCTTCTTCACTGGTTTGGGTGTGTTGATTTTTCTAGGTTTTTGTTTTGTTCTTCTTCACTGGTTTTGATGGGCACGATGGGGTTGTGGTTATGTAGTGATTTTTATGGGTTTGATGGTAGTTGTGGTGGTGTGTTGGTGGTTGAATAAATATTATTTTATTATAGTGTTTGTATTATTTTATTGTGTTAAAAGGTAAAATAGTTCCACTACTGTAAGCTGTGAAAAGGTAAAATAGATAAAGTGATTTTTTGTGTAACTAAAAAGTTAAAAATTTAAATTCACTGTTGTGGATGCTCTTCTAACAGTAATAAGATTTAATACGTGCACGACATTAATTGAGGGTAGTACAAAATATTTATTTGTTTCATGATTTCATCTACTACTTAAAAAATAAAAAAAGACATGCACATGCATCTCGTGGTGGCACATCCACACCTGGGGTTTTGTCGGAGTTTTTTGGCATTGATGAGTATGCATTGCAACATTAATTATTTCTTTATAGGAACAGAATATTTTATTTGAAATGGAAGATTGCATGGTTTATTATTTAGTAGAGGAAAAGTTGATGAATATCTTAAGTACATTGTTTTGAAATTATTTTTTGAAATATTTTTTGAAAAAATAATAAATATTTTTTTTTATGATTTTTTATATTTCTCATAAAATAATGTCAACATTTTTTTTTAAAATAATTTATTAATTATTATTGTAAGAATAGTAATTATCTAACTCAATCTGCTATTTTTGGCATCTAACTTGCCCAACTCAAGCCGCCAACTTAATGACCCGTACAAGGTGGGCGGATCGGCTACGAGTCGGGTGGGTTGGCAGGTCAAGCAAATATTTTGCACACCCCTTTAGAATACTTGTTAACATGAACTTGCACAATTAACATGCTCTTATTATTTATACTGAATAATTAGTATATAGTATTACTTAATTCGATGATAAAAAAAATGTTCTAGGTGACAATCATGCTGGATGCCTCTCAAGATTTCTTCAAGATAGCTTGCTTTTATTATGAATCATGTGAAGTTTTTTTCCTAGTGTGTCAAACAATCATTTGAGTACAAATCAGTTGATGGTCGATCGGACTCAGGAAAGACGAAACCAGGCAAAATCAGGTCGGAACTAGCCAAAATATGCTAGATCTGGCCGAAACATGGCCGAATCAAGCAAGATTTCTAAACGTACTCACCAAATCTTGAAGAGTTCTCGACAAGTTCTAAAAGAGATCTCGCCAGATCTCAACAGATCTATCGAGAAATAATCGAAAATCCTCATACCTGAGAAAATTGGTGGGTGTTTCCGTTATATAGGCGATCGGATCGATTGGAATCAGATTTTGAAGAGCAGACCCATCAACCGACCCGCCGGTCTCAGTTTCTGGAGGTTGAAACCCGTTGTCGATCATTACATGTTTCAAGTACGGATCATTACCGGTCTCCAACATTTAGACCCATTGCCGACCATTAGATGAGTTGGTTCGGGCGACTCAGATATCGAGTACAGATCAGTCGATGGTCGGTCGGACTTGAGGAAGATGAAACCAGGCGAAATCAGGTCGGAACTAGCCGAAATATGCTAGATCTAGCCGAAACATGGCCAGATCAAGCAAGATTTCTAAACGTACTCACCAAATCTTGAAGAGATATCAACAAGTTCTAAAAGAGATCTCGCCAGATCTCAACAGATCTGTCGAAAAATAATCGAAAATCCTCATACCTGAGAAAATTGGTGGGTGTTTCCGTTATATAGGCGGTCAGATCGATTGGAATCAGATTTTGAAGAGCAGACCCGTCAACTGACCCGCCGGTCTCAGTTTCTGGAGGTTGAAACCCGCTGTCAATCATTACCGGTTTCAAGTACGGATCAGACGGTTTGGCTCAGGTTGGTTGGGTACAGGCTTCGGTGGACAGCCCTAATACAAACAGTGATACAAAAAAGAAGGGCACTGAAGATTTTCTTCGAAGTTGGAATGATACATTTCTATTGTTGCGTTCTCTCTGCCCAACCAAAAATAATGAAAGTGCCAATTGCAAGCTGGATGCACCAGAAGATGGTCGGCACGAGTCTCTCTATTAATTGTTTACATATGATTTATAAGAACTGAGATATTTTTTTTGAAACATAAGAACTGAGATATTAATTGAAGATCTCAGGAAACAAAAAGAAAAAAGAAAAAAGATATAATAATTGAAGAGTATTTATGCTCCCACACTCTCAACGTTGGAGTTGTTTTCATTAATACAGAAAGATCAGTTACATTTGCATAAGATGTTTGAATACAAATTGTAGATGAAATAGGATATTGCTCTATTTAATTGGGCCTATCTTGAACAGTTGAACTGTTCTCACCTACTGCAGTATTTAAGTTTGATCTAATCTGATCAATATGACTAAAGTAAGTTGTTTAGAATCTAGCACGGCCATTATTGATTTAAATTGATCAAGACTTAAGCCAGTAGTTAATTAGTCAAGATTCAAAACAATAGGTATCATGGGTACATAACACAACAAATAATTCACTAACACATACACACATGATATGTTTTTTTTAGGAGAGTTTCAACTTATGATGCATACACACATGATATGTTTTTTTTTTAAGAGAGTTTCAACTTATGATGTCTGTTTCTGATGTAACTCTTTTTCATCAGACCAAGATACCAATCAGTTTTTGGTATAGGTGGGGATTAAACCTCATATCTAAGGGTCATCAAATAGCCCATGGCCCACGGGCCGACTCAAAAACCCGGCAGCCCATTGGGCTAATGGGCAGCCCAGCCCATTGTTATTAAGGCCCATGGGTAGCCCACTAGCCCAGTGGGTTAGGTTGTGGGCTAGTTTTTATGCCCATGGGCACCCAGTGGGCTAGCCCAGTAGCCCAGCCCGTTGGCCCAACCCATTGCCCAGTCCAATAACTTAAAATTTTTAACAAAAATATATAGGAAGTGTATGAAGAATTGATCTTGAGATATTGTAATAGAATTTCTTAAGAAAATTCTCCCAACCACTAAGATACTTAAAGTAATTGTGCTAAACTTAGTTTACTAAATATATATTTTTCTAGTAGTCTAGCAAATTTGAATTAACCATTTGATTTTTTTTATTAAAGATAAAAATAAAAAACTATTTGAAGCCTTATTTAAAAAAAAATTAAATAGATTTGACAATAAAAAAAATTATAATTAAGTATTAAAGTCTTTGATCATTTCCTTTTAAAAAAACTAGATTGATTATTTCCTTATTAAAAATTGATTATTTATTTCTAAAAATAATAAAATAATATGCTAACACAATCTCATGGGTAGCCCATTAGGCCCAACTTAGTAACGTAGCCCATTAAAGACAAAATGGGCATTGCCCATGGGCAGGGTCATGGGCTAAGGTTTTCTCTTTCGGCCCAGCCCGACCCGGCCCGTTAACTAGTTAATAGCCCATTATGCCCAGCCCATTGTGCCCTTGGGCCAAGTAAAAATGGGTCGGGCCAGCCCGACCCGGCCCATTGACGACCCTTACTCATATCTCTTATATAACCATCAGAGACTTTACCAATTAAGCTAACTGGAACCCACCACATACATGATATGTTGACGAAGTGAAACCCAAGAAGGAAAACCTCTTTGAGGCCTTGCCCAATAAACCGATTTCAATATGAAGTTAGTTGCAATACAAAATAACTTACTAGCAAAAAAAAAAAAAACTTACAAAACCACAGTTCTTGTATCCTAACTCCCAACTTTTGCTAACAATAGACTACCAGTCTTTTATTTTCAATAACTTCAAGTCAATCACCGACCGCAAATCTGATCTTTTGGACACTTTAAGGCCACTTGAAGATTTCTTGGAAGTCTATGTGGTTTCCAACTATATACGGAGGCATATATGGACTTTTTGTGGGGGGGGGGGGGGGGGGGTCGCGCCATTTATTTATTTATTTTTTTTTAAGTACATATCTAAATACTAATTTTAGTAATTTTGTTTAAAAAAAAAAATTACATTTTGCTTCCTTTAACAATATCATTGATCATTTTCAGAGTAATGTTATAGCCATGAACTTTTTTACAATACTTTTACAAACGGTTGAGTTAGCAATTTATTATTAATTTGTTTGCATTTGGGTTCACCAATTGTATCACTTTTTACTTACTAATAATTACTCACCACATCAGTAATTTTGTAAAAAAAAATTGTAGCCCTAGCATTTTCCTCATTTTAAAGGCCATAAAATTTCTTATAGATCTAAAATTTGAAACAACATATATAAGCCCAAAAAAATTCTATCCAAGCAATTTATTTGACCCAAAACAAACAATGTGACTGTGGACGACTAAATTTCTCGGTTCGAAATAAGTCAAACAAATAAAAATAGTTGTACAAATGTGAATTTGTATTGATGAATGTGTGGTACAATTCTCTGTAATTACAAAAGAGTGATCCTCTGATTCGATCTCCTTGAAAGATTTGTTAATTGGATTTGTGGTAATGTGATTTTGACTTGAACACAAAGTATCCTTCAATTTGGTTGAAGGATGGATCGAAGATTGTTGAAATGGAATTACAATGAATCTCTGGCTATGAGCTTGTTAGAAATCCTTTGTTCTTCACGTTCTTCGTGTTCTTCGTGTTCTTGGTGCGTTCTTCGTCTTTGAAGATTTGTGGTGGAAGTTCTTCGGGGCTTTAGAGGCTTGAATCCGTAGAGCTTCATTGATTTGTGGTTTGTGATGTTTCTGGAGGCTTTTGAGCTTGATTCCAGTGAACTTTGAGATCTAGGAATACGATTTGGATGATTCCTCTTCGAATGTTCTTTGTATTCGAAGGTTTGTGGTGGAAGTTCTTCGGGCTTTAGAGGCTTGAATCCGTAGAGCTTCACTAGTTTGTGATTTGTTGATGTTTTCGGACACTTTAGGCTTGATTCCCGCAGACTTTTGGATCTAGGCGGATGATTTGGATGATTTTCCTTCGAATGTTCTTCATATTCGAAGTTGAAGTTCTTGAAGTTCTTGGAGGCTTTAGAGCTTGGTTCCGGCAGAGCTTCTGGACTTCTGAGTGCTTCCAATGGCCTGGTCCTCCCCAAATGGCTTAGGAAGGCTTCTATTTATAGGAGTTTTGGGGTAGGTAAGCGACACGTGGCGGAGTCTGATTGGTGACACGTGGCAGAGCTTGATTGGTCCGCTTATGTCATCGCCTGCACATGCTGGAATGATTGTGTCATCGCTTACACGTGCGAGGCTGATTATGTCATCGCTTACACGTGCGGTGATGTGTGATTGGTTTTTGCATGACACTTGGAAAATTTTTATTGGTTTCTGAGTAGTGATAGCAAAACCTAACAGCAATACGTGGCGCTTTGTAATTGGCCATATTTTGTGGACTTAGTAGTGTGACGTGTCAGCTTGTGATAGGTCAGGAATTTTCCCTGTCTACAGTGACCATTCAAAAAAATTTAAACAAATTAATAATTTTCCTTATCCAACAATAGACACACGCACGAAGACACATATATAATAAAAAAATAACAAATAAAAACCCTTAATGGCTAAGCAGTCAAAGGCCGAAGTCGTTACAACAACAAGCAACAAAGCTGCCCCCTAACTCCAAGCCCTAGCTCCGTTCCAATGACCAATCCACCAAATTCAAGGTATGATAAGGTGTTTGGATTGATTCTTCTCTCAAATGTATGCAAGTTTGGAGAGGGTTAAGGTGTTTGAGACTATAAGGATTGCTCTCTAGGGTATTGGTAGTCTTAACCTTCGTTCATATGAAATTAGGGTCTTATTTTCATTCAACCACAATTGAGAGTTGGTTGGCTACAAGGAAAATCAAGAAGATCAAGCGTGGAAATTTTTGGGCAATCTTACTCAATTGTGTTTCAGGCGAAGCTCTTTGTGTAATTTGTTAGGACATATGTGTTTTCACTTGTTAAGAACATATGTCACTTATTTATGTAAATTGGCTAATCTTTTGACAAAACGCACTCTACTTGTAATTGGGTAGTTCTAGGTGGTTTTAATACTTCAAGAAACAAGGTTTCAAGATCAAGTGTTAAAGTCATCAAGTCTATCCAAGAAAAACAAGCTGAAATGCAATTTCATTAAAGCTCAACACCTGCTCGATAGCTCTTCGACACCTGCTATCTGTCGAGATTTATAAAATCATATTTTTTTATTTGATTTCTTGGATTCATGAATATGCTTTTGGGCCTTCTTTTCTCCAAACCCTAAACATATAAAAGGATTGTTTTAAGAGCCGTCAAGATAAATACAAGTTGCACAAGCATTGAGCAAACTCTATTCAAGCAATTTGTGATCAAAGACGAAGTTCTTAACCTAGTTCATCTTTTCTGAAGAAGTTGCTGTGTATTTGCACTAAAGGGTTTTGTGACTAAGAATCTTCCTGATCTTCATCGTGTAGGATGAACTGAAGAACTTTACAGCCAACCTCTCCTTCTAAGTTAGTGTTGGAAGTCGCGTACTAGAATCTGCGCATTGGTTAGTCACGTACTTGGGAGCCGTGGATCAAAAAGGGGAACTGTCACTACAAATCAAGTCCAATTGGGTATTGGGGTAAGGGTTCAACTGTAGGTTGGTAAGGTACTTGGGATTCCTTTTCTTGCAACCACTTGATTTGATAATAATGGAGTTTCGGGAGTGGTGACCTAAAATCACTCTGTGGGGTTTTTGCCGCAAGGGTTTTCCCCATTCGTAAACAAATCACCGCGTCTTTCAATTTTCACTGCATATTTAGTTTTTGGTGATTTATTTGTGCTTCCATATATTTTCATGTTAAATTGATTAATTAATAATTTGGCTAATTAATTAATTGGTTTAATCACAAGGAGTCACTCAGTTTGTGGTCTATCAAGTGGTATCAGAGCAGGCACACTCTGATTAGGTTTAATCTTTGCCGTGTTGATCCATTGACCCCTGTTTGTCATGGATAGAGGACAGTCATTAATCATACCTCCTTTATTTGATGGCACTAACTATGTATACTGAAAAGTATGCATGAGAGCTTTCTTGCAGTCTTTAGATGAGAAGGTGTGGCAAGCCGTAGAGATTGGCTGGACCAAGCCAAAAGAAGAGCCGGCCGATTGGGATGGCGCCAAGATCAAGGCGGCAAACTTCAACAGCAAGCGTTGAATGCCCTATTTAGCGCAGTCACCAATGAGGAGTTCAAAAGATATCCTCTACTGAAACTGCAAAGGAAGCATGGACTATCCTCTAGACAACCTATGAGGGTACAAAGTCTGTCAAGGATTCAAAACTTCAAAGGCTCACTACAAGCTTTGAAAAAATAAAGATGGAGGAGGATGAGTCGTTTGATGAGTTGTATGCCAAGCTCAAGGACATAGTAAACTCAGCCTTCAATCTTGGGAAACCATCCTTAAACTCAAGATTGTAAGGAAGGTGCTCAGATCTCTACCCGAGAGATTCCATATGAAGATTACTGCTATAGAGGAATCAAAGGATATTGACAAGATTCCTTTAAATGAGCTGGTTGGAAACTTGCAGACCTATGAGATAGGATTATCTAGGATTGGCAAATCGGGTAAAGGTAAGAGCATGGCCTTGAAGGTAAAGAGCAGTGACACAGATGAGTCTTCAGATGATGAAAATTCCAAGATGAAGTCCTACATTACAAGGCAGTTCAAGAAGTTTATGAAGAATGCCAATGGGAGGAGCTTCGACAAGGACTGCAGACAATCCAGTTCTTCTCAGTTTAAGAGCCAAGACAAAGATAAGAAGGATGCTAAGGATGGCGGTCAGTACACTGTTCCGGCAAGACCAAAATGTTTTGGATGTCATGGTTTTGGTACATGAAGCATGAATGCCCTACATATCTCAAGAGTATTGGAAGAGCAAGGCACTTGCTGCAACCTTGAGTGACACTAAGCCCGAAGATGATTCCGACAATGAGGATGACGGAATCTTAAATGTCTTTACTGCCACAGTTAATCCTACTGAAGGGATTGTTGAAGAAGTGGACGAAGAAGAAGAACTGGTGGAGTCCAAATTCGAGAAGATGGATGATCAAGATGATATCCATACAGCCTATGAGAAACTTTACAAGCTCTTTGAGAAGTATGAGAAATTGTATAGGCTGGCCACCAAGAAGCTCAGTGATGTGGAACTTGATTGTGAAGAGTTGTCCACAAAGTTTGATGAGGCAAGTCAAACTATTGGAGCACTGAGGTTTGAGAACAATTTTTGGCTAAGAAGACCAAGAAGCTTGAAGTGGAGCTGTTTCAAGTCAGAGCTCAACTAAAGAGGACTTCAAGTGCAAAGTTTGATGAGATGCTTAGTATCCAGAAATCTGCTTCGAATCGAACAAGTTTAAGGTATGGTTTTTCTTCCTCTCATATTGCTTCTACTAGTGCTACTATTTTTGTTTCTTCTGCTAATAACACTGATATTGAGAACACTGATGATAAAACTGAATTAGCTAGTGAAAACTTAAACAATGGTAAATCCATCTTAGGAGCACCCCCTAAACAGGATAAGAAAGATGTTAAAAACTCTAGAGCTAAAAAGGCTAACTCTCAAAAGCCTAAACAAAAGAAACAGCATCTTTGTCATCATTGTGGAGCTACTGGTCATACTCGACCAAATTGCTATAAGTGGCTAGCCACTCAATAGAGCAACGGCATGATCGCGTCTGGTAGCCAGAATCAGCTTCAATCCTCTCTTGCTCCTATTGGTGATCTTCTTAAAGCCCTCATGTTCCTTTTGAACTTGAACAGTTTCAATTCTTCCCCCTCACTGCCGGTTCAAGGGTTTAATCAAAGGAAAGGTTCTTCTAAGGTGTGGAAGAAAAAGGACTCTAAGTGATTTTATCACTTTCTTCTCTTTTCTTGTCTTTATTGTTTGTTGCATTGCTTGTGTGTTTTGCATTTTCGTTGAGTCTGTCTAGTTTTATGCTTTGCTTTATTTAACATATTTTGTGTGTTTACTTTTAGTTTTGTTTATTTTTATTTTTTGATATAAAAAAATTGAAAAAATAAGAAAAATACAAAAACAGTGTGTGTTTTGTGTACTTTTATACTTGTGTACCTTGGATGGCCAATAAAACAAAGTTTTCTAAACTTTGTATCTCTTGTAACTAAGATGAGTATCTATATGCAAAACTAAGCAAGTGAGCTTGTGGCTCTTGTTTGTGATGAGTAAGATTAAGTTATCTCTTAAACTTAACACTCGTATCACTTTTTTTAACTGGTAGGACTAGAAAATCCTAAGAGAAATGCATAAATAACCATCTACCATTGTTGCCCGCCAATCATAATATGACACCTATGTTTCGGCATAGCAAAACTGCAGTGTCAAAGACATTCGTATGCTTCGGCATAGCAAAAGTGCGATGTCAAATGCTTAACACCTTGGTATTTCTTTTCTCTCTTTTATATGCCCATGTATGATATGCTAAAATAAAAGATAATATGCAAAGAAAATAAAAAGCAAAAAGATTAAAAATGCTTTAAATATGGTTGCAAGCGTGTATTCTAGGAGATGCAGGAGTTATAGGATGTACCTCGAAGGTGATAGTCCCCATCAAACAGTTATAATTGTGTGTGAGTTAAAATTATTTTCTCATATCTCATATCGTCATGACATGTATACACATATGCAATCTTGGATGTTTTTCACACACAACACGCAATATTCTTTGCTACTTTTGATACATGTGCAGGTACAATGTGATTTAGCCATCACAAGTGTTTACATGTGCTAATGTATGCTCACTAAACTGTCTTGACTTGTTTTTGAAAAATAAAATTGGTTAGACTTGTTTAGTGTGTGTGTGTGTGTGTGTGTGTGTGTGTGTGTGTTTGAGGATCCATGTGCTTAAAATTTTTGTTGAGAGATGATTTTGAGAGCTTAATATGTTGAGTGGATCATTGGTTAAGGTACATGTTGGATTGCATTCATATATGTGTTTTTCTTTTCTCAAAAAACTGTTTTTAAAAGTTGGCTCGACACCTCCTCAATACCTTGTTATCTGTCGAGCTTCTCAAGCCTTTTTCTTATCGCAATCTTGACACATCTTCGACACCTGATGGATCGATCGAGAAAGTTCCTGTCTCCTCGATACCTTCTCAATACCTTGTCAATCGATCGAGCTTCTGTTCCTTGAAAATAGTTGTTGTTCCTCGATACCTCTCGACACCTTCAGCTGTCGAAGGCCATTTCCTCGACACCTACTGTGACAGCTTCCTCGATAACTCTCGACACTTCAGCTGTCGAGAATTATTGAAGCTTCTATTTAAGGATCTGTCGCGATCTGCACTTCATTTTCTTGATCTCTCTCGATCTTTCTGCAGCTGTTTCATCTCCCCAACCTCTTTTTCTCACTCAAAATCTCCAACCAATGTGATTTTCGGCCATTCCTTGCTTCAAATCACTTGGTAAGATCTTTTTTTCCTCCTTTCCATGCATTTCATGTTTTNATATGTGAACTGTTTTGGGACTTTTCTGATTGTCTCCTTCTCTATCTCTTTCTCATTTTGATTACGTTAGTAGTGTCTATGGCACCTAAGCGTAAATCCACTTCGGCTCGAAACCTTCTGCATTCTGGAGCTTCTTCATCATTTGATTCTGCTCCTCTAAATCTTCGGTTCCATGATGGTGATGCCCACAAGGCATTTTCGGAGAACTTTTCTAGACGAGGTGTTCATTCAGAACGCCAAGTCATTTTGGCAGACTTCGCCGACACTGACCCTTCCTCTGTCATTCACAGTAGGGGATGGGAGTCACTGTGTGTCGTCTCGGTCACATGTCCTCTCGTGCTTATTCAAGAGTTTTACTCCAACATGCACGGGATCGATCGTTCAGTACTTCTCTTTTTCACTCGCGTTCGAGGTACGCGCATTCCTGTCACACCACAGCTAGTTGCGGATGTGCTTAGGGTTCCTAGGACAGAGTTTCCTAACTATCCTTCTTGTGAGCTTCTGAGGACTGTATCCAAAGATGAGCTCATTTCTGCTTTTTGTCAATGCCCCGTTGATTTAGGTAAGCATCAGTATACATCATATAGACCTTTTGCTAAAGGTCATAGATTCTTAAACATGGTGATGAATTTTGTACTCCATCAACTCTTTCACTACAACTCCATCACAGAGCCTCGTGCTCGATTTTTGTTATCTCTTCTTGAGCATCTTACTATAGATTTTCCTTCTCATTTCATCCTTTCTATCATAGATGTTCGTTTAGATTCGGCGTCCTATGATAAGCTCATCTTTTCTTTCCCTATCACGAGGATCTTACGTTATTTTTCTATCCCTTTTCCTGTGTCCAACCACTTCACACACATCTGTGCCATAGATGCCACTACCGTAAAACGTAGTGAGGCTCAGTTTAGGTTGAGACAAACGGATTCCACTCCTCCCTCCCGTTCAGCTCCATCCAGATCTACTCCATCTACATCTGCTCCTTCTTCCTCTATGGATGCTCGCCTCGATACACTCTCCTCTGAGTTGTATCAGGTGAATGTTCGTGTTGGTCGTATTGCACAACAGCAGGTGACCATGGGTGGTTTTGCTCCTGAGGCTACTCCTTCACTACCTCCTCCAGTAGCTTCTGACTCTAAGGATGATGATGATGATGGTGATGACGATGACATTTCGGATGATGATGATGGAGATGCTAGCTCTACTGATGGGATGTCTACATGACACTCTACCCTTTGTCACTTGTGACAAAAGGGGGAAATAGTTTTGAATTATGAGAGTAGTCATCTTAGGGGGAGAGTTAGTATAGGACATTTTTTATAGGGGGAGTGTTGATATTTAAGGGATGTAGTGAGGTTTTGATGTATCTTTTCTTTTTTATTCTTTATAGATACATTGATCTTGTATATGAGGTCTTGTGACCAGTTTTACATACATTGTACTTATTTTCTCTCTATATGTAGATGTATGTTTCTTTCACCTCTCTTTTCATGTGTTGTTTCTTCTCTATCTTTATACACATGTTCATTATACTTGTATGCAATCTATTATTTCTGTTTCACACAAGATATCTTGATGAGTTTTTTTTTAAGTGTTTCAGAAATACAGGTTGTCAAAGTCTACTTGCCATAAACTCTCTTCTTGTAAAGTTTTTCAAGAGTTTGTGTTAGGATAGATTTTATTGTATTCAAAAAGTGAGTATGAGTTGAGTAATCTATGACATCTCTCATATGTTCATTTGTTTATTGTGGTTTTATCACGGATTGCTAAAGGGGGAGATTATTAGGACATATGTGTTTTCACTTGTTAAGAACATATGTCACTTATTTATGTAAATTGTCTAATCCTTTGACAAAACGCACTCTACTTGTAATTGGGTAGTTCTAGGTGTTTTTAATACTTCAAGAAATAAGGTTTCAAGATCAAGTGTTGAAGTCATCAAGTCTGTCCAAGAAAAACAATCTGAAGTGCAAAATCATTAAAGCTCGACACCTGCTCGATAGCTCCTCGACACCTGTTATCTGTCGAGATTTATAAAATCAGATTTTCTAATCTGATTTCTTGGGATCTGTGAATATGCTTTTGGGCATTCTTTTCTCCAAACCCTAAACATATAAAAGAATTTTTTTAAGAGCCGTCAAAATATACACAAATTACACAAGCATTGAGCAAACTCTGTTTAAGCAATTTGTGATTAAAGACGCGTACTAAATGCACAAATTGCACTAAATGGTTTTGTGACTAAGCATCTTCCTAATCTTCATCGTGTATGATGAACTGAAGAACTTTGCAGCCAACCTCTCCTTCTAAGTTGGTGTTTAAAGTTGCGTACTGGGATCCGTGCATTGGTTAGTCACGTACTTGGGAGCCGTGCATCAAAAGAGGAAACTATCACTACAGATCAAGTCCAATTGAGTATTGGGGTAAAGGTTCAACTGTAGGTTGGTAAGGTACTTGGGATTTATTTACTTGTAACCGTTTGATTTGATAATAGTGGAATTTCGAAAGTGGTGACTTGAAAATCACCCGGTGGGGTTTTTGCCACAAGGGTTTTCCCCATTCGTAAGCAAATCACCGTGTCTTTTAATTTCCGCTACATATTTAGTTTTTCACGATTTGTTTGTGCTTCTAGGTATTTGCATGTTAAATTGATTAATTAATAACTTGGCTAATTAATTAATTTGTCTAATAACAAGGGATCATTCAGTTTATGGCTTATCAGTAAGTCGTGATTTATGAGTGGTAGAGCTATGTAGCGAATTATGGCAAAAAATTTGTAAATTTTTGTAATCCCAGCATTCAACAATTCCTTCCTCAAGTGGGCAATTTCCCAGCAATAAAATCTGCACCACCACCCCAAATCCTTCATACCAAACTCACAGAAAATTTAATATAATTAAGCTATTCCTCTTTTGCAAGCTCTCTTCCAAATCAAAACCTTTATCTATTTAAATAGTGCTTCTGAGCACGGAAATAATAATTTCATGGGGTCTACATCACATCTACTGCTACATGGTTCCTAATTCTTTGCCTCTTTTATTAAATCAATTTTTTGCTTTTTGCCCCCCTAATCACTTGCGCATGACATACTCTTCTGGAAAGCTCATAATGTTGTGGGTCCAGCCCAATTTTGTGGCATGAGAGCCATGTAGTGAAAAACTCCTATTGGGACCTCGTGAGTTCCAATTTGTGTTTGAGTAGGAGTTTGTGTGCTACAAGGATGGTGTGGCGGCAGGGTTATATATAAATAAGGATTATTAGGTTTTGTGTGCTATATAGTGAAGAAAAAAGAAAAAGGTGCCGCACAAGAGTAAAAAAATAAGGAGAGCAGCCGAGGGAGCCGCTTAGAGCTGTGCATGGATAAGAAAATTAAAAGGATAGAATAAAGTGTTGCCACTTTTGAGAAAAATAATTAGTATGTGCGAGAGCAAAGAAAACAAGAGAGATTTTTTTCTTCAGGCGTAAGACATACACAAGAATTATTGTAATTGATTTGAAAATAGTGAAATTATTCGGAATTTGTCCCATGATTTTTTCCTACAAAGAGAAAGAGCTTTCCACATAAATTTTGTGTTCTTATGTGTAATTGTTATTTTGAATTACTAATATTGTTGATAATATTATTTAAGACCTAACACATAAGGTCAAATTGCCAACAATATGTTTGAAAATTAGAGCGGTGAAAGACCATGCAAAAAGAATATGGCTTATCCTACAAATCCAAATTGGATAAGAATAAAAAAAAAAAAAAAAAGAATTCAAGTTGGAAGGAGTATATGAGCGTCATGCAAGGTACGTATGAAATAATCTGCTTTAATCTATGTAAAAAATGTGGTCTCGTTGATTATACAAAAAGACTTTAGTGTATAATTGCAATGCCAAATGTGGATGAACTGTTGCATGAGCAAATTCATCAAGTACAACAATGCATTCCAGTGGTGTTGGGCTTAGACGTGAAAATAAAATGAAGATGCATGATGCTCTAGTGGGCTAGTTCACTAACACGTACGTGTGGCAAGAGAACCAATTCAAGTGGGCCTATCAAATAATGGAGAGGAGAACTCCAAGCCCAATGGTTAGCATTCTTAAGGGACATGGGCCTTTTACCACACCAAGTATCACAATCACTCCACATCCCAACCCTTTTCCAAACCGCATAGAATAGCTCACAACCTCACTAATTTCCTTGTCTATTCAAATCCCTACCCATTTGATTCTAAAAGACACTTTAGAAGGAAATAGCCCTAAGCACCAAAATATGCAATATCGCACACACAATAAATTCTAATCTGTTGTACATCAATGAATTCAAGTAACATGCTAGAGAAAAGTTAATCAAAAGTTGTGACAGATCCTAATCAAATCAAAATGAAATTCTAAGTCACTTATTTGAAATGAAATTAACTTTTTCGTATTTTTTGTATTTATTAACTAAAAAGAAAAGAAATCAAATAAGGATATATATATATATATATACATACAAAAAGCAAATTAAGCTACATGAAAAAAGAAACAAAAACTTTACATGAAAAAAGAAATAAAATCTATACAACATCTGTAAAATAAAACAAGTAAATGACAAGAAATAAAAATAAAACTGGAATCTAGGTGTGGGTTTGGATAGGAATGTTGCGTCTAGCGTTTGTGTTTTGCTTCTTCTTTTTTTCTTTTTCACACGTTTCTAGCTTTTTAGAGACAAATTTTACCGTAGCAGTACTGTTCATATACTGTAGCAGCTACTGTTCATAAATAGTAGCTGCAAAGTTTGACTTTTTCTACTTTTCAGCACAAATTTTATAGTTCATGGACCCACAAATTTTACTTTTCAGCAACTTTTTCATTAAAAATGGGTCTCACGGTACTATTCACACATTTAAAATTTATTTTGCTACAGTATTTTTCAATTTTCAGTTTCAGTTTTCAGTGTTCAACTGTATCCAAACAGACCCTAGGTTCTGCCCAAAAATTCGTACACAACAAAATGGATGCACACACACCATTATGTCCATGTACGTATCTAGGGTTTCAACCCGATTCTTAGATTTGTATCATGCATTAAAATAAACAAATAAATAAACACAAATAACCAACATGTTATCACTCGAGAACAAAATATCACAGGTTATATACAAAGAACAACAAATAAAAAGAACACAAGACAATAATAAAATAAATAAAGAGAAGTACATTTCCCTTGGGTTGACTTTGCCCATGTATTGTGTATATGTTTCGTCTCTACAGGATATATTTTTCCTTACTTTGGACAGGTCCAGTAGATTACTTTACTTCATGAACTGGGCTTCATAGCCCATTTTTATTCTTTATACAAATCAATCTCCACAGTCAATAACCATTATTTACACAAAGAGCAAGACTTAGGTACAATACTTAGGTACTGTTCATTAAGTTCCTCTCTTAAGATTCTGTTATGTAGCTTTTTTCTCACGAATAAAAGTGTATTTTTTAAGTTAAGCAGCCACATGGCAGAATCTTAAGAGAAGAACCTAAAGAACAGCACTAAGTACTGTACATAAGTTTTGTCCTTACACAAAATGGTCAAATACATAGAGAAGTACTCAAAAGCCATGATATTTACAAGTTAAAACAAGACATTTGGCCAGAAATTACCCTGTTTTTAGTTTTCATTTCAAACAAAAGAAAAGTTCAAATTTTGATCTTAAAAGCACTAAAATTATATTTACTAAATGCATTTTTTTATGACTTAAAGCTACAATAGTCATATAATTATCAAGTAAATTATATGAGCAATTATATAATTATGAAGTCATATTCACACTTTCACTTCTTTAGCCAAGCTGAGATTAAAGGTAGAGTTCTTAAAGACTACTTTGTTTCTATGCTTAACTGCATAAGTTGGGCTTATGCCTAGATTTTTATCAGATAAGCCTAATGAGCCAAGTTCAGAGAATGGAAAAACTTACCTGTAATGTTCTTCGGCAGAACTATAATTGTTTTGATGCAAGTAAGCCCAGGCCAAGTTCCCATGTATTCAGCATTGATAAGAGTATCAAAATCATGTAAGCACCTTGGAATGTATAACAAGTATGAAAGCAGAAAAAGAAAAGATGCAGCATCCACCTTGAAATTTCCTGTTCGACAATTATTTGAACCTTCTTCCCTTGAGATCATTCCACTAAAAGCTATACCTTCTTCAATATGCTTCAGCTTGAGCTGAAACATTTCAATCCCTTCTTCAACCCTTCATTTTCAGTTTCAGTTTTCAGTGTTCAACTGTATCCAAACAGACCCTAGGTTCTGCCCAAAAATTCGTACACAACAAAATGGATGCACACACACCATTATGTCCATGTACGTATCTAGGGTTTCAACCCGATTCTTAGATTTGTATCATGCATTAAAATAAATAAACACAAATAACCAACATGTTATCACTCGAGAACAAAATATCACAGGTTATATACAAAGAACAACAAATAAAAAGAACACAAGACAATAATAAAATAAATAAAGAGAAGTACATTTCCCTTGGGTTGACTTTGCCCATGTATTGTGTATATGTTTCGTCTCTACAGGATATATTTTTCCCTACTTTGGACAGGTCCAGTAGATTACTTTACTTCATGAACTGGGCATCATAGCCCATTTTTATTCTTTATACAAATCAATCTCCACAGTCAATAACCATTATTTACACAAAGAGCAAGACTTAGGTACAATACTTAGGTACTGTTCATTAAGTTCCTCTCTTAAGATTCTGTTATATAGCTTTTTTCTCACGAATAAAAGTGTATTTTTTAAGTTAAGCAGCCACATGGCAGAATCTTAAGAGGAAGACCTAAAGAACAGCACTAGGTACTGTACATAAGTTTTGTCCTTACACAAAATGGTCAAATACATAGAGAAGTACTCAAAAGCCATGATATTTACAAGTTAAAACAAGACATTTGGCCAGAAATTACCCTGTTTTTAGTTTTCATTTCAAACAAAAGAAAAGTTCAAATTTTGATCTTAAAAGCACTAAAATTATATATACTAAATGCATTTTTTTATGACTTAAAGCTACAATAGTCATATAATTATCAAGTAAATTATATGAGCAATTATATAATTATGAAGTCATATTCACACTTTCACTTCTTTAGCCAAGCTGAGATTAAAGGTAGAGTTCTTAAAGACTACTTTGTTTCTATGCTTAACTGCATAAGTTGGGCTTATGCCTAGATTTTTATCAGATAAGCCTAATTAGCCAAGTTCAGAGAATGGAAAAACTTACCTGTAATGTTCTTCGGCAGAACTATAATTGTTTTGATGCAAGTAAGCCCAGGCCAAGTTCCCATGTATTCAGCATTGATAAGAGTATCAAAATCATGTAAGCACCTTGGAATGTATAACAAGTATGAAAGCAGAAAAAGAAAAGATGCAGCATCCACCTTGAAATTTCCTGTTCGACAATTATTTGAACCTTCTTCCCTTGAGATCATTCCACTAAAAGCTATACCTTCTTCAATATGCTTCAGCTTGAGCTGAAACATTTCAATCCCTTCTTCAACCCTTCCAAATCTATGTTAAATATAAGAAATGCTTACACACAAATACATGCATGTAATATCCATAAATGTTCAGCAGAAATGCAATATATAAGTTAAACAACCTCGTAGCAACTAGTTGATACCAAGATATGTAACCAAAATCATTCAACATAAATAGGAGTTTAGAAGCAAATATATTATTATGCATGACATGCATAATAATGTATTGTGATAATCAAGCAACAATTCACATTGCTTCCAATCTTGTGTTTCATGAGCGAACCAAGCAGATAGAAGTAGATTTTCATATTACTCGAGAGAAAGTAGAAGATGGTGTAATTGCTACTCCATATGTTTCTACAAGAGTCCAACTTGCTGATATGTTTTACTAAAGCTTTATGTAAGACTCGTTTGGGTTTATTATGTCACAAGTTAGGATTGTATGATATATATTCTCCAACTTGAAGGGGAGTGTTATAGATATAAGCTAAGGGCAAAATAGTAATATCATTGTACTCCTTTATACTATAAGAATAATATTTTATGTGTTAGGGTTAACCAATTAATCCCTGAACACTTTTACTCAAATAACACTCTTATTTTCATTTTAAAAATAAACTACCAAAAGAGGAGGGCCCAAGAAGATAACTGCAGCATATACCTCATAATTTGATTTGAGTAGTTATATAATTACCTTTTGAACATTTAGATTCATCCAGGCACTCGTGAATTCATTTTAATCAATGGAGCGGATTAAGAGTGTCATATCTCTAAAATCAATGAGAAAAAAAAAATGGTTCTTCTTTTCATAAATTTTAAGCTTACATTTAAACTAAAAATAAAAATTTGGTTTTTAAACTAAATGAATTTGTAAACTTCCAATCTTTTGTTTTTATTTTTATTTATATTGACTAAAATGTAAGCTTACAAAGTATGAATTTGGTTTTTAAACTAAAAATTTGACAATGAATACTATCAAAATTAGTTGTCCAATTTTCATGATCTCTACCACTTATTTTGCTCATATATATGAATACAACGCTCAATGGTAGTGAATACAACAACGGTAGTGGATACAACGCTCAAATTTTTTTTTTTTTTTTAATATTCATGATCTATATTTGCAACACTCAATAGCGACTTTAGGAATTTTTTTAACGGTGGTCACTAAGGAGAGCAAAATTGTTGCAACTGTAAAGCCAAAAAGAGTATAACTGTCGTCACCATCAAAGAGAACTCACAACCATATAACAACCTGCCACTTAGGATTTGTTGTAAAATTGTTGTAAAAATGTTGTAGACATAGCATTTCTCATTTTTCTTAGTACCATTTTTTAAGGAAAAATGAAATTAGAAATTATTTTATTGAATAGCGATTTTTATCTTTTTGTTATATAATAGGCTTTTTGTTGAACAATTTGTTCACTTGTTGTTGTTTGGTCTTGTCTTGTTTTTGTTTAGTTTATGTTCATTGTTATTTGGGCTAATATTTATTGTTGTTATTTAAGTTTTTTTTTTTTTTTGATTTATAAAAGGGATTAAGGATTATGTTTGGGGGCTAGAATTAAAACGTCCACAATATTTTTACAATAAATCTTATGCAAAAAACTGTTATTGCTAAGTAAAAAAATAATATCGGTATTTGGGTCAAATTAGAATTAGTAACAGCTTACTACATTGAATTTGTTGTGAAATTATTATAAAAAAAAATGTTGTAAATGTAACATTACTCTTATTTTTGTTGAACCCAAATTTTTGTAATTCTTAAATCAGATTGTTCAACATTTTTATTAAAGTAGTCACAATAGGTTAATTTAACATATGATATTTTTTTAGTAAGTGTATATATACATTTGTTTTTGCAAGCAAGTGCAAGCCAGGGTGGTCTTGTGACCACCCTGGCTTGCATGTGGAGCCGCCCGTGGCAACACTAGTACATGCTATTAAATTCCAAATACTTGGGCAGACTAATATGAAAGTATACTAGATGAAGTATTAATTCAATTCAAAATGAAGTCGCAAATAAATCTAAAAGATAATGTGCAAAATATGATGTTACATTGCCAATCACACTTCATAATGTTGTTCAAGAAAATTTTCTTCCAGTATTGGAATTATAACCTATGCAATGTACAAATAATTAATTCTCATATAGTTTGCCAACTCCCTACAATCTATAATTCATATGTGTTGTGCCCAAGACCAAATAACAAATAATTCTGAAGTAGTAAAAGAATTTTGAATTTGAATAGAATTATAATAAAATTATGTAGTAGATTAGAATGAGGATTATGATTTAATTTGTATTTGTATTTAAAATTAAGTAGGAGTTGGATCCTATGTTTTAGGACTTGCTTGTGATGAAGCTTATCTCATCACTAGTATTTATGTATATAGGAATTATGAATGAAGGAAGCAAAAAGTTAAGCAAAAATGTCTATTTCCTCTCTCAAGTTCAGGAGATTGGTCATCTCAAATTGACTACACTATCTTTCAATTATCCCAGTTCACAATATTTGGTATCAAAACCAACCACCACCATCTTCCTTAGTCAGCCACCAACTACAACCCACCAAAAAAAAAAAGAGGCAAAACAAGACTAGATCCGCAAGCCCCAAACAACCCATTGCATCAAGAGTCCAACTTGTCAACCAGTAATCATACCACCTCCAACTTGCTTTTTACTAGCCCCTGCCTTAAAACCCCAAATAGTTCCTAACCCAACCAAAAAGAAAACCCCACACACTAGTCCCCACGACTCACACCCAAAAAAAAAAAAATTGAAAATTCAGTTTTTGTATCAAGCTCAAGGTAAATCATGTCTAGCATATATCAACGCTTCAATCTCGAAGATCAACAAACAATGTCAGAGCATGTTAACCAAATGTTAGAGATTGTCAAGGACATGTCCAAAAGCATAGCAAGGATGCAAGATTCGTGGGATCAAATGATAGAGGTCTTAGATAAACAATCCAATGTACTTTTGGAAATGAAAGAACAATCAAAAGATCAAGAATCCCATGAAATTTTGGAGAATCAAAGTGATGTACTTCAAGCATCACCAACAACTCAAGAAAGTAATATGTTGGAGGGTGCACTTTCTACAAAAATTGAGTTTGAAGATCAAAGGTTCAATGAAGTGGAAAAGATTGATCAAAGGGATCTTTTCATGAATTCAGATGAGTTGATCTCAATCTCACACATTGAATTTGTCATTCCCGATGAGTTCAAGGGTATGAAAAGCAAGATATATTTGTTTCTAGTGCTCATAGAAATGGTTAAAGAATTGTTGCAAGTCTCCATGGTCATAATTTTCCTTTAACACTTCAAAATCTGAGGCCGAGTATTTTCCAATCAATGTGAGCAAGGGTTAATTTCTATGTAGCAGAATCTTGAGGACAAGATTCATCTGAAGGGGAAGGGAATGTTGTGTCCCAAGGCCAAATGGAAAATAATTCTGAAGTAGTTGAAGAAGTTTGAATTTGAATAGAATTCTAATAAAATTATGCAATATATTAGAATGAGGATTAGGATTTAATTTCAATTTGTATTTAAATTTAAGTAGGAGTTGGATCCTATGTTTTAGGACTTGCTTGTGATGAAGCTTATCTCACTAGTATTTATGTATGTAGGAATTATGAATAAAACAAGCAGAAAATTAACCAAAAATGTTTATTTCCTCTCTCAAGTTCAAGAAATTGGTCATCCCGAATTGACTACATTATCTTTCAATTATCCCAATTCACAACAACATGATCCGCTTTTGCAAGTTATGATTATTGGTATTGGAGCGGCATTCATAGATATAGCTAGAAGAAAGCCCCTATTATTGGTAGTATAAAACATCATCACCTAAAAGTTTTAATAATTTTAAAAGCTTTCTCTATGAGTTTTAATAATTTTCACATGTAAATAAATATTGTTCCAAGAATCAGGTTAAGGAATGTTAGGTTTTGTTTTTTGTTTTTTGTTTTTTGTTTTAATTATTATTATTATTATTTTTTATAGCTAGGAGTTTTGTGCCTTGGTAAAATCATATCCACAAACCTTTCCCAATATTCCTCCTAACGATGTTTAAAACCCAAGCTTCAAATCGATGGAGCTTGCTGCTATGATTGAAAGTGTGACTTAAAAGTTTAAAGACAAAAAATAAACCAATATGCTGAATACAAACAGACACAAATGCATGGACAAGACAAGGCCAAAATTGGAAATTAACACCGTTTGCCAAACAATATAATTAATAGGCACTGTTTTCAAACTATATTTTTTTTTTACTAACATCTCGAGTTTAAAAGACTCGATTTTGGGCTATAAATCGAGTCTTTGAGACACGATTTTCATGGTCCTGATCACATCTGATGTGGCATTTTTTCCACATAGCGTCCATCTGGAAATCGAGTCTCTAAAACTTGATTTATAAGCCCAAAAAAATATTTTTATTTTATTTTAAATATCTCCACACTTTCTCTCTCTTATCTCTGACTCTCTTCTCACTCTTTCTCTCTCGGTGGTGTTGGGCTTTGGTTTCAGGTCTCACTCTCTCTTTTGTTTCTTTTTCTCTCTCTCTCTCTCTCTCAGTGGCGTTGGGCTTTGGTCTTGGGGCTGGAGCTTGTATCGGTAGAGGGTGGCGTGGTGTGGTGGCTTGGAAATTGGTGGGTTTAAATCGGGTTGCTTGGGTGTGTGGCGACGATTTCGGTGGGTTTAAATCAGTGGCTTTCTCGGTGGTTGTGGGTTGCTACAGGAGTGGGTATGGTGGCTTAGGTTGATCAATGCTGCCGTTGGGTTTGATCGATGCTAGCTTGAGTTGATCGGTGGTTGTGGGTTGCTTCTATTATAGTGTCTTCTGTGGTTTTGTGGGTTTGATTGATGTTGCTGCCGTTGTTGTTGCTGCCTCCGCTGCCACTGCTACTATCGTCGCTACTCAACTCAGCTCTAGATTGAAATACCAACCATTCCATCTCTCCCAAAACCCACCAGCGCCACCCACAGACTCCACACCTCCTCCTTCCTCTCATCGCTCTCACAAAATCCATCGAGATCTAGATGCTAAGCGGCAGCTTGGGTTTTTGGTGGCTACTCTGATCTTACTGGTGACTATTCTGATCTTGACGCCGCTAGATTTGCTCGGTTGTTGGATTTTTAGATTAGATTATTTCTTCGTGGGTTTTCTTTTCATGCTTTTGATATGGTTTTGTGGGTATTTTTGCCTTTCTAATATGGATTTTTGGGTTGTTGGTGGTTGTTTTTTGGGTGGTTAGGGGTTGTTTTTTTGGTAGTTGCTGGTGATTTTTTGAATCTTTAGTGGTGGCTAGTGGTGGTTTTGATGGCTATCTTTTTTGGGTTGGTGGTGATTTCTTAAATTTTTTTTTTTTTTT
>NW_027069532.1:1857587-1904664 GCF_002906115.3 Quercus suber
AAAAAAAAAAAATTGAAAATTCAGTTTTTGTATCAAGCTCAAGGTAAATCATGTCTAGCATATATCAAAGCTTCAATCTCGAAGATCAACAAACAATGTCAGAGCATGTTAACCAAATGTTAGAGATTGTCAAGGACATGTCCAAAAGCATAGCAAGGATGCAAGATTCGTGGGATCAAATGATAGAGGTCTTAGATAAACAATCCAATGTACTTTTGGAAATGAAAGAACAATCAAAAGATCAAGAATCCCATGAAATTTTGGAGAATCAAAGTGATGTACTTCAAGCATCACCAACAACTCAAGAAAGTAATATGTTGGAGGGTGCACTTTCTACAAAAATTGAGTTTGAAGATCAAAGGTTCAATGAAGTGGAAAAGATTGATCAAAGGGATCTTTTCATGAATTCAGATGAGTTGATCTCAATCTCACACATTGAATTTGTCATTCCCGATGAGTTCAAGGGTATGAAAAGCAAGATATATTTGTTTCTAGTGCTCATAGAAATGGTTAAAGAATTGTTGCAAGTCTCCATGGTCATAATTTTCCTTTAACACTTCAAAATCTGAGGCCGAGTATTTTCCAATCAATGTGAGCAAGGGTTAATTTCTATGTAGCAGAATCTTGAGGACAAGATTCATCTGAAGGGGAAGGGAATGTTGTGTCCCAAGGCCAAATGGAAAATAATTCTGAAGTAGTTGAAGAAGTTTGAATTTGAATAGAATTCTAATAAAATTATGCAATATATTAGAATGAGGATTAGGATTTAATTTCAATTTTTATTTAAATTTAAGTAGGAGTTGGATCCTATGTTTTAGGACTTGCTTGTGATGAAGCTTATCTCACTAGTATTTATGTATGTAGGAATTATGAATAAAACAAGCAAAAAATTAACCAAAAATGTTTATTTCCTCTCTCAAGTTCAAGAAATTGGTCATCCCGAATTGACTACATTATCTTTCAATTATCCCAATTCACAACAACATGATCCGCTTTTGCAAGATATGATTATTGGTATTGGAGCGGCATTGATAGATATAGCTAGAAGAAAGCCCCTATTATTGGTAGTATAAAACATCATCACCTAAAAGTTTTAATAATTTTAAAGCTTTCTCTATGAGTTTTAATAATTTTCACATGTAAATAAATATTGTTCCAAGAATCAGGTTAAGGAATGTTAGGTTTTGTTTTTTGTTTTTTGTTTTTTGTTTTTTGTTTTTGTTTTTGTTTTGTTAATTATTATTATTATTATTTTTTATAGCTAGGAGTTTTGTGCCTTGGTAAAATCATATCCACAAACCTTTCCCAATATTCCTCCTAACGATGTTTAAAACCCAAGCTTCAAATCGATGGAGCTTGCTAAAAGAATTATTGAAAGATTGACTTACTTTTTCTCTAGGTTTATTAGTGTTGCTAACCTTAATATGATCATTCTTCCTAAAATTTCTAAGTTCAACAGTGTTTGTATTTCTTGCCTTTTTGTTATTGTTCCTAAGAAAGTTTCTAAAGTTCTTGGTAAGGTAAGCAATCTCTGTAGAAGAGAGCTCATCATCAAATCCACCAACCTCAACATCATCAACTGACTTAAGAGCCATTGACTTGGATTTACTAGCTTTGGGTAGGTCTAGCTCATAGGACTGAAGAGATCCTATAAGCTCATCAACAGGGATGGAGTCAACATCCTTGCTTTCAGTAATGGCAGTCACTGGGCCTAAAGTCCTCAGTCAAGGATCTAAGAATCTTCCTAACAATTTTAGGTTGATCATAGATTTCACCCAAATTAAAAGCAGAATTAACAATATCATTCAGTTTAGCATAGAATTCATTAAAAGATTCATTATCAGGCATCCTAATGCTTTCAAATCTAGAAGTTAATTGCTGCAATTTATTAATCTTAACTTCCTTTGTGCCTTTATGCACAATCTGGAGGATTTTCCAAGCAGTATGAGCAACCTTAACATTAGAGATTCTCTTAAATTCCTCCTTAGAAACAGCGTTAAAGATGACATTCATAACTTTGCTATTGAACCCAGCTACTTCTTTTTGAGAAGTTTGCCATTCACTCACAGGAGTAGTGGGATTCTCCTATCCGTACTCAACGAAATTTCAACCCCTCTCATCAATAGATTTTAAGAATGCTTTCATCTTTACTTTCCAATAAGCATAGTTATTCCCATCAAAATGAGGAATAACTGGAAAGTGTCCGTGTTTCATAACAACAAGGGTCAAGGATCAGTTCAGAGATCAAAAAATCTACAACAAGAGAGCTACCCGCTCTGATACCACTTGTTAAGTTTTTAGGCCCCTTAAAACACAACAATTGGATTAACCTAGTTTATTAGCCAAGTAATTAACTTAGTCAAATTATGCAAATCTAAGTTAACACAATCAATTAATCATATTAAGAAATAAAGCAGCGGAAATATAAAAAACACAAAGATATGATCACCCAGGAAAACCAAATCGATAAAAAACCTGGAGAAGATTTAACCTAACTATCCTCAAAGTAAACTTGAATCCAATATATGAAAGAATCGAAGTTCATACAAAAGGACTTACAAGCACCCACCCTCGACTTCCTAATGCTATCCACCAGTAAAACTTACTGACATGACCACGTGCAAACTCCGAATCTACGGACTCCCTCTTTCTTGGATTCTCCAATCAGGTACAAGCACTCCCGCTTGTGTTTCTTTAAACTCCAATGGCAGCAACTGAGTTGATCATCAAGATGTTGATATTATCTCTACCTTGAAAATCCTAAGTTTATGTGAAGGAAAGCTCCTCAAGGATCTCACAAAAGATTCACACAAACTACAAAAATATGAGCAACAATACAACCAAAGCAACTCTCAAATCCTAAGTCTTTAGAACCTAACAAAAAATATAGTTTGAAAACTGTACCTACTAATTATATTGTTTGAAAAACAGTGTTAATTCCCAATTTTGGCCACACATAACTATATTAATGCAATCTTTCGCCTTTGTTGCACTAAGGGAATTGGCTTTACAAACACGGCCAATTGAGGAAGAAAACAAAAAACCTTATCAAATGACAGTGTTATAGAGGGGAAGAGAAACAAGGAATAAAGAGAGAGAGAATGAGACATACTGAGAGCAAAATAGATGACCAAAAAGAGTGACAGTAGGGGCCTAAGAAGAGATAAAAACCAAAAGGAAGAGAAGAAGTGAGAAAGATTACCATGAGAAAGACTTTGAAGGTGCGAAAGAAAATATTGTTTCCGTGGCCAAAAGAAGATAATATTTATAGGAGTAGTTATGTGTTGCGTGAGAGAGAGTTTGTTTTCCAACTTTTTTTTTTTTTTAAACCTATAAAAAATAAGCCTTATTTTTGTTAGGATTTTCCATTGACTAAAGATAGTTTTCTATTGACCAATTTTTTTTATGCTAACAAACACTAAAAAAGGTAAAAAAAAAACTATCTTTATGAAAGATTTTTCAGCGAAACAAACAGAGCACAAGATAATTCTCATATTTTCTCTAGAAGCTTCCCTACACTAGTGAATTGCAGCCACAAATTTCTATGGTGTCTAGAAGGTTGGAGAAAGGCATTAATTTAATGTCAATAAAAAGGAGGGAAGCTAGAAGCTTCAAGTCAGTTTCTTAACCAACATACATCTAGTATAAATAGATGTAATGATGGTCGTGAGTGATGTGTGTGAGACGTGTGGAATAAGGTGAAGTGTCAGTGAAGAGAAATACTTGTGTGATGTGAGTTAAAGATGTGTGAAGTGGAATGATGTGAAGCGAGTGAAGTGTGTGAAGTGAAGAAAAGAAAGTCAAGAGTTGTTGTGTCATAATGTTAGAAGCTAGGTGTATAGGAATAAGGTGTTAGTGTGTGCAATTGTATTTGGTGAGTAAGTGCCATGTGTGCAGTGAAAGAAAGGTGTTGTGTGTGCATTAGTGTTAGTAAGTCAAAGCATCAGTTAGGGGTGTGCATAGGTCGAGTTGGGTCAGGTTAAGGAGACTTTTTGACCCAGCCCACCATGGTGAATAAAAAAAAATTTAACCTAACTCAACCCATCACATAAGTCCAACCCAACCCAACCCACATGGGTCAAGTTGGGTCGAGTTGAACCCAAGGGTTAGACAAATTTATTATTATTATTATTATTATTAAATTAAATAGAAAAAAATATAAATATAAATATATTTAAAAAACACTAAGATTAGTATCAATGTAACTCCTTAAAAGCAAACAATATTAATGACTAAATAACAATAGTAATTTACTACAGTTTATGTGAACTAATTGGCTTTTAGATAGGATAGGAAGAGCTAGTTATTTAAAAAAATTTATTAATTATATAATATATTTTAAATATATTTATTAAATATATGGGTAAGGGTTAGACAAATTTATTATTATTATTATTATTAAATTAAATAGAAAAAAATATAAATATAAATATATTTAAAAAACACTAAGATTAGTATCAATGTAACTCCTTAAAAGCAAACAATATTAATGACTAAATAACAATAGTAATTTACTACAGTTTATGTGAACTAATTGGCTTTTAGATAGGATAGGAAGAGCTAGTTATTTAAAAAAATTTATTAATTATATAATATATTTTAAATATATTTATTAAATATATGGGTGGGTCGAGTTGGGTTTTGGCGGGTTTGGAATTTTAGGACCCAAACCCAACCTAACCCACAATCAAAAAAATATTTGTAACCCAACCCAACCCACCAAGCTCTAAAAACCAACCCAACCTGGCGGGTTAGGTTGGGTTAAGTCGGTTTTGGTGGGTTGGCAGGTTGGCTGCACACCCCTAAGCCATCAGTGCTTGTAATTAAAGTGTTGTAATTCAAAGAGTCAAGTTTCAAATAAAAGCTTAGTCTTTTGTTCAACAATTATAATACAACATAAAATCATTTCAATATTTCAAAACTAGTAATATTGAAAATATTGCCTTTTGAGATCATAATTAATTATTTGTCATAAAAAATGACAGTTAAATTAGCTACAAAATGATGGATTTTGGCTAATTGATAAGTATTTGCATGACAGTTAAATTAGCTACAAAATGATAGATTTTGGCTAATTGATAAGTTAGCATGACTCAATGCATGAAACATGTAGTCTATATTAGCATTCTAAGCTATCTTCCATATTGCACAATTCCTAAAACTACACAACTTGTTTACCAATGTTAATCCAACATCAATTTAAGTTCATTCTACTGAGCTTCTCTGGCTAGCTAGAAATTTAGCTATTAGAATGATCTTCCCATATATCAAACAAACAAATAACTTGGAATGTAATGTGTTCGCGACTGCTTTTTAGTTTTATTAGAGCCACATGCAGCTAGTTAGTTTGGACAATATGATAAAGAACAGTTAGTGCAGTTGAAGAAGAAGGTCTTTGTGCAGTTTTCTTTCACTATTTGTAAATATTTTGTTTAACAAATTAGCAACAAATTGTTATGTCTTTATTATATGTTATTTTGAGATGCTTGAGTAATTGTTTTAAGTATTTACAAATATTTTGTATTGCTCATATTCCTTATCTCACTTATATACGTGTTCTTTGAAGTTATTAAGAAAACAAATTCAATTTTGTGTTTTAAATTAGTTATTTATCTATTCATTTTTCATATGTTGGATTAGATGTTAGATTAGATTATGTTACCTTAAATATGAAAGGGAGAAACCTCTCTTGTAAAGAACATTTCCTATTAGCACAAAGCGCGATGCTTGCATCTTCAGCCTTCAGGAGGCATTATGGTCTTCTAAAAGCATCCTGTCTTTGAGGTAGGAGACAATTAGAGTCGTCTAGTCATTTCCTGTTGGAATCGCATGTTCGTCTACCTCATTAATAGCAGGAGAACATTATATAAATGATAATAACTAGTCATCGAGTATCAAGTTCTCTAAGGACACTGCTTTGGCTAAGCATCGGTGTTTGTGTTCTCATCCCTTGGGACTTGTACAAACTTGACCTCCAAATTTTGACCTATGTGACACCTAACCAGCCTTAGCTAAGTCAATGCTCATCAATAGGGCCTCCAATTTAGCCTTATTTTTTGTTGTCGAAAACTGGAGGTGGACCACACACTCTATGACATCCACTTCTGGGATTTGTAATACAACTCTAACTCCTCTAGCGTGTCAATTGGATGAACTGTTCATTCTTACCATCCACGGGGTTGCCCTAGCTTTCATCTTCTTTTGTTGTGAACTCGATGACAAAGTCAGCCAAGGCTTGGGCTTTGATGGCTATTCTCGAGTGGTACTACGCATCAAACTCACTTAATTCTATCGCCCATAATACTAGTCGTCCAGCTACTTCTGGATGGTTCATTATCTTCCATAAAAGCTTGTCCATCTGGACCACTATTATGTGAGCTTGAAAGTATGGCCTTAACTAGAGGGGCAGTCATGACCAAAGCAAATGCCAATTTTTCGATGGGAGGGGTACCTTTCTTCCGCCCCCCCTTATGCCCAGCTGATGTAGTATCGGCATCTATACGCGTTCCTCCTCTCAAATCAGAGCTAAGCTGACGGCTGTGGGAGACACGGCCAAGTAGAAAGAGAGCTCTTCATCGGGTTTGGATGGTGGATGGGCTAAGTAATGGCCAAGATGCAAGGTATGTCTTCAACTCCTCAAAAGCTTTTTGGCATTCATCAGTCCATTCGAAGGCCTTCTTTAATGTCTTAAAATGGTAGGCACTTGTCTGTTGCTCGCGAGACAAATTTGTTAAGTGCTGCCACTCTTTTGTTTAGGCTTTGTACTTCTTTGACGTTCTTGGGAGGCGTCATCTCTAGTATGGCTTAGATATTTTCGAGGTTGGCCTCGACACCCCGCTAGGAGACCAATCTATCTCAACGTTCCGTCTAATCTGCTGGATGAACATCTTATTCACAAGTATTTGGTAAGTTGCCCTTGCATTCTTCAACCCGAAGGGCATGACTTTTTAGCAAAAAAGTCCTTGACTCATGATGAATGAAGTCTTTTCTTGATCGAATTCATCTAATTTGATCTGATTATAGCCAGAGCAAGCAAAAGCTTAACAACTGGTGTCCGATCATTGAATCTACCAAGAGATCAATCCATGGGAGAGGGTGGTTGTCCTTCGAGCATGCTCTGTTCAAGTCGGTGAATTCCACACACATTCTCCACTTGAAATTTGCCTTTTTTACCATTACTACGTTGTCCAACCAATCATGGTAGTAGACCTCCCTAATGAATCCCGCTTCCAACAAATTGTGAACCTCTTTCGCTATGAGTTTGTCCCTCTCATAGATAAAGACTCTTTTATTATGTCGGACAGTGGGAAAGGACAAAGAGACATTGATCTGGTGGACCATGGTACTTGGATTGATTCCTGACATATCTTCATTGCTGCAATTGAAGACATCCAAGTTACTCTTCAGGAAGAGCATGAGCTCTCGACGAACTGAAGGGTCCACTTGGGTGCTGATGCGGGTTAATCTATCTGGGCAATTATCATCTAGAGAAATGTCTTCCTGCACCTCCGTCAGCTCCACTATCACTCGTCACTCTTTAATTTTCAAGGTCTGTAGATGATCAATCTCCAACATGGCTATATAACATTTGCAAGCGCCATTTGATCCTCGCATGCTTCCCCTATTCCATATTCTATAGGGAATTTGACAAGTAGGTGGTAAGTGAAGGTTAATCCTAAGTGGAGGTTGCTATTAAGAGTTGGTCACCCAATGATGGCATTATAAGTCGAAGAACAATTAACAACTAAGGTGTCCTCCCTTATGAGCTGCTGTAGGTAGGTGCCAATGGTGACTAGTAAGGTAATAGACCCTACGGGGAACACCTTGGGTTCCACCAAATCCCAAGAAGGGTGTGTCCAACGGTAGGAGCCGCTCTTTATTGATTCTCATCTATTGAAAGGCTAAATAGTAGAATATGTCGGTTGAGATGCCATTATCCACCAACACCCTTCAGGTAGTGTAGTCAGCTATAGATAGAGTAATGACTAAGGCATCATTATACAGATGATGGAGTTGTTGAGTGTCTTCTTTAGTAAAGGTAATGGTTCATCCCTCATTTACAGCTTTGGAAGGAAACCATCAGCATACTTTGCACCATGCAAAGGTTGGTCTTCTTTGCATTTCTCAAAGATCTAGCCATAGTGGCCCCTCCTACAATCACCCTTATTTCTCTAAGCGATGCTCTCGAATGCTCTTCTGCCCTTCTGTTGGGCTTCAGACCCTTAGGCTCTCTCTCGCTTGACAAACCATCATAGTTTCTTTTGCTTGATAAGAGCTTCAATCTGTTGCTTTAAGTCATAGCATTTGGAGGTGTCATGCCCGTTGTCCCAGTGGAAGCGACAATAATTTTAAGCTTGGTCAGCCACCTAAGTGCTGGGTCGTTCCTTACTTGCATGAGGACTTGCTCGAGCGGGGTGTTCAGTGAAGGTGAAGTTGGTTGTCATTTCGAAACGAGGTCTTGACCTTTTGTCACTCATTTGGGCAGACTTCCTTCCTCCATTTAGACAAGGGTCACCAACACCTTGTTTTCTGCTTCGTTGATTAAGAAGGCTTCCCTATTGAATCGAGCCACATACGATCTCATACTCTCATCTTCTCATTACTTGATGTTTAGGAGACTAGCCAAAGACCTTTTGTATCTTTGTCCACTAATGGCGTGACGAAGTGCCCACTCAACTCCTTGAAAGTTGAGATAGAGTTTGGAGTAATCTTGCCAAACCATACCTTTGCTAGCCCTTTGAGCGTGGTTGGGAACCCTCTGCACATTATCTCATCGAGCACACCCTGTAGGTGCATGAGAGTTTTGAATGACTCTAGGTGATCAAGTGGATCTTTTGACCCATCATATGTCTCAACCTAAGACATTCGGAACTTAGGCAGAAAGGGACAAGATGTGACATGCGCTGTGAAAAGGGAGTTAGTATGATGGACTAGTTCGTCCAAGTTGGTGGACACTCGCCCTTTCATAGCATTCATCATCATGTCCATCTTGTCCTTCATCATCTGTATATCTTGCGCCATGCGCATTGCGCTGCTTTCCAACTCTGACTGACGATTAGTCCCATCGATTGTGCCTGTTGGCGATATTACTTTCTTCTTGATCTTCCCTTTCGTGTTGGTCATCCCTCAGGAGGTGGTTGTCGTTGTGTTCGTCATTGTGCTGTTCATCACGCAGGTTGTTGGTTTGGGCACAGCGCTCATTCATTAGGTTCATCTGCTGTTCGAGCTCCTGATTTCACTAAGTGAGCCACTCGACGGCCAAGACAAGGGTTTGCACTTGCCTTTCCAAGGCATTGGAGAGGTTTCTGGTTTCCAAGCTTATGGTAGTCATTAACCGCGTCTAAACCATACAACTCTTTGTCTTAGAGGCACCAACTGATGATGCACAAAATTGTCAATGAGTTGATTGTCCACACGCGTGTCGAATGAGGTACTCGAAGAACTAAAAGGAGATTGCACATACCTTGTCGAATAAGGTACCTAAAGAACCTACAGAGAGCACCTGTGGGGTACCGGCCAAAGACCCTCTAAAAGTTAAGTCAGTAATAGAAGAGAAGATTGCACATACCTTGGAGAAGAGGAGACTTGGGGCTTATATAGTGGTATAGGACTGATCAAGATCCCATGAACATAGGATCTTTCCTTGTAGGGAAGATATAGAGTTAATGTTCCGAGATCTTAGGGCTTTACTTCCTATACTAGGAGGACATGAATATGTAGAAAGATCTTTGGATGTAAAGCGCAAGTTCTTTCTATATAGGGATGCATGAGCAGAGAACATGCAAATGGTGTGGGAAGTGTAACCCACCATCAGTATAAGGTAACCCAATGGGTGCTTTACTGCTTGACGGCAAATATGGTGGAGTGAGTGAGGCTAACGTCGCATCGTAATCATCCCAAAAGGGATTCCCAACCCGAAGAGCAAAAGGAGTTAGAAAAAATTCTCACTCAAAATATTCCTTATCAGCATCCAAAATGAAATTACAGCATAAGGACATGTGCTCACTTGATAAGTTTTAATGATATCACCAGCTTTGCCAGCCAACCAATATCCCCCTAGTTAATGTTCAAAGTTCAAACCAAGACTGCACTGCCCTTGTGTAGATTATGTGCAATAAACCTTGTGAGACAAGGAAATTTTTAATTAGTAACTAGTTTATAAGCCCACTAGTATCGCTTATAAACTAGACTTGTAACAAGATTTTGCCTATTTTATAACTTATATAGTGGTATAGGACTGATCAAGATCCCATGAACATAGGATCTTTCCTTGTAGGGAAGATATAGAGTTAATGTTCCGAGATCTTAGGGCTTTACTTCCTATACTAGGAGGACATGAATATGTAGAAGGATCTTTGGATGTAAAGCGCAAGTTCTTTCTATATAGGGATGCATGAGTAGAGAACATGCAAATGGTGTGGGAAGTGTAACCCACCATCAGTATAAGGTAACCCAATGGGTGCTTTACTGCTTGACGGCAAATATGGTGGAGTGAGTGAGGCTAACGTCGCATCGTAATCATCCCAAAAGGGATTCCCAACCCGAAGAGCAAAAGGAGTTAGAAAAAATTCTCACTCAAAATATTCCTTATCAGCATCCAAAATGAAATTACAGCATAAGGACATGTGCTCACTTGATAAGTTTTAATGATATCACCAGCTTTGCCAGCCAACCAATATCCCCCTAGTTAATGTTCAAAGTTCAAACCAAGACTGCACTGCCCTTGTGTAGATTATGTGCAATAAACCTTGTGAGACAAGGAAATTTTTAATTAGTAACTAGTTTATAAGCCCACTAGTATCGCTTATAAACTAGACTTGTAACAAGATTTTGCCTATTTTATATTATTAGAGAAAATAGCATCTTTCATGTTTAGTTGTTCAACTAAAGATGCAGCTTCAAAAGACCATTCTACTAAAATTGAGAAGAAGCATGCATCATCCAAGTATTCATTTTGTTTCCTATTGGCTTCTTCTCTTTGTGCTTTGATCTACGACTGTAGCAATTCAAGTGAGGAATCTTCTGAACAACAAATGAGTGAAGAAGGCATGTTTAGCAGTTTGTGTGAACTTGAGGCAAGAAAAAACATTCTTGACAATTGTCGTTTAAATGGCATAGCATGTTCAATTCAAGCATGCCACTTTCTAAACCTCCTTTAGAAAGTGACATGTTGAGTGATCATTCCGCACTAGACCTGTCAGCAAGCTGGCTTGCATTCAATGATGTAGCATGTTCAAGTCAGGCATGCCACTTTCTAAACCTCCTTTAGAAAGTGACATGTTGAGTGATGATTCCACACTAGACCTGTCAGCAAGCTGGCTTGCATTCATCTGATTATCGCTTCTAAGGTTTTTGCGTATGACTTTTCATTCTATAGTCTCTGAAGTTTATAGAATTCAGATTCTTATTCTTTTGTAGGCATTCAAGTACAACTATCAAGTTTGTGATAAATGTGTGTTTTGATCATCATTTGCAGGGTATCCCAAATCTTAAATTGTGAAAATTTATTTTTCTTGTTCTTTGATAATTATTCTAACTAGCATTAAACCCGCGCAATACGCGGGGAACATTTTACACATTTAAAATACCATCAATTTGACACAACAATATAATAAATACAACAATTAATATGTTTATTAAAGGCTTTGTTTTAATAATACCAATCAACTCAAAAAAACAAAAATGACAATTGCAGGATATAGAGTTAGGTTCAATAACATTGTCAAAAGTCCAAAATTCCCCATAGCAGAAATTAAAGTTTAAGAACTCATTAAACCAAAAAACATTTAGTGAGCTAAGCCATATTCTAGCCCTGATGAACTGTAAGTGCCAGCTTTGTTTCACTTGGATGAATTGGGCCATCATCATTCACCTGCAAAAACTATAGCACAATTACAAATACATATCTTCTCACATGCATTATTTTTATTTTGTCCATCTTGAACATGCCAACTACAAAGGTATACACTATAAGAACAAAATGGATTCTTTGGTGTGCTAAATGGATGATTGTTGTCCAACCAGAGGCAATAGCATAATGAAGACCTATTTAAATGTAACCTCTGAATGATAGAAGCAAATACAATTTTTTGAGCTCCACTTTCAAAAATTGTTTTCTTTAGTAGAAGTGCACTTCTATTCATAATCCACTCAAACTATTTTTGCTAATCTATAACAATCACCAAAACTAAGGAGAACATATTCAATGATAATATAAAGTAAAATTCCAATGTATAAATACAAAGAAACAATATTTCAATATCTATTGGAAGAAACACTAAATTAAATCTATGAAAAGTTGAAAACCACAAAACAACCTAAAAAAAAATTGGAAAAGAAAAATAAATTCATATTTTTTCTCTACCAAGTTATACTTTGCTCAATCTTTTGTAGCCTAAATTCTAAGAATGCATCTTATAATCCTAGCCACCAAATCTCCTCCATGGAAGTTTCAAGCGTGTAATGGTCATAGGCACTATAGTTTCAAAAATTTTCTTTTTTTGATAAGTTGTAATTCAAATGGTTCTTTAGAAATTTTTTACTAAACTGATGTCCAAAGTTGAAGCACATACATGCTGGAGGAATTGCATCTAAAATATCATCTCTAACAAATTTAAACACATCAATAGTTTGGATATTTTCTATTTTCTTAACCTTTTACATAAGAGGACAATGTAGTGATCCAAAATTATAATGGATATTCTAAATTAACTCTTACCCAAAAAAGAGAAGAGTCTCTGAACACGGGCGTGAGTGCGTGCTCAAAGGCTAGTATATAGTATTAGATTAGATTAGATTCCTACTGGCAAATTTTCACCCTCATAGTCATTTCTCTCCTCTTGATAAGCATGAGCTTCCATACTTTGCCTTGTCTTTATTTATAGTCTTCCATACTTTGCCTAGTCTCTATTTATAATCGTCCATACTTTGCATTGTCTCTATTTATAGTCTTACATGAATATCAATATACTATCTTCTCAAATTCCTAATGAACCTTAACCAGCCCCTACAGTTTTAATTTTCACACTAGTTCATCTAGAATTCTCTGTAGCCTCACTCCTATCCTTGTGCAAGCATCCTTGATCCTCACTATTGTAAAGCTAACACTCTTTATTGCGAATCATATTGTGATTAATTAATTATCCTTACACAAAAAACGTAGAACTCCCTATGTAGTAAAAAGAACTCTACAGCAGTGAAAATTATTTGTTTCCTAGAGGTCATTGCTCACTCAGTGAGTTGCTTGAGAGCTATATGGCTTCCTTGAATGTTTGCACAATGGTCTTTGGATCAATCATCGAATTCTTGAACCATTCCTCATGTCACTTATTTATTCCTTTCTGAATTTGCTGTTATGATTGCTACCCTTCATTAGCTCAACTATTCCTCTTTCACATCATCCTCATAAAGAAGGTAAGATTACTGCAATCAGTCTTCCATACCATCGTGAGGTGTTATTGTTTCAAAACTGGAAATATACACTAAATCCATTTTTATGGACTAGCAATTACCATTTTTGTCATGCATTTTGTGATTGTACAAGAATCAAACACATGAAACATAATTCCTGCCTCTAAGATAGGGAATCAGTACTTATCAAACACATGCACTTTAACTAATTTATAAGGTAAGATAAATAAATAAATAAATAAATAAAAGCATATTTTTGTGCAAGGATTATAGTGTTGTTTAGCAGAATCATGATGTAAGGATTATATTATTTACTGAGTTTGGTTTATTCCTGAGAATTTTGTTTATAGAAAATTGATTTGATACAAGCTCATTTTAACATTTGAATATAGCTTGGGGATAATAATCTATTAACATGCAATTGTTTCAATTTTTCAAAATAAAAATCTATGATGCCAATTATTAATCTAACAGTTGCTCAAAATATCATAGAAACTTTCATTCATGAAAATCAAAGTCCAAATTCTGAATTAAGAGGAAATTACCTGTGCAAGAACCCATGACTATGGCAAAAGGCAAAACCCTTTTGCCCCATCACCCTATGGATCAAACAAACAAAGTGTTCTTTTGAGTTTTGACAAAGGAATGCATAAGAATAGAGTCACAGACACACAGAGAAGAATAAGAGAGAGAGAGAGAGAGAGAGAGAGAAATGGAAGCAGCAAAGGGATTGATGAGAAAGAAGAATACCTCTGAAGCAAAGGGAGGCAGCACTCCCAGCCGGTGGCAACTCTGCACAAAAACAACAAATACTATAGTGTAAACATCCAAACCGAGTCAAGAATACTATAATTTAGTTTTAATTTTTCTTGTTAACAAAATACTTCTACAGTTGCAATTTTGAGCTAAGTCTTCCGTGTTTTTTTTTTTTTTTTTTTTTTAATTTTTTTAAATAATATGGGAAAAAAAAAAAGGGAATTGATAAAAGGCACACCCAACTTACATGGAGTCTGGTCTTAACAACCCACAATGGATTTGTTGTGATGGAAGTGGCAGCCCCAGCACCCGCATCAGCATAATGGTTCTTTTCGAGGAAGTAATGAGCACATTCATAGAGGCAGGATTATCTACATTTGACCTTCCTGTTAAAACAATACATAAGGCTACCATTCCTTCTACAAATGGAGTTATTCTCACTTTATTCATCATTCAAAATTGAAAGCAACTGCTTATATTAGATTGAAATTCTCACTATCATAAAATTTCTTATTTAGTTTCTAAAGTTTCAAAAGGGAAGAAATTATTCTAGTACTAAGATTGAAAACTAAGCATAGTACTAAGATTTTCTTATAAGTAAATATATGTAAGATTTATATAATCTATATGTTTGTTACAGTAATAATATGCTCAGCTCTGAAGCTACTTTAAGAAAAATCAAATCTCCAGCAACCACTATTGTTAGATGTCATATTCAGGAGCCTAATGAGGAGAAACTTTTACCTACTACTAGATAGCACATTATGTAATGACGGTATATAACTTAACAAAAACATGCCCCTACTAAACAATCACTCAGGAATGAAGCATTATTTACTGAGAAACTGGATAGAATCAAAGAAATTCAATACAAATCATAAGGACCAAATCTCAGTGTTTCACAAAGGTTTAGAATAAAACATAATCACTAATTTTCTTTTGTGTTGGGGGGGAACTAGAATTCACTTGAAGTATTTCTTTACCTGCAGGGCTTGGAAAATATAGGTGGCAAGCCCATTTCATTGGGAAATGTAACAACTGTTCTTGAGGGACCCATGACCCATCTAACAGAGTCTGATGCAAGTACCATATAATTGGTAGTGTTGAGCATTTTAATATTAAATAATTAAAATGAATAAATATTATAACATAAATGTAAAGATGTGAGAGTGAATATGGAAGATGAAGCTTTAGTGAAAATGTTTAATCTCACGTTCAAAAGAAAAGAGGCTATTTTATTCTTTTTAATTGTGGTGATTAATGGGCTAAAATATATTGTCTCAAATATTGGGCTAGATACATGCGCTTTAGTCCAAATAGTGTTGTGTAATTCCTTTTTTTACATTAATAATAGTGCAGCAAGAACAAATTGAGGCCATTCTTCTTTCCGTTTCTTCATCTTATCTTCCCTCTTCTTCCTACTTGAATCTTGACCCAGGATTTTCTGATAGCCTCAGCCTAAAATTCTGTCAAAACGTGAAGAAAACACTAAAATTACTTCTAACATTCTTGCTGTTCAAAAGGCTGACAAAAATATGAGACAAGGAAGGCGCTAAACCTCAGCGTCCCTAGCCGCCTTTTACACTAGCATCCTACGCCTCTGAAGAGCCTCAGTTCTCTTCAACTTCTGCTCCACTTCAGAAAGTTTCTCTTTTTGCTCTATCACCAAAAATAATCATTAATATAAAAAGGTATATTAATTTCAACAAATAATCCAGCAGAAGGTAGCTATAACAATAACAAGAACAGATATCTTCCACTCACTCCTAGGTGAAGCAGGAGGCAAGCCATTTGGGAACTCAATTAGACTTGCACCTAAGCTGGAAGAGACATCTTTGCCAGTTTGAAGGTCCCGCTGACGTGTAGTGACTGTCATTTCCTTCTTATTATCTCCCAATAAATCAAGAAACTCCTTTTTTGGTTTCTTCTTATTAGTATTGATCTCACCATCTGAGATTTGATCTTCATCTTCCACATAATCAGTATCTTCAAATACTCTCCCTGATCGAGACTTTTTACCATCCTCACCTGATCTTGACGAGAGGTGATCTTTCACATTTACATCATATCTTCCATCAACACTACTCTTCAACACCCTTGATATCTTCCATTGTTTCCTGCTCCCTCCTTCCTCATCATCTTCATACTCCACAGTTCACACCATAATCAACAGTAGCCTTGGGTGTTTTGAGCTTTTCGAGGCATTTAATCTCGTCATCATCATCATCTTCATCTAACACACGTCTCTTAGAGATCTGTTTGCTTTTGCGAATAGGCTGTATTTATCAACTTGGTTTATGGAAATATTTTCTTCAGGCATCCTCCAACTCCTTGAAGCCCTCGTAAGCCACTTCCCTTCTCTGAAGTAAAGGAAAATTTGTCATCTGAAATGTCCTGCAGCACAAATATATATTAGAGAGAGAGAGCCTCAAAAAGATGCCTACCAGTCTTTGAATTGGACAACAAAACAGTGTTGCACAAACAAGGCCGCAAAAAATTGGAAGCAAAGGCATCACAGAATATGATTCACTGGGCTAAAATCGAAGGGAACAAGAAATATTATTTCCTATACACCAACAAGAACATCATAAGGAATTTCTGGCAGTTAAGGTGACACAAAATCCAGTGTAACAACTTTAAATTTTGTGTGCACCACTGCAACCACATCTAGAAGAGGTTACCATGAAAATTTAAAATTCAAATTTTGCATACAATCTGATTCCTCATTCAGTGATAAAGAAAAAAGCAATTGACATGTAGCTATCCTGCTCATATGTTATGCCCAGCTGTAATGTCCTCAATTTTGCTATGCCATGGATATGAATTAAACCTTGTTGCATACAGTTGGTACAGATTCAATAAATTTTGAAGAATAGGTTAATGATCCTTTATACTTGAACAATCAACTTCTGTTGCAGCCGAGCAGCATCTGAAATACGAGAAGCTTTAGTAGCAGAAGACCATGATATAGACTTGGCATGAAATTTACCTGTGCAAGAACCTATGACCATGGCAGAAAGCAAAACCCTTTTGCTCCATCACCCTATGGATCAAAGAAACAAACTTTACAGTGTTTCTTGAGAAATTCTAGTCCTTAAATTGAGAACAACCATAATACAGTTATGCACTATAACTCAATTTTCTTTATGCAATTCAATTCCCAAGTCACAGTGTCATTTAAAACTCATTAATCCATCAAAACTAACAATCCAAAAGACAACAAAACAAATAATGGAGAGAAACTCTGCAACCCCTATAGACCCAACAAATAGATAAAGCCAGAATTAGAACTCTTTGCTCATCGAAATACCAGAAATCCACCATACCAAGAAAACATCTACATTTTCATCAAAAATAAAAATAAAAATAAAAACCCCATGATCACAAAAAACAATCCAAACGCCTGACAAGCAGCCACAAAAACTTAAACAACACACATTCTCGTCAAAATTAAGAAAACCCATGATCAAAAAAAGCAATCACAATAGCTTGAAAAATACTCACTTGACTCGGCTGAGTCTGTTAGAGCGTTCCTCCTCAGCCATCAACTCCACCCCCAAGGACATTCCCTCCTCAACACAGACCCGACTGGCAAGTATCTTAGCGTTTTGTTCTTGACACCCAACTGGGTAAAAATTAATAGAGAAGTAATTGAGTTTGATCAAAGCATAGAAACAAATTTTAGAGAGAGAGAGAAACCTGTGCTGCGAATGTGTAGAGGGTGGGAGCGGAGCGGAGAGTCTCCACCGGTTGAGAATTTGTCTGTTTTTGATGAGATATGTAGCAAACGGAGACAGCACTCCTCACCTTTTGCCGATTCCTCTCTCTCTCTCTCTCTGTTTTTGAATGTTGCTAAACTCAACGGTAATATTTTTTTGAAATTCAAAAGAGAGAGTTGGACTTGGATCACTGTTCAACGGTATGGGCCTATGCTCGTTTTAATTGGACCAATTGTTATTAAAATTTTGAATCTGAAATAAATGATAGTATTTTCTAGCCCACTAAAAAAAACGCTAAATTTATTATCAGTATATATATTAAAAAATCAGTAGTGTTTGGAGTGAAATTAAGTTGATTTGTGTTTCCCATAAAATAAATAAATAATTTGATGAAATTTATTGATCACCCTTTGTCCATCATGACAAAAAAGGGCGATAGTGTGGGAGAGTAGGATAACGTGGACGTAAATACTTCTTTTTTTTTTTAATGTATTTAGCTAAAGAGAGAGTTAGCTTAGCTAATTGTGGTTGTAAATACATGTTTTTTTTTATTTAATTTGATATATTTGCTATTTGAGTAGCTTTTACATTATATATGGAGTTTAGAGTTTAGATTCTCTACCCATTCATTTTGATATCATTGAGCTAAATTATTATATTTTAATTATTATCAATTTCATTTTCACATGCCTATGTTGAATTGAATATTCTATTATATTATGATATGTGCTCTTTGTAAGAAATCTAGGGCTAAAATTGATATTATTGGTCATTAAATTTAACATAGAATACATAACTTGTTTATTATTACTTAAAAAAAAAAAAAAAAAAAAAAAAAAAAAAAAAAAAAAAATTATTATTACTTAAAAAAAAAAAAAAAAAAAAAAAAAACAAGTATAGAGCTTATCAAGTTAGTCATCCTATTTCGCTCTATGGTTTTCAAGACCGATTGAGTTTAATAAGTATTCGTTTTATGGTTTAACATCCGCTAGTTTCCTTGCCTATGTTATTCTAAAAAAAAAATGTGTATATATATGTGTTTCTTTGCTTATATGTCTAACGGAATAATGATGTATCATTTTTTAAGTAATTTGACAACTTTCTCATTATTTAAAAGTTATGCATAAGTGCAAGTCACAAATGTGAGTTGTCAAACAAAGAACTTCTATGTTTAAAGATTATAAAGTCATGGGGAGAAAATAATGGTAAACACAAGTCTTTCTTCTCTCCCTCACCACCTTTCTCAAATTTCCCTTCTTGTTATATGTAAATAAAAGTTCTAAGCTTATGCATTTTATGTGTTGTACTATTTTTCTATTGTTTAGTACCTTAAGCTTGTAATGATAGAGGACCAATAGCCTATATTAAAAAATATTTGAATTTTGGGTTTGACTTTCTCATTATTGCTTTTCTAAGAATCCGAAGGGATTCTAAGCTCTTTTTCTTCATTTTTTTTTTTCCCTTTAAAAAATTGACCTTGAATACTAAAGTGTAAATTTAAGGAGACATTAGAAACTTCATAATTACAGTTGCATTTTTTTCCTTAGAAAATCATTTAATTATCCTATGGAGAGACTAGGTAAGGCTTTTACTAGCTAATGCATATTACCTTTTTCGAAACATAATTTTTTTTCTTCTTTAAAGAAATAATTGATAACGATAAGAAGATAGAAAAGATAAGAAGGAAGGACCTCTCCCACTTCTAAATAAAAGACCTAATTAGAAAGAGAGATAAAACAAAGTTATCGACATTATAAAAGCTTGTCCATTTAGCAAGATTATGGATTAAATGGTTTGTTTGCCTTTTTACAATACAAAAAAAATCATAGAATAGTTTGTAAATTACTATTTTAAGTATCTTTTTATTTTATGTTTTAAAATTTGATATATCATTTTATTATTTTCTTACTCCTTTTTTAATTAATTAATCTATTTTTTATAACCAGATTTTTTTTTTTTTTGAGAAGGAAGTCAACTTATATTATTCTAATGAAACGATTAAATCAGTTTGAACAAAATGAAAAATTGATAATGGAACATCCTCTATCCATACAATGAAATTTGACAAGCTAAGTGCTAATCTCGCTAAGCCGTGTGCAACTTTGTTACTCTTTCTCTTTGTACGAGAATAGGATAATTCTATGAAATTTCTCTCTACTACTTTTGCGTCTTGAATGAGTAGATCATACTATGCCAAGCCTGCCTTTTTAGACCTTCAAGCTTTCCTAACGACGCTCGAGTCCCCTTCAAGCACAACTCTGTCTACGCCAATTTCTGCAGCAAACTCAATGGCTCGTGCTGCTGCCATAGCTTCAATCTCCACTGGTTTATATGCTTGAGTCACATTTTGAGCAAGTGATGCTATAACCAGCCTTCATGATCTCTAACCACAATCCAATACCTGAACGGTTTGAGCTTGAGCAAAGAGCCCCATCATAATTGATTTTGAAGTAACCTGGTGGGGGTGGTTTCCACTTTATGAGTCTAGCTTGTGGAGTCCGTGTTTGAGGTATTGGGTGGGTAGCGTTAAACTCAGCTAGCCATTCTGCAGCAAACCGAGGCACCTGATCAATGGACTGATGGGGCTGCTGGTTACGCACCTGGTTCCGCTGCTGCCATATACACCACGCTGTCACTGAGAAAAGTGCAGCCCTCTTGCCATTATCAAAAATCCAAGCCAGCAACTCTCCAAAGCTTCGGACATCCACCACAGACCGAAAATCCCACTCTGCTGCAGCCCACGCCCCATCCAATTCTAAGCAAGACCATAGAGAGTGCGACATAGTTTCTTGTGTTGTCATGCACCTATCACAGCAGTGGTCTGAGAGAACCATACGCCTAACCAGATTGCTTTTTGTTGGTAGTGAATTTCTGCAAGCACGCCAGGTGAAGTGTTTCACCTTATTTGGAACATCAAGAGCCCATATTTTTTTCCAAAGAGATTGTGTTGGATCGGGTGGACCTGAAATGGAAGCTCCTGTTTCTTGTTTCTTCAGAAAATGGTAACCAGACTTGCAAGAATACTCTTCGTTCTCAACCTGTGGCCAGAAGACAGAATCCGTAGCAGCAGTTTTTGATAATGGGATTTTTTTTTATCAAGTCCACCTCTTGTGTTGCAAAAATCCCATCTATCATCCCATGGTTCCAAGTTCTACTCTCCTGATTGATCAAGCAATCCACCGTTGCTTCTTCCATTAAATACAGAATAGGGGATGAGATTTTTGTTGGATGTTTTATAGGTAACCAGCAGTGTTGCCAGATTTTGATGGACTTTCCATCTCCAACCCTCCAACAAGCACCTTCAAGAATCACATCACGCCCTTTGAGAATGTTTTTCCAAGCATATGAACCTGATTTTGACTCCTTTGCATCTAAGATGGAGCAACGTGGGAAGAACTTCGCTTTGAAGACTATGGAAGAGAGTCTGTATTGTTGAGGAGCCTCCAGGTCTATTTGGCAAGTAAAGCATCATTGAAATATATTAAGTCTTTGAAACCCATTCCACCTACCAATTTAGATTTTGTTAACTCTTCCCATCGGACCCAATATATCTTTCTTCTATCTCCACACTATCCTCACCAAATTTTTTTAACCATGGCTTCAATCTCATAACACAACCCAACCGGCAATTTGAAGCAGCCCATTGCGAAGGTTGGGATAGCTTGACTCACCGATTTAATGAGCACTTCTCTCCCTGCTTGTGAAAGTAACTTTCCTTCCCACCCTTGTAATTTTCTCCAAACTCTTTCTTTGATATAATTGAAACTCACTCGCTTCTCCCTTCCAACCAAAGATGGTAGCCCCAAGTACTTCTCGTAGAACTTGATCTCTTGAACTCCAAAGAGGATTTTGATTACATTCTTGGTTGTCAAAGGAGTCGCCTTGCTGAAGAAAATGGATGTTTTCTCTTTAATGCCGCCTCATATATAATTTTCTCCTTATTAATTTTATAACCAATTTATTGTTCTATAAAATAAATTTTTAAATAATTAGCCTCACTCATTTATATATATATATATATATATTTTTTTTTATATAAGATAGAATTCTACTCTAGCCTAATCTAAGTGTATATGTGTGTGAAGCTCCCTCCTGGAGACTTGAACCCCAGCCCTTGCCTCCCACACTTCACTAGCACTTATACTTGTAGAGTAACTATCGCACCAAGGGTGTGCGGTGGTTTTGTATATATATACTTAATAATGTGAGAATTTCATAATTCAAAAACAAATAAATATCGTGAGAAACCTTTAGATTCTTTTGCTAAACCCTTTAGCATTAATTATTTTATTATTTAGCAAAAATGTTCCACCTATGGAAAACATATAAAAAGGTTTAAGTTAAATTTTGTGTAACTTTAAGTAATATTACACTATCCAATAACTTTTTTTTGAATTAATAATTTGAAATTTTTGTTGTGGTATTTAATGTTCTCTATTTCATTAACACTCATGTCTTCCTGCCAATAGAATATTATTTGTCATTCGATCCATAGACTCATTTTTCATACATAATTAACACTTTACCCTCATAGTCTATACCTCCGTTTACAATTACCCCCTTGAATTATAAGAATGCATGATCACCCCTCTAAACTAATGCTTGTGTGACATTTTGTACCGTGTCGTCTATTTGGTAGTTAAGTTGGTCGGAAAAACAAGTCACACAGGTGACTCACATGACTTTCTCTTTCCAACTTAATTGCCAAATAGACGGTAAGGTGTAAAGTGTTACACAAACATTAGTTTAGGGGAAAGTGTAAATTCCCATTATTCCCCAATAAATAAATGAGAAGATTACAAAATTGAACTTTGCTTTTATTTTTTTAAAAGCTTTTTATTTATTGATAAGTTTCCTGCACACTAATCCATTTATTTATGAAAAAAAAGAAAAAAAACCTTTGACTACTATCATTTTGGTTTCTATTTAAAATTTTGATGATATTGGGCACATCTTATCAACTAATTGCAAAATTGATAAATAAGATTTTAAGAACTTCATAGTGAAGTAACCTAAAAACTATAAAAAAAATCCTAATCCCAGTCAAGTTAGACCTCATTGGCATGAATTTAATTTCGAATTATTATTTCGAAAATAATATGGTCAATATTAAAATTAAACCGAATTTCTATTTTAGTCAATTGTATGAGTTAAAGCGTGAATTGGTGTATTTTGCAATACAGGTATGGATCATTTGGCATCAACTAAACAAGCTGATAAGCGGGGTGGCCAATATGCTGAGCCTCTCCTTCTAGTACAGCATGCAATGGAACAATGTTCACTGATGATCAATCCTCAAGCGTCATTGTTGTCATCTGAGACAATCAAGATGAGCAACTCATTGCTTTATGTTCAAAAAGGTGGTGCAGTTCAAGATAGGGAAGAAGTAGAAGTCCTAACAGCTAAAACAGCTAAAACAGCTAAAAGAGCAATTGAATTCGCGATTACGGTGTGTATAATCAACTTCTACCTTTAAAGAGAACTGCTTTTCAGCGAGCATGTCATTGAGGACTCTTAGTAATCTCTCCCATGTTGTCTGTTTGTTGAGCTTACAGTACATAGAGCAGGGAACCAAGTGTCACATTTCTATTATAGGATACTACCAAACAATTGCATTAGCCAGTCAATCTAGAACAAAACATTAGCAAAACATAGTAATCCTTCAACATCAACATACTTTAGTGCACAATTAACATTGAATACAACCAAGATAAGAAATATTTCCAGAACTTTCTTTACTAATTCATGAAGGATAAAGCTAAGTGCATAGGTCAACAATTGTGACAAGAACAACATTAACATCATTAAAATATAAAGGAGAAAATGGGCAAGTGCCCCTTTCAAAAAAAAAAAAAAATCTAGCATTTTGCCTCTTTTCCCAAACTAATTAGGGAAATACCATTCTTTTGAAACTTGATTTTCTTAAAATCGAGTTATAAAAAAAAAAAAAAAAAATTCTGAAGCCCTATAGCAGCGTTTTTAAGGAGCCTATAGTGATGTTTTAAAAACCTATAGTGGCGTTTTGTAACTCGATTTCCATAAAATCGAGTTACATGCAATTTTTTTTTCTTTTTTTACCTATAGGTCCTTAAACGCCACTATAGGTTCTTAAAACGTCACTATAGGCTCCTTAAAAACGCCTCTATAGGGCTTAACTCAATTTTGAGAAAATCAATTTTCAAAAAATGGGCATTTCCCTAATTAGTTTGAAAAAAAAAAAAAAAGCAAAATGCTGGATTGTTTTTTTAAAAAGGGCAAAGGCCAATTTTTTCCAAATATAAATGAAGCACATAAATAAAATGATCCATAACATTGTTATTGAGCATAGAGGTATAGGATGCCTAACCGAGTCCTTTCGCTTAAGTTTTTCAACCTAAAATAAATTAGGCAACACCATTTTGATGAAGGTAAAAAATAGGAAGGAAGATAAAATTAGTAAATTTAAATTAAGGCACAACAGAATAAAGAGATAATTAAATCGTTGCTATGATGAACCAAATTATTTGGATTCCATGGCCAATACAAAATTCTTGATTTGTATTTCCACATCTTTGCCATATATAATCTAAAAACATTATCCCTATAATTACTACAACTTGCGACTGTCAAAAACACAACTTACAATCACTTGATACTTCAAATCTCCCATGCTAATAGATGAAGGATGGGTTGAAAGCAACCGGTCAACAAATTCTTTACAACATAAGAACACTCCATTTTCTACCACTGTTTGAAAACTTACCAGGAGAATTGAGATGAACGAAAGATCCAGAGTCACCAAATCGACTTTTTGGCGGAGTTCAGAAAAGTATCTTTTTCTATCACACAAATACGTTCATCTCGATGAATTTTGTCAACCACCTAAAGAAGTCATTAGTTATTACCAATAAAATCTTTAATGATTAACAGTTCTTATAAAAAAGTGGACGTGGGAGGATCATCATATTAATAATTCTTGGGTAAATGTGGAAAAATTGCATCTACACTAATAAAGAAATCCAGCCTAAAAATGAAAATAAAACAGAAGCTTCTCTAACAACATATTAACTATAAGTTCTATTCAATTTCCACGAATGGGGGAGAAGTGGTCTTAGTAAAGGACTTTCTCACAACCAAAAGAGGGAAAAGTTTATTTTACTCAAAACAAGTATTTTTTGCTGATGCTTGACACCACCAATCTCATCAACAACCACAATGACATCACCACCACCTACCCCATGAATTTGATGAGACTGCCACCACTATGAAAAATTATGCTAGGAAGTGAAAATATAAGCATCAACTACATCGCCTCCACTATCATTGTCATTGCAACCATTAACAACCAGCACCTCCATATATGTCATCAACAACAACCAAGCCTAAGTCCCATGTTTTTTGAGGTTGGCTATGGACCCTCAACAAACTTTATGTACCTCCCCTTTTGAAGATATCACAAGCATTTCTAGGATGACTACTACCACCACTACTAGACATAGTAAAACGGGTCAGAATTTTTTGACCCAACTCGAAAAATACCTGACTCAAACCTGATTTTTTTGACCCAAAGCAAAGACCTATATTTTTTGTAGGTCAACCTGACCTGACCCGTGACTCGAACCATTTTTAAACAAAATTTTTTTGGTAAAAAAAAAAAATTAAGATAATATTGGTTTAATTGTTTGTTGTGAGATTTAAGGAAACAATTGAGAAAGTCACTTAACTGCATGCAAATGAATTGAATGATGAATGATTGAGCATTCTGTAGTTAGTAAAGATTTTAAGATATCAAATAGTAAAATGCATGCCAAGATAATCTGATTACAGTAAAGTTAAAAACATAGATTTAAAATTATAGACGTGTGAGAAACATTTATAAGTGTGAAAATAGCAAAGCCAAAATATCAAATTAGCGTAAATTATGAATGCTTAGACCTATTTTTTAACAATTTATATCCAAAATAAATGGCTTTTCAAAATAAATTCTGACATTTCTTAGAGTGTGTGTTGCTTAACAATGATATGATATTTATAATAGAGACAATGTATAAATAAGTAAACAATCAAACTTTAATGTATATTCTCAAATTGAAATCAAGTGTCAACCACAATTGATAATAGATTATAAAATTAATTTTCAAAATTGTAAATTTTTTATATTCTTTGTCAAATGAGTTATCCAATAAGTCATTTATAATTTTGTTTTATATTTTGGGATGTTGATATTTTATAGAAATAAAACTTGTGTATTTGTTTTACTTATCTTTGTGTTATTTTGTTTTAGTTAGCAATGTTGTGATTTGTATTATTTTAAAATGATTGAATAAGTATTAATAAGTTTAACTAAGTTCGTTCTCAATATAAGTGGGGAATTCAAAATAATACATTTTACATCAAGTATTTTATTGCATGACTTTCCAAATGACAAATACATGTTGTTTTCTTTATAAATAAATAAATAAATAAAAATCATGTGAAAAATATGGGTCAACCCAACCCAACCCGACCCGACCCATAACCCGATTAACCCCAATCCATTTTTAACCTGCTTAAATTGATACGTTTTTTTACCTACAACCCGATTAACCCAACCCAACCTACCTGTTTGCCATGTTTAAGTGGCCTCCATTTGTGCAAACTATGCCATTGTCACTCCATTGTTGCCATCACCATCATCGTCATCACCAAATTGACATATTCTATTCTGGGTTCATTTTTAACGAACTTCACACTTTTCAATATTAAAAAACATGCTTTACCCAATGCACAAAACTCTCACTTTGGGTTACCACTAGGCCTACAATTGTTTGTGTTTCTCGTTTCTACTCTATTGACATCTAATTGGCAAATTGAGGTGATTTTATCACATATCATCAACTAGCTTAGCCACTACTCACTAAGTATAGTGTGGAGGGTGAGGTCATACATTCAAGAGCATCGTAATTCACCAATATGTGTGTGTGTGTGTGTGTGTGTGTGTGTGACTAACCAATCAAAATAAAAAATGTATGTGTGCTTATATATAGACCTAGGGAAACTCTTTGCAATGTCACACCACTCCATCAACAATGTTAGGATTACATTGCCTTGTTATACTCATGCTTGCAGAATATCTAGATGATCAGAGATTAATTACTATCTCATCATAAAAAATGTTTAATTTCAAGTAAAAATGTGCATGGGTTGGGTTGGGTCGGGTTAAGGGGATTTTTTGACTCAACTCACCGTGATGGGTCAAAAAAATTCAATGCAATCCAACCTATCACATAAATCCAACCCAACCTAACTCAACCCAACCCACATGGGTCAGGTTGGGTCGAGTTAAACCCATGGGTTTGACAAATTATTATTATTATTATTATTATTAAATTGAGTGGAAAAAAATATAAATATAAATATATTAAAAAAAAACCTAAAAATTAGTATCAATGTAACTCCTTAAAGGTAAACAACACTAATAACTAAACAATAATAGTAATTTACTAGGCTTTGTCTAAACTAATTGATTTTTATATAAGATAGAAAGAGCGGGTTATTTTAAAAAATTTATTAATTATATAATATATTTTAAATATATATGTGGGGGTAAAAGCCCAGAATTATGTATTGGGCCTAGGGCCCTATTCGAAGACTAGGGCGTGTCCGAAGAGGAGAAAATGATTAAGAAGGAACTCAGGTGGAAAAAATATACTTGGAAATGAACGAAGAGAGTGTCAGTAGTCCGAAGAGTGTGATCTCCTTGGATATGGAGAGTCTCGGTCAAGCAAGTACCTGGGAGGTTCAAGTGGCCTTCCTGACGGTTCCAATAATAAGGATAAACTTCAGGCATGTATGGAGATGATAAGAACGGATAAATATTTAGAGGAAAAGCTGCTACCACCGCATTAAATACACTGCAACAACTTTTCTGGCCGCATTAATGTGAAAAAGACCCCTGAACAGTGCACTTTTAACCACCACCACTCACAGAGAACTAAAGAAGAGGCCTGATGGGATATATACTCAAGTAAATGCTCAAATGACTAACAAGTGTACAATCAAAATAATCCAAAAGACACTATATAATGTAAAAGATCCCCCATAAGGAGGGGATTAAGAAAAAAAATAGAGAGAGGGGGAAGAAGACAAACTGTAGCATAAAAGATTTGTTAGAGTTCAAAAACAAGATTTTAATTTATAAATTATCTCCTCGGATGTCTATTCAGTCAGACTTTAAGAGTGTTTTTATGTTTATTTATTTTTGAATCTCATGCTAGACGTTGTTTAATTCATATCCAGCACAGCTCTTTCACCCACTCTCTACAAATTCATTGTCTTGGGTTCATTGGGCTCATACTCCATATCTTTTGGGCTTGGGCCATAAATCTTGACCCTACAATTGGCGCCGTCTGTGGGGAGAGCTTGAGCAAGAATGGAAGCAACGATTAATGATGGCGGAACCAGGACAACAACCAGCAGAATCTAAGGCATCTCAACACGTTGATCCTTTTCTTAACTTGGAGCAGAGACATGATCGTGAAGGTAGTGTACACACTACGCATACTGATCGAAGCCAATCACATGGTGGAAGTCACGTGTCTCATGCAAAGAAGAACAAGAACATGCAACTAGAAAGTGATAAGCTGAGAAGGGAGTTGCGTCATGCAAAGAGAAAATGAATTTCTTCGTATTTTGATGAAGACTCTGATGACGAACCAGACGTCACTTACAAGCAGAGATCTCGAACACCAATTAGTGAATCTTTCTCCCATGAAGAAGAACATTATCGTAAATAGCAGCCGCGAAGTCCGTCACGTGGAGGTGTAGGGAACGATGCTATGAGCAAGGCCTTAAACCAAATCTCCAAATCGCCTTTCATGCGTAGGATAGAAGAGGCAAGACTTCCTCGCTGTTTTCATCAACCGATGTTCACTATTTACAATGAAAAAACAAATTCTGTAGAACATGTGAGCCACTTCAACCAGAGGATGGCAGTCCATTTTAAAGATAAGGCTTTGATGTGCAAAGTTTTCCCCTCCAGTCTTGGACCAGTCGCGATGAGATAGTTTGACAGCCTGAGAGCAAATTCCATCAATTCATTCAAAGAACTCACCCAAGCATTTGGTTCCCATTTTGTCACCTGCCGAAGAATAGCCGGGCCCTTGGCTTCATTGCTATCCTTAAGCATGCAAAAAGGAGAGACTTTAAAAACACACTCAGATAGGTACTGGGAGATATTTAATGAGATGGAAGGCAACTGTGATGGAGTTGCCCTTAATACATTTAAGCTCAACCTCCCTACAGGCCTTGAACCAAATCTCCAAGTCGCCTTTCACGCATAGGATAGAAGAGGCAAGACTTCCTCGCCGTTTTCATCAACCGACGTTCACTATTTACAATGGAAAAATAGATTCTGTAAAGCATGTGAGCCACTTCAACCAGAGGATGGCAGTCCATTCTAAAGATGAGGCTTTGATGTGCAAAGTTTTCCCCTCCAGTCTTAGACCAGTCGCAATGAGATGGTTTGACAACCTGAGAGCAAATTCCATCAATTCATTCAAAGAACTCACCCAAACATTTGGTTCCCATTTTGTCACCTGCCGAAGAGTAGTCGGGCCCTTGGCTTCATTGCTATCCTTGAGCATGCAAAAAGGAGAGACTTTGAAAACATACTCAGATAGGTACTGGGAGATATTCAATGAGATGGAAGACAACTGTGATGGAGTTGCCCTTAATACGTTTAAGCTCGGCCTCCCTACTAACCATGGTTTAAGGAAGTCCTTAATTGGTAAGTCAGTTACTAACGTGCGTCAACTCATGGACCGTATTGATAAGTATAAAAGAGTTGAGGAAGATCAACAGTAAGGAAAAGGAAAGGATAAGGTTATCCCCTAGGAGAGAAGGGATTTCAGGTCGGACCGTCACAACAACAATAAACCACGGAGAGATTTTGCTGCACAATCAAGATCATCAAATCTTTAAGCAGTCAGCGCTGTATTCAAGGAGCCAGTGCACCAAGTCTTGGAAAAGATTAAGAATGAACCATTCTTCAAATGGCCGAATAAAATGGTGGGAAACCCTGAGAGGCGTAATCATAATCTCTATTGCCAGTACCATCAAGACCATGGGTATACCACAGAGGATTGCAGGAGCCTGTGAGATCATTTGGACCAACTAGTCCGTGAAGGTAAGTTGAGACAATTCTTGCACCACTCTAGTGGCTGAGGAAGTCAGGAGAACTTGGAGCCCCGAAGGGATGATTCTTCAAAACCCCATTTGGGAACTATCAACGTCATCTTTGTCGCACCCGGGAGAACAGGATCTTAACCATCTAGGGTAATGTCGGTGGCCCTGTTACTCACAGATGGTAATTATGACCCGAATAGATCTAGAATGGATATTCCACTAATTCTAGGTTTCTCGAATGAAGACAAAGTGGGAACCATCCAACCTCATGACGACGCTTTGGTAATCACTCTTAGAATTTGGGGTATGATGTGAAAAGAGTAATGGTAGACCAGGGCAGCGTAGCAGAAATAATATACTCTGACCTATACAAAGGGCTGAACTCAAAACTTGACAACTTAACGCCATACAGTTCCCTCTTGTGAGTTTCGAAGGAAGGGTTGTAATTCCAAAGGGCTAAATACGATTGCTTGTGCAAACTGGTGTGTTAGGGAAATATTTTTATGTAATTGGCATATCCTTTGACAAAACGCATTTTACTTGTATTTAGGTAAATCTAAGTAGGTTCAAGATAATCATCACAAGTGGTTAAATTGAAGACATGAAGATTACTCAAGAACTGCTCAAGAAAAGTGCAATCTGCAGGTCTCAATACCTCCTCGACAGAAGCTCTATCTGTCAAGATTCATTAAAGCTCGATAGATGTCTCGATCGATCGAGCTTACAGATTTTCAGATTATAGCCAGCAATGTTTTATTCTAAAAAGCTATTTGTTTATGAGTTTGTAAAATCCTTATTGGACAAGGAAAAGCCCAAGGCTTGTGTAAATCTATTTGGAATAGGAGAGCCCATTAAGCTCCTATTTAAAGGAGGTGGGAAAAAGAAAAACCTAACCCTAGAGAGCTTCATAAGGTTTTCTTTTTAAAACCCTAGCCTCCTCCTACAGAAGAAAGAGTTCTTGTTGCGTTTCTTGTACGCCTTTAGGTTTTGTGACCAAGCAAATCTCTTGCACCAACATTGAAGATCTTATTGGTGTTTCTATGTGAAGCTGCTGCAAATCAACTACAATAATCAAAGGGTTGCTATGGAGTTAGTCACGTACTGGAATTCGTGCAAAGGAGTAAGCCGCGTACTAGGATCCACGCATCAAACTGGTTAGTCATATACTTGGGAGCCGTGCATCAAAGATGGAAATTGTCACTACAGATCAAGTCCAATTGGGTATTGGGGTAAGGATTCAACTGTAGGTTGATAAGGTACTTGGGATTCCTTTACTTGTAACCGCTTGATTTAATAATAGTGGAGTTTCGGGAGTGGTGACCTGAAAATCACTCGGTAGGGTTTTTGCCGTGAGGTTTTTCCCCATTCATAAACAAATCACCATGTCATTTAATTTCCGCTGCATATTTAGTTTTTGGTGATTTGTTTGTGCTTCCACGCAATTGCAAGATAAATTGATTAATTAATAACTTGGCTAATTAATTAATTGGTTTTATCACAATGGGTCATTCAGTTTGTGGCCTATCAAGTGGTATCAGAGTAGGCACACTCTGATTAGGTTTAATCTTTGCTATGTTGATTCATTGACCCCTGTTGTCATGGAAACTCTTGATTGTTTTGATTTGCATGATCTTATGTTAAATGATGATGATGATATTCAAGATGCCTATTGCAAGCTTTATAATTTTTTTATGAAATCTCTTAAATGTCCTACAAAGTTAAAAGCTAAATTTAAAAAGGTCAAACTTGAAAAAGATGATTTGATTGCAAAATTGGATGAAGCCAATAATTTGAATGAGAATTTTAAAAATCAAATTTCATCTCAGGTGGACAATATTAAGAGTTTGGAAGAGCAACTAGTTGAATTTAAAACTGAAATTGAAAAATTAACTAGTGCCAAGCTTATTGTTGAGCCTAACTCAAAAGAAAAAAGATTTTTATATTCCCCCATTTAAAAGGAATAATGAGGAGTTGAAGGCTAATATTGCTAGGATAGACAAAGGTAAAATTTCTGATGTTAACGCTGAAGTTTCTAAACCTATGTCTAAAACTCCTCCTAGGTTGAATAAAAATTCTAAATTTGTCCTCATTTGTCATATTGTTGGTTATATTAGGCCAAATTGTCCTAGGTTGTCAACCTTTAAGGTTAGACCTCCTTCTAGGAAGCCGAGTAGCTCTAAAACTACTCATGTTTGTCACCATTGTGGTGATTCTGGTCACACTCACCCTAATTGTTTCAAACTGTTTCCTCATAAGCGAGTGTCCAATAGGTCTCATCCTTTGTCTAAAGGCTCTGTACCTATTCTTGGTGAGTTATTAAAAACTTTGAGCTTTTTGACTCAATATCAGGGGAATTCTAATTCCTCTATGTCCTTTAGTAATCATACTAGGACACGTGCCTTTTCATCTTCATGGCCAAGGACTCGTGCTGTGTGAATGATAAAGGATCCTAAGACTTAATTGTCTTTTCTATTTGTCCTCTGCTTTAATTCTTTCTATCTAAAGTAGAACTCTCTTTGCTTGATTTCTTATCTGCTTTTGGAATCATGCTTTCATGCATCTGCATCTCTCTATCATGCCTTCATGCATATGCACTTTTCTTTCATGCTCTCATATTATTTAACATGTTTTTGTTTGTTTATTTGTTTTCAGTTTTGCTTATTTTTGTTTTTAATATAAAAATTAAAAAAAATTGAAAAATCAGAAAAATACAAAAACAGTGTGTGTTTTGTGTACTTTGGTACTTGTGTACCTTGGATGGCCATTGAAACAAAGTTTCTAAACTTTGTATCTCTTGTAGCTTAGATGAGCATCTTTATGCACAACTAAGCAAGTGAGCTTTGTGGCTCTTATTTGTGATGAATAAGATTAAATTATTTCTTAAACTTAATACTCTTATCACTCTTTTTGATGGGTAGGACTAGAAAATCCTAAGAGAAAGGCATAAATAACCATCTCACCACTGTTGCCCGCCAATCATAATATGACACCTGTATACTTCGGCATAGCAAAAGTGCAGTGTCAAAGACATTCATATGCTTCGACATAGCAAAAGTGCGATGTCAAAGGCTTAACATCTTGGGTATTTCTTTTCTTTCTTTTATATACCCATGTATGATATGCTTAAAAGAAAATATGCAAAGAAAATAAAAAGCAAAAAGATCAAAAATGCTTTAAATATGGTTGCAAGCGTGTATTTTAGGAGATGTGGGAGTTATAGGATGTACCTCGAAGGTGATAGTCTCAATCAAATAGTTATGATTATGTGTGAGTTAAAGTTATTTTCTCATATCTCAGATCGTCATAACATGCATACACATATGCAATCTTGCGATATTTTTTACACACAACACATAATATTCTTTGCTAGTTTTGATACATGTGCAGGTACAATGTGATTTGGTCATCACAAATGTTTACATGTGCTAATGTATGCTCACTAAACTGTCTTAACTTGTTTTTGAAAAATAAAATTGGTTAGACTTGTTTAGTGTGTGTGTGTGTGTGTGTTTTTGAGGATCCATGTGCTTAAATTCTTGTTGAGAGATGATTTTGAGAGTTTTATATGTTCAATAGATCATTGGTTGAGGTGTTTGTTGGATTGCATTCATGTCTGTGTTTTTCTCTTCTCGAAACACTGTTTTTAATTGCTTGCTCGACATCTCCTCGACATCTCCTCGATACCTGATCATCTATCGAGCCTCTCAAGCTTTTTTCTTATCGCAATCTCGACACCTCTTAGACACCTAATGGATCGATCGAGAAAGTTTTTGTCCCCTCGACACCTTGTCGACACCTTATAGATCGATCAAGAAAGTTTCTGTCTCCTCGACACCTGTCTCAACACCTCTCGATCGATCGAGATTCCCTTGCATGCATTTCATTTTTTTATTTTGCATTTTTTTTTTTGTGACCATAGCATCTTGTTTTTCTCTTTCTTGTAGGTCTATGGTTCCTTGTTCTCCTCGTTTCCCTCTTTGTCATTTTTCTGTCTGTCTCCTGTCATATCTTTTGGCTTTTTATGCCCTTTGACAATCGTGTCAAAAAAGGGAGAACTTCATGGGGGAGTAATAGACTTAGGGGGAGAACTTCATGTTAAAGGGAAGAATGTTTTTGATGTGACTAACTAAAAGGGAGAGTTAGTTTAATACACATTAATCCTGACATTATTCTTGTGTTATGTATCTTTTGGTTTTATAACCATTTACGTACATCATGTGTTGTTTCTATATTTGATGATGATGTATGTTTTTCACTCTTTATCTCACATATGTTATTTCTTTTCTCTCTTTATATATATGTTTCTTGTTTATTTAACTTGTCATTATTTTCCACATGGTACCTTGATGTGTTTTGTTTAGTGCCTTTCAGGAAAGAAAGGTTAAAGCCAAGTCAAGATTCGGAACCTTCTTCTTGCAGCAACTTCCAAGGTTCAGATCTTTTAGACTAGGCTTATTTATTCTGTAATCTTGAGTAGAATGTATTCTAGGACATTCAATGTACTCTTATGGTTTTGTCACGGATTGCCAAAGGGGGAGATGGTTGGGGACATATTTTTATATAATTGGCATATTTTTTGACAAAACGCACTTTACTTGTATTTAGGTTAATCTAAGTAGGTTCAAGATAATCATCACAAGTGGTTAAATTGAAGACATGAAGATTACTCAAGAACTGTTCAAGAAAAGTGCAATCTGCAGGTCTCGATACCTCCTCGACAAAAGCTCTATCTGTCGAGATTCATTAAAGCTCGATAGATGTCTCGATCGATCGAGCTTACGGATTTTCAAATTATAGCCAGCAATGTTTTATTCTAAAAGGCTATTTGTTTATGGGTTTGTAAAATCCTTATTGGACAAGGAAAAGCCCAAGGCTTATGTAAAACTATTTGGAATAGAAGAACCCATTAAGCTCCTATTTAAAGGAGGTGGGAAAAAGAAAAACCTAACCCTAGAGAGCTTCATAAGGTTTTCTTTTTGAAACCCTAGCCTCCTCCTACAGAAGAAAGAGTTCTTGCTGCGTTTCTTGTACGCCTTTGGGTTTTGTGACCAAGCAAATCTCTTGCACCAACATTGAAGATCTTATTGGTGTTTCTATGTGAAGCTGCTACAAATCAATTACAACAATCAAAAGGTTGCTGTGGAGTTAGTCACGTATTAGGATTCATGCAAAGGAATAAGCCGCGTACTGGGATCCGCGCATCAAACTGGTTAGTCACATACTTGGGAGCCGTGCATTAAAGGTGGAAATTGTCACTACAGATCAAGTCCAATTGGGTATTGGGGTAAGGGTTCAACTGTAGGTTGATAAGATACTTGGGATTCCTTTACTTGTAACTGCTTGATTTGATAATAGTGGAGTTTCGAGAGTGGTGACCTGAAAATCACCCGGTGGGGTTTTTGCTGCGAGGTTTTTTCCTATTCGTAAACAAATCACCGTGTCATTTTAATTTCCGCTGCATATTTGGTTTTTGGTGATTTGTTTGTGCTTCCACGCAATTGCATGATAAATTGATTAATTAATAACTTGATTAATTAATTAATTAGTTTTATCACAAGGGGTCATTCAGTTTGTGGTCTATCATGGTGTCAAGATAGTAGAGGTAGATTTCATTATCGTCGATGCATATTCACCTTACACTGCAATCGTGGCTAGACCTTGGCTTCATACGCTAGGGGCTATTTCTTCTACCCTGCATCAAAAGATTAAATATCCATTTAAAGGGTAGGTTAGTGAAATTCGGGGAGATCAATCTGTGACCAGACAATACTTAGTGGCTGCTATCTAGCATAAGCCTGAAACTGAGTCCTCGGCCCAGCTGAAAGGAGTTTATAACGGTTAAAACCTCGGGCATCACCTGTCGAAGATCCAGCCGAGGGGGCTAAGTGTGAAGATTTAATAAAAGTTGTCATTGGAGACAATCCAGAAAAGTTCTTTCAAGTTGGATCTTAGCTACCTCTGCAGGAGAAGGAAGAGCTAATAGAATTCCTTAAAAGAAATCTTGATGTATTTGCCTGGAACACTTACGAAGCCCCATGGGTGGATCCGGAATTCATATGTCACCATCTGAACGTCAATCCATTGAGCACCCCTAAGAAGCAGCCTTCTCGACGCCCATCCCAAGAGCATGCTGATGCAGTAAGAGAAGAAGTAACAAAACTCAAACATGCTAGAGCTACCAAAGAAGTTTTTTATCTTGAGTGGCTAGTAAACACTGTGGTAGTGAAGAAAAAGAATGGAAAATTGCGAGTATGTGTAGACTTCACTGACTTAAATAAGGCTTACCCAAAGGATCATTTTCTTATGCCTAAAATTGATTAGCTAGTAGATGCCACTGTCGGCCATCCTCGGATGAGTTTCCTGGATGCCTTCCAAGGTTATCACTAGATACCATTGGCCCTGGACGATCAAGAGAAGACTGCTTTTGTCACCTCTATTGAGAACTACCACTACAAAGTGATGCCATTTGATTTGAAAAATGCAAGGTCCACCTACCAAAGAATGATGACATGGATGTTTGAGTCACAATTAGGTAAGAATATTGAAATTTACATAGATGACATGGTGGTGAAGAGCAAAATTGTTTCAGAGCATGTGAAAGATCTCGAAAACATTTTTGAAGTTCTTAGAAGATACAAATTGCGTTTAAATGCCTCCAAGTGCTCATTCAGCGTTGGATCAGGCAAATTCCTAGGTTACATGGTAACCCATAGGGGGATTGAGGTCAACCCAGGTCAGATAAAGGTCATCAACAATTTGCAACTTCCTCGAAATCCTAGAGAGGTTCAAAAATTGACTGGAATGGCTGCAGCTTTGAATTGGTTTATTTCGCGGTCGGCGGATAGGTGTAGGCATTTTTTCTCGCTATTCAATAAATGGAAGGGATTCGAGTAGACTGAAGAGTGTGCTTTGGTTTTCCAACAACTGAAAGACTATTTAGCTTGGCTGCCAATCATGTCTAGTCTTGAGCCAGATGAAGTCTTGTTTGCCTACATTGTCATGGCTCCTTATGCTGTGAGTTTGGTGTTGATACGAGTGGACCAAGGTGTACAAAGGCCAGTTTACTACGTGAGTAAATCATTACATGAGGCCGAGATTCGATATTTGCCACTAGAGAAAGCCATCTTGGCAGTAGTGCTCGGTACTCGGAAGCTGCCTTATTATTTTCAAGCACATACGGTGGTTGTTCTTACCCAACTTCCACTCAAAACCATACTCAGAAGTGCTGACGACACAGGGAGAATAGCCAAATAGGGCACTATCCTAGGGGCTTTTGACATCAAGTATATACCTCGCACCTCTGTAAAGGGGCAGGTCCTCGCAAATTTAGTAGCTGAGTTTACTGAGCCCTCGTTAGAAGAATTGATACCAACACAGGACATGGATGGAAAATCGGTTGGCGTAATCTCCCAAAAAGGTCCTTCATCTTGGGAAGTATATGTAGATGGTGCAACCAACTAGAAAGGATCTGGAGTGGGGATAGTGTTGATATCTCCAGAAATGATCGTTATTGAAAAGTCGCTAAGATTAAGCTTCACGACCACAAATAATGAGGCTAAGTATGAAACTCTACTGATGGGAATGGCTATGGTTTAAAGGATGGGAGGAAAGTCAGTGGAGGTGTTCTTAGACTCAAGGCTAGTCATCGGACAAGTACAAGGGAATTTGAGGCAAAAGATGAACGAATGCAGGAGTACTTAAGCTGAGTTAAATGCTTGCAATCGGAGTTTGAATCTTTTAATTTACTGCACATCCCCAAAAGTGGAAATGCACATGCTGATTCTTTGGCCACGCTCGCCACATCCTCGGCACAGGATTTGCTTAGAGTTATCCTCGTCGAAGACTTGCATAAGCCTACGGGAACAAGGAGTGAGGTTGTTCAAGTTCATCAAATCAGAGCCAAGTTCAGTTAGATAGATCCTATAATTAAATTCCTGAAGGATGATATTTTGCCTGAAGAGAAATTGGAAGCCGACAAAGTTCAGAGGAAGGCAACTAGATTCTAGTTATCCGAGGACCATAAATTGTACAAACATTCCTACTCAGGACCATATTTGCTATGCATGCATCCTGAAGCAACTGAATCACTCCTCAAAGAGTTGCATGAAGGAATCTGTGGTAGCCATACTGGAGGTAGATCTTTGGCTAATAGAGCCATTACTCAAGGCTATTGGTGGGCGAACATGCAGAAGGAGGCCCATGAATATGTAAAGAAATGCGATCAGTGTCAACGGTTTATGCCGAACATACATCAACCAGGAGGGGTCCTTAATCCACTGTCTAGCCTATGGCCATTTGCTCAATGGGGTTTAGATATTGTAGGTCCATTCTCTAAGGCTACAGGAAATAAGAAGTACCTTCTAGTCGGCATGGACTATTTCACCAAATGGGTTGAAGCTAAGCCTTTAGCCAACATCAGAGACGTAGATGCAAAGAAATTCATCTGGAAAAATATTGTCACTCGGTTTGGGATTCCCCATACCCTCATTTCGGACAATAGTCTTCAGTTCGATAGTAAAGCATTCAGGAATTATTGTGGCGAGTTGGGGATCACGAATAGATACTCTACCCTTGCTTATCCCCAAGGGAATGGGCAAGCAGAAGTTGTTAACAAAGTCATAATAAATGGACTAAAGAAGAGACTAGATGACTCGAAGGGCAAATGGGTTAAAGAACTGCCACACGTACTTTGGACATACAGAACTACGCCTCTAGGTCTACTGGAAAGACCCTCTTTTCAATGACCTATGGGGCTGAAGCTGTCATACCTTTGGAGACTGGATTCCCAACATTGAGAACAAGTTCGTTCAGTCCGACCGGCAATAGCAGCTGCTAGAGAAGAGTTTGGATCTGATTGATGAAAAGAGAGAAAATGCAATGGTTCGATTAGCACATTACCAACAAAAACTCAGGCAAGGCTATGATGCCAACGTAAAACTAAGGCCTCTAGAACCTGGTGATTTGGTGCTCAGAAAAGTTGTGGGCACTGCGAAGAACCCAACTTAGGGAAAGTTATGACCCAATTGGGAATGGCCCTATCGTATTACCTCAAGGGCTGGCATTGAGGTGTATTTCTTGAAAAATTTAGATAGTCATGTAATACCACGCCCGTGGAATGTAAACAACCTTAAAAAGTACTATTATTTATCGAATCTTTTCTTTGATCAATATGCTAATTTATTATATAAATTTTTTGGATAAGTGTTTAAACTTAAATCCAATCATGCCTGAAGTTCTCGGATTAGATGATTTAAGTTAGTTAACATTCCATTACAATTCTCCTAAGTACTTAAACTAAAGTATTTGAATAAATTCTAACTTATGATAAACCTCTTCGGCCATGCACTCAATGCAAAGTCAGTGCTCAATAGTACTCTTCCTAAGTAATCGAGAAAGCCTGTGAGACCTTCATATCATTCAATGCCCTTATTATTTGTTAATAATCCTTATACAACTTGTTTCTTTCAGCATTTGAATAAATTGTTTGTGTCACTAATATAATATCATTGTTAAGTCTGCATATGTTATATTAATTACAAATCAATTATTTGCAATAATTATAAATTTCATAACACATGCAATGAAGACAAAAAATAAAAAGAACAATTTTATTGATTAAAAAGAAAGTGCATTGCAATCCCTTACATTTAAATAATAATAATAATAATACAAGTACGAAATAAAAATTATTAGCCATCTAAATCTACGTCTAGGTGGCCGAGGAGTCAACTATCTAGCTAGGCTGAGCAGCTGCAGCGTCTGGGGCTTGATCTTTAAGCTCAGGAGTTCTCTTCTTCTTCAGATCTTCACCCGTCCCACTAGCCTGACCATACTCTTTGGATGCTTCAATAAGAGCAGGAGAGGGCTGGTCGACTAGAGGCTGCTCCGAGGCTTCTGGGAGTTCGCAAATGTCAGGGTGATAGTAAATATTTCCAAATTGCCTCAAGTCGGACTCTGGAGGGACCCCAGTGGCATCGAGGGCTTTATTCCAAGTTACTTCACAGTACTCTTTGCAAACCTTTGCGAACTCCTCAATAAGTCTGATTTGTGTCTCCTCCACCCCAAGCTTATATGCTGCCCGTCTCTCGGCCTCCACTGCCTCCTTGGCCAACTGGGCATTCTTCTCAGCCAATTGGGCAGCTTCCTTGGCAATCCGCAACTCAGCTCGAAGACCTTTGACCAACTCTCGCTCTGTCTCCGGTTGATCTCAGTCATACGCAACTGCTTGCATTAGTCTTTGGCCTGTTTTTCAACGGTCCTCAGGCCAGCGTCAAGATTGTTCTTTTGACTGGTTACTTCTTTCAACTGTTCGGACAGCCGAGAGTAATCTTCCTTCAGACTACCCAAAGACTTTTCAACCTCAGACCGAGTGTGGGCCTCGGCCTGGGCTTCATTGAAAGTCCTTTTATTCCACTCCTCAGCCACATAAACCTGCTGGGTAATCTACATAGTAGAAGGAAGAATTTCAATATAAAGTAAAGAAAAAGGAACAAATAAAAAAGATCAATATTTTAATTGAAGAAGTGGATTGATTCACTTACCATGACTAAATCCTTTTTGAGGGATAAGAAGAGTTAATATTGGCTGAAGCGCCTGTAAGACTCCATGTCCTTCTGAAGGAAGAGAGGTTGCTCCAGGGCTTCAGCAACTAAACCTACTCTCCCCCCCGTGATAATTTATGAGGGATGTATCCTAGGGGATGGGAGCACCATCCAGTTCTAACTTAGGGGACTAGATGCGCGGTCCTCGGCGCACTTCAGTAGCAAGAGGGTCATCTCGGCTATCGGTAGACGAAGCCCTCTTACTCCGTTGGTCCTTTATTACTTTCTGTTATTTAGCTCCTTTTTGAGGCACCACCTCCCTTTCTTCACTATCTACAAGGGGCCTTTTCTTCTTCAGATCTGGCAGTTACTTTAAGCCAAGATCAGAAGGAACCTGAGGAGGTGGTGGAGGAAGACTAACAACTGGTTAAGACGTATTAGTCTCTTTGGCCCCAACTTTTTTATTTTGATTCTTCATCAAGTCCCTCAGACTTGCTATGCCTTCTTCTTCTGAAGAATCTTCTGGAAGAGCAGTTATCAGGACAGGAGGGAGAGCACTGGATTGCTTGTCAATCTCCTCCTCGGCATCCGAAACCTGAATAACCTAAACCTCTCCTGAAGCCTCTTCTTCAAACTTAAACTTGTCAATTTGCTCATCGAGTGAAGAGGTTAAAGAAGCAACTCTCTCTCTTTCTGCAACCGCTTCAAGAGGAACTTGTTGAACCGGTTGTATGAGCTGTGGTATACCCTGCGGGTTTGGATGTGACACAAGGGCAAGGTCGAATGACGCTAGAAAATGAGGCCGAGAGCGTCTATTCGGTAAAGCCTGTAGTCTCCTCGTGTTATAGCGTTGCTGACTGGCTGAAAGTCTATTGATTTCGAATCGTAACCGAGAATAAGTGGAACAGACCGAAGCTGACTGTCTTCATATACAAAAATTTCTAATCTTAGTAAGTAGTTGAGCGTTGCAACGTTGGTAAGGCTAAGCCGAAGAGTAACGTGCTCTCTATCTGTTAACATCATAACATTAAGTATAGTCAGAAACCTGAAAATAATGATACAAAGAAAAGAGAAATTGTTAACAAAAATCCTAAATCTATTGTTAGAAAACCTAAAACTAGGATATCCCACCTAGCTCTCCTAGTTGGGTTGGGCAATGAAGACCATCATGCCATGCGCCCGAGACAATCAGATAGTCATCTTTCATCCCTTTGTTAGATTTGGGAAGGCAGGAGACGAGCCTAACGGTGTCAGATCGGGATTTAAGATAATATCCTGCTCCCTTCTGGCTCTGACACTCATACATATGTACTACGTCAAGCCAGGTGAGTTCCAAGCTTATATGATGGTTCAAATCATCAACTGCTCCTAAGATTCTAAAGACATTAGGCGCACACTATTTGGGACTAAGCCTATGGTTTCGAAGATAGTCTCTGGTAATGGGACCCATTGGGATAGTCATTCCCCCTTCTAGGAAAGCGATGATGGGGATTATAACCTCGCCCGTCCTTCGTTCTGTTAGTAGTTTTTCTGGGGGACAATACCTCAGACCTACATCTTGAGGTATGTGATATGTTTTTCTAAATTCCTCTATTTGGGTAGGACTGTCCACCATATACATAAATCTACCCATCTTAATTAAGCACAAAAGAAGATGTACTAAACACGGTAACTGGGAATTGAGTATTTGAGAGCCAAGGAGGCTGTCCAAAGAGAGGATGAAAGATTTGAAGAAAGGGGAACTTACAAGAACTCAACTGGAGAATGATCTTTAAATCTGAAGGGAGATTCTTATGGATTCTTAGAAGAAATGGGGTTGATGATTTGAAGAACTTGGCGGATTTGAATGCTCGAGTTTACTGGAGAATAAGAAATCGCAAAGCAAAAGAGAGAGAGTCCCCTCTAAGGCTTTATATAATGGCCAGAAAGTGGGTGGGAGTTATCCCGCCCAAATCTTGAGGAAAAACATCATTCGTAGGATCGATGATCCACCGTTGGATGCGAGAGATAGAACGCAACCTGGAGTAATTAATAGCGCTTCGTAAATACCGAAACGTCAGCCGTAATGATGAAGCACCTAATTCTATGCTCTCACATGTGTGAATTCAAGTACTTTCTATATTCACAGCCATTATTTCCTGTGATAAATCAAAATCTTATTTTTTTCTCCTCGGATGCAAGGGAAAAATTAAAATTTTGAGGGGCTATTGTGGGGTAAAAGCCCAGAATTATGTATTGGGCCTAGGGCCATATTCAAAGACTAGGGCGTGTCCGAAGAGGAGAAAATGATTGAGAAGGAACCCAGGTGGAAAAAATATACCTGGAAATGAACAAAGAGTATAATCTGAAGAGAGCGTTAGTAATCTGAAGAGTGTGATCTCCTCGGATATGGAGAGTCTCGGTCAAGCAAGTACCTAGGAGGTTCAAGTGGCCTTCCTGACGGTTCCAATAATAAGGATAAATATCTAAAGGAAAAGTTGCTACCACCACATTAAATGCACTACAACAACTTTTCTGGCCGCATTAATGTGGAGGAAACCCCTGAACAGTGCACTCTCAACCACCACTACTCACAGAGAACCAAAGAATAGGCCTAATGGGATATATACTCAAGTAAATGCTCAGATGACTAACAAGTGTACGATCAAGATGATCCAAAAGACACTATATAATGTAAAAGATCCTCCATAAGAAGGGGATCGAGAAAAAAAATAAAGAGAGGGGGAAGAAGACAAACTGTAGCATAAAAGATTGTTAGAGTTCAAAAACAAGATTCTAATTTATAAATTATCTTTTCAGATGTCTATTCAGTTAGACTTTAAGAGTGTTTTTATGTTTATTTATTTTTGAATCACATGCTAGCCGTTGTTTAATTTATATCCAGCCTAACTCTTTCACCCACTCTTTACAAATTCATTGTCTTGGGTTCATTGGGCTCATACTCCAGATCTTTTGGGCTTAGGCCACAAATCTTGACCCTACAATTTATATCAAATATATGGGTGGGTCGGTCAAGTTTGGCGGGTTTGAAATTTTATGACCCAAACCCAACTCGACCCGCTATCAAAAAAAATTTTGTAACCCAACCCAACCCACCAAGCCCTAAAAATGACCCAACCCGGCAAGTTGGATTAGGTTAGGTCGGTTTTGGCGGGTTAGCGGATTGGCTGCACACCCCTAATTTCAAGTATTTTTAACTTTAAAATAACCATATAAGATGGTAAATAAATTCCGATCAACAGGAAATTTCATGAACATATCAAGAACAACGAAAATGTGTGATTTAATGGTGGAATTCTTCAATCTAATAAAAATTTACGAAATGTTGTAACATTGTAAATAGTTACCAAGTATAACTTGATCCTAATCTTGTACTAGAGAAAAGTTTCTTTCACTCAAAACAATTTTTTTTTTTTTTTTTTTTACCTCAGATTCCTGGAAATCCCCTGGAAGCATCTATTTCATGGTTGTTGAAACTATAGGCTAAACAGTAGATAGAATTTCAGTAAAATCCATGAGATTAGAAGAATGGAACAATTCAGAATAGTATTTGAGCACCACCTTCTCTATTTGAGCCCATAATTCCCTCAATATAATTTTTTGGAACCATGTGGACGCTTTAGAAAGGAAAAATATGGTGTTTTTATCACCTGACTAAATCCAACTTAATCTAGATCTTTGGTGTCACATTGCTTCTGCCTTATCTCTCCAGCAATTCAATTCCACCCTAGCCTCCCTTATGGAAGCAATAACTTCAGACGTGACACTTTGAAGTTCCACCCACTCTAAATGTTTTTGAAGTCTAGTCAAATTATTCCCACATGACCAACCACAGATTTATTCCACATCTCTAATTTTATGTGATAGTCATCCAAACACTTCACCATAGGAAAATCTGAACCCATGGTTGAAGCCTCTTACTGCAAGTAATTTTATTCCATGGTAGTTGGCATAGTCATCTCTCACTCCTTGTGAACATTGTTTAGTTTTTTATTTTTATTGAACATGCTTGACTAGTATCCTCTAGTATATATAAAAAAGATTACAATATGAAAAACATACATGAACTAAATGGGTGATCTAAAAATTTAGAAAAAGTTGTTCTCCACTAATGAACTTATATAGCCTAAGTACCAAAAACTACTCAGAAATATTGTGTGAGTCAGAACTAGTAAAATTGGGTACAAGAAGAAAAATAGTGTACATTGGGTAAAATTGGGTACATTGTTTAGCTTTTTAACTAATCTTGCTCTTCGCTTCCATGCAATACTGTAGTACTCACTTTCTGGTTGATCGTATGCCAGCTCTCTAGGTACCTTAGGATCATATAGTGCTTTGTAGTATGCGTTGGACAGATAGAATCTGCTCTTAAGGTTCATGGGTTTGATTAAATCATAGTTCCTCTCTCGTTGTGATACTAGTTTGGACCCTTCTAGTAGTTCTTCTTGGGAAAACTTACGGTACCATTATTACTAAATGTTCATGTTCCTTTGGAGTATAATTTTTGTAGATGCTAAAGTTCAAGGATTGAGTGTAAATTTAAGCTCAATGCTGATTTTGAATCTTTTTATATATTCATCTGGTTGATTCTTACCAAAATTCGTATTTGCAATCAAATATGCAATTCTTATTTAACTATCTGTAATCTATGACCATTCTTTTCCTTTTTCTATTTTCACATGACTTTCTACAAAGAATGGTGGTGTGAGGACTCTTATTTAACACTATAAAAATTTAAGCTGCAAAAATTAAAGTTGGTACCGAAATATTTGAGTCATTCCTATGGTACTCTTAAAAAAATAATTGGTAAATTTTATATCTGAGTTAGGGCTATGCTCTTTTATCACTTTCATAGAGTTTCGGATTGTTATCTGCTCTGCCTTGTTTTCCCAAGAAAATAGAGAGGGAAAGAAAATTCGGCCAAAAATGGCACCGCAGCTATTGAAGTTTCACATTGGCTGTATCTCACGTCTGCTTCATAGCACACCAAGCTTGTCTTTTTTTCTTTTTTTTTCTCTTTCCAAAACTCCAAAGCTTTCCAGTACACTCTCCATTTCGTTTTATGTGGATTTGTGGTTTGATTAATTGCTTTTTTCTTTTTAAAAATGATTTCAGTGAGATGGGTTAAAGCCCAAATTCAGTCTCTTTAGAAGCTATGCTGTTGCAAGTTTAGGGAAGATTCGACCACCAAAGAAGTAAGCTTTTCTGGCTCCAATAACAATTTTTTAACTTGTTATTGTTTTTCAGTACTTTAAAATGTGAAGTATACACAAAATGTCCATAATTTCAAGCATGATTTCCACTTATTTATTTATTTATTTTTATTGATGTCTGCAATTAAAATGTGTACAAATGATGTGTACAGAAAAACCCCTAATTTTGACTGCTTCTAGCTTCTAATTCACAATCTTGCTTAGATTTTGTATTGATTACTCTCTAGGCATTGAATGGGAAGTCTAGGCTTTTGTCTAGTATAATATTAGGATCAAGTTACACTTAGGTAACTATTTGCAATGTTACACCATTTCATAAATTTTTATTACATTGAAGAATTCCACTGTTAAATCACATATTTTCTTTGTTCTTAATATGCATGCCAAATTTCCTGTTAATCAGATTTTATTTACTATCTTATTGTTATTTTAAAAGTTAAACATACTTGAAATTTAACATTTTACGATGAGATAACAATTAATCTCTGATCATCTTGATATTTAGCAAGCAAGAGTATAACAAGGCAATGTAATCCAAAGAGTTACACTAGGTCTATATATATATATATATATATATACACACACACACATAAATTTTTTATTTTGAATGGTTAGACACACACATACATACATATATATATATTGGTGAATTACGATTCTATTGAACCTATGACCTTACCCTCCATGCCATACTTGGAGGGTAGTGACTAAGCTTGTTGATGATTTGTGATAAAATTGCCTCAATTTTGCCAATTAGATGTTCAATAGTGGAAAGGAAAAATACTGAAACAATTGTAGGCTTAGTTAATGGTTGCCCAAAGTGGGAGTTTTGTGCACTAAGACTAAAACCTTTTTTGCAATAATGAAACGTGTGAAGATTTTTGTTCAAAATGAAACCTAGAATCGAATATGTCAATTTGGTTATGGTGGTGGTAGTAGTGGATTGGCAAAGGCATAGTTTGCACAAATGGAGGTAATGGTGGTAGTAGTCATCCTAGACGAGATTCTTGTGATATCTTCAGAAGGGGTAGTACATAAAGTTTGTTGAGGGTCCATAGCCAACCTCAAAATTATGGGACTAAGGCTTGGTTGTTAATGTTGTTTATGATATATATGTTAGTGTTAGTTGTTAATGGTTACAATGACCGATAATGGTGGAAGTGATGTAGTTGATGCTTATGTGGTCACTTCTTGGCATAAATTTTTATAGTGGGGGCAGTCTCATTAGATTCATGGAGTAGGTGGTGGTGATGTCATTGTGGTTGTTGATGAAACTATGGTGTAGAGCATCAAC